>NC_086009.1:11784687-12092500 GCF_030014385.1 Trichomycterus rosablanca | reverse complement strand
CGTTACAATAGCTGAGTGTGTAAGCATTTATGCACCATCTAATTCGACGTTTAGAACAGAGCATGCAAATGAAATATTCACAGAGGTTAGTCTTTAAGCAATGTCCCTATATTCTCTAGGTGGCACAGTTCTATTTAAACCTGACGGTGGGTGCTTGGCAGCATGTGTGTGTCAGTTGGAACAGAAGAGGAGGAATGTGGCATGCTTATGTGGGAGGCAAGCTGAAAAGTGAGGGGAAGGGCCTGGCAAGCCGCCACTACATCCGGTCTGCAGGAACACTAGTCCTGGGCCAAGAACAGGTTAGTCATATTCTGGCTATTGCTCAAAATAGCCATTTTAAAAAACATGGATCTTAAAATCTGCTCAGCTGGTCACGTTTTTGTAAACGTAAATTAGCAAAGAATACATGATTAAAACTAGTAGGAAAAGTAGGAACTTCGTAGGAACATTACCTTAGTAAATCATGTGAAAAATAAAGAGAATTATTACAAAAATACAGTGTGATATTCCTGACATTTAATGTAACATTTAATGTAAATCAGTAGACTGAAATAGAAACTACTGTATTAGACGCTGCTCTTAAATCCTTTGCCTACCTGACATGCCTAATAAAAGTGTTCAATATTATCATAACAAGATCAGATGTTTATATGTTGCTTATATATAATGTTTAGTATTTGAATGCTTTTGAATATTAATACGACTATAATTTTAGGCTAAGACAGACCAAGCAAATATAAGCAGTACCACAAATTACAAAAGGTAAATGATGTTACTTTATAAACAAATTTGATTACTGGGATGAAATAAATCTTTCTCATAAAACTTTCTTAAGTCAGGCTATGGTATATTAGTATTTTAGATTAAAAGGTAAATAAAGACGTTTTCTGTTGAGTCTAGTTTTGCTCCAGCTGATTTTTGGCAACCCTAACCGTAAGCTACGATCTTCAGCATGTCTGCATTCAGGGCATTATTTAAACACATATGCTTTATTTCAAATAAATTATTTTTAACTGTGTACCCCATGTGCTATATTTAAGATTCAGTCAGTGTAGTAGAATACATTGTCTTTAAAAATTTATAATTTATAAATAATTTATTTAATAACTAAAAGTATGTATTTTAGTAAACAATGTCTATGATTTAAAAAGGACTGAAGTATTAAAGTATCTTTAGTAAATGTTGCATGGCAGTCTTGTGATTTCAATCAGTTCTGCAAATCTTTTGCAAAAAAAACCCTAATTGTAAGTAATTAATACTTTGGGGGTATGGAAAGTTATGTCATTTAATTTTCCTGCACTTCTAATTTCTTGACTGTGATTATAATTGGCTAAAGCTGATAAAAAATCTGTCATATAGGCTAAAAGGAAATTTATCAGGACTTCATTAAATTAGATTAAATTAGAATCTTCTAATGTTCATATGTGTTACTGTTCACATAAACTTAAGTAAATGTTGCATGGCAGTTATGTGATTTAACTTTGTAGTAATTCTTATTTGTTGTTAATAATAATAACTGAATAGAGCCGTTGAATATCTGTCCCCATATAAACAGGGATAGTTTGGCTGCATCTGATAGACTATTGCCTAGTTCACACTACACGATCTTTGCCCTGATTTTCGCTCGCTGACAAGTCGACACTAGATGTGGCCGCTCTGAAGCAACTCGGCGTTCGCTCGGGGCTCGGAAATCGGCTCTCGATCACTATGTGTGAACTGCTCAACCACTTGATCCGAGCGGCTTGCTGAGCACTCGCAGACTCAGTATCTAGCATGTTCAATATCTGGACCTGTCGGCAACTCAAAATTGAAAGGTGAAAGGTGTTGCGATCAGATTGTAATTAATATGAACACAAGATACAGGGTGAGGGGAAACCCTGGTGGAGGAGTTGTAAATATGTGAAACAGGGGCATAATATATCAAAATACATTGGCACACACAAGCTTTACAGTATTTGTGACTTACCATCCACGCCAACCCATAATACCAATGTTTTACTTCCAACTCTCTCTGCAACAGACAATTCCTGCTGGTCGCGCAGCCCAGTCCACTCGGATTCATTTATTATTATTTTTTTTTGTATTCACTTGCTTTTATGCTATACTCATCAGCGCACAAACAACTTTGATTGTAACGTAGTTTGGGAAACCAGACAGGCCCGTCAGAGATTCCTCCTAGTGATAGATGGTGTAGTGTGTGACCCCCTATCGCCGATCAGTCGTGTAGTGTGAAAACCACAATGACTTAAAAGACTCCTGATTGCAAGAGATCAAGTTGTGTAGTGTGAACTGTACCGCGATCTGAACAACTTGGAAGTCGTGTAGTGTGAACTTGAGGTAAGTCACAAGTCAGGAATGCCATATCAAAAAAAATCAGGCCCCCCAAGATAATTTGTGCAAGCAATTGGTCATAAGAACAAAGATTTAGAAAACTGATCTATTTGCCAAGTTCACTGAGGGGAAAATAACAAACTATAAGCTACAGGGGTTGGACAAAATAACTGAAACACCTGGTTTTAGACCACAATAATTTATTAGTATGGTGTAGGGCCTCCTTTTGCGGCCAATACAGCGTCAATTCGTCTTGGAAATGACATATACAAGTCCTGCACAGTGGTCAGAGGGATTTTAAGCCATTCTTCTTGCAGGATTGTGGCCAGGTCTCTACATGATGCTGGTGGAGGAAAACGTTTCCTGACTCGCTTCTCCAAAACACCCCAAAGTGGCTCAATAATATTTAGATCTGGTGACTGTGCAGGCCATGGGAGATGTTCAACTTCACTTTCATGTTCATCAAACCAATCTTTCACCAGTCTTGCTGTGTGTATTGGTGCATTGTCATCCTGATACACGGCACCGCCATTGGATGCACATGGTCCTCCAGAATGGTTCGGTAGTCCTTGGCAGTGACGCGCCCATCTAGCACAAGTATTGGGCCAAGGGAATGCCATGATATGGCAGCCCAAACCATCACTGATACACCCCCATGCTTCACTCTGGGCATGCAACAGTCTGGGTGGTACGCTTCTTTGGGGCTTCTCCACACCGTAACTCTCCCGGATGTGGGGAAAACAGTAAAGGTGGACTCATCAGAGAACAATACATGTTTCACATTGTCCACAGCCCAAGATTTGCGCTCCTTGCACCATTGAAACCGACGTTTGGCATTGGCACGAGTGACCAAAGGTTTGGCTATAGCAGCCCGGCCGTGTATATTGACCCTGTGGAGCTCCCGACGGACAGTTCTGGTGGAAACAGGAGAGTTGAGGTGCACATTTAATTCTGCCGTGATTTGGGCAGCCGTGGTTTTATGTTTTTTGGATACAATCCGGGTTAGCACCCGAACATCCCTTTCAGACAGCTTCCTCTTGCGTCCACAGTTAATCCTGTTGGATGTGGTTTGTCCTTCTTGGTGGTATGCTGACATTACCCTGGATACCGTGGCTCTTGATACATCACAAAGACTTGCTGTCTTGGTCACAGATGCGCCAGCAAGACGTGCACCAACAATTTGTTCTTTTTTGAACTCTGGTATGTCACCCATAATGTTGTGTGCATTGCAATATTTTCAGCAAAACTGTGCTCTTACCCTGCTAATTGAACCTTCACACTCTGCTCTTACTGGTGCAATGTGCAATTAATGAAGATTGGCCACCAGACTGATCCAATTTAGCCATGAAACCTCCCACACTAAAATGACAGGTGTTTCAGTTATTTTGTCCAACCCCTGTATATGCTAAAAGGAACATTTAAAACTAAAAGTTGAAAAAAAATTTTGTCCTTTCAAAATTAAAAACAAAGCTGTTGTATTGCATGAATGATGTACATCTATTTAATGACGTCTGATTTTTAATTACCACTAACCTCATGCTGGCCGGTTGGGGACAACCAAAGAGCTGGATGTGGCCCAGGGGCTGTACAATGCCCAGGTGTAATTTATGTGATGTTTAGATTGAACTGGCAGTAATCATACCTGGGTGTGACTCATGACATTGAACCCAACTAACAGTTGAATTTGCCCACTTTAGGTGTGTCCTTCAGTTGCTTCTGAATGAATACCTCTATGTGAAACTTTAGAAATCTAGCGGTGGTGCTCTAAAGCTCCTGTTCAAGCCCCGCTTCGGGAGAAATGTACCTGGTGTATTTGTGTTCTTTTGAATTATGTTATAACTGCCATTGGTAACATTTTGCGCTTCAGTTCATATTCCCATCCACTGATCAATAAGGTCTTACCTGACTCCTCTGATCTGCAACCAGAGTCAAGCACTCTGGTAAATCTGCATTACATTTTCAGTCGGTTACAAACCACAGTTAGTTTTCTATTTTAACACAGCTGAAAATAGCCTGCCATTTGTTACTGGAATACCTCAGAGCTTTAGTAAACTCCATTAGCAATCTCAGATATTCTGTTTAGCAATTAATACGTAGCACTTTTTTGTGAGAGCTCTGTGTGTATATATAAATATATATATTTTATTATTTTATTTTGCATTTTGGACTGCATTAACTGCATTAAAGTGTCATTGGCAATAGGTTTTCTAAACCTGTTTTTTAATAATTATTTAGTGGAACCACATCAGTGTTTGAATCTACTAGTTAATGTTTAATGTTTGGTTGTCAGGCATTTTAAGATAATCCTTTTTATTAAATGTCACTTTTGTAAAAAACCATAATTTCACACTAAATGGCTGTAACAGCAGTGACCCTGTGGTACACCTGGAAAAAATGTTCACTTTATTTATTTAATCTATTTTTATTTTGGTCATGTTGCTGTTGTTGGACCCATGATCATTAGACCATGGGCCTTGAACCCTTATTGTATTCAGTTGTAAGTGCAAATCATTTGAATAAAAGCTTCTGCTATTTATTATAAATGTAAAGAACATGTGACAAGAACAAGAACTAAATGAGAACTTAGTATGCCTTATAAACTCGGCTCTCGATCGCTATGTGTGAACTGTTCAACAACTCGATCCGAGCGGCTTGCCGATTGCTCGAAAAATATCTAGCATGTTAAATATCGCTGACTCAGAATCCTGTAGTGTGAAAGGCATTGCAAGCGGGTTTCGAGTGGCAGTAAGTGCTATGTCGAACTACAGGCATGAGAGCGCAAGATACAGGGTGAGGGAAAACCCGGGGGAGGAGTGTAAAACGTGGTATGGGGCGTAACATAGTTCAGAATCAGAATACATCGGTAGACGGCAGACTATCCTTGCTGGTCACGTAACCCAATCCACTCTGATTCATTTATTTTTCCTTCTTGCTTTTACGCTGCACATCAGCACACAAACAACTTTGATCACTCGCTTATTGTTGATGTGCATTTTTGGACATGGTATCATTAAACCACTTGTCATTTCTCACGTATGTTTTTGTGACAAAGCGTAGTTTGGGAGAGCAAACTAGACTTGCCTGCTATTCCTCCCGGTGATAGATCGTGTAGTGTGTAATCCCCTATCGCCAATCAGTAGTGTAGTGTAAAATATACAATGACTTAAAAGACTCCTGATAGCAAGAGATCCAGTCGTGTAGTGTGAACTGTACAACAATCTGACGACTTGGAAAGTCGTGTAGTGTGAACTTGGCATTAGCAGCACAACAGTGTATCATCAATTTCCCTCCACCATGTCCTTAAAGGTTCTTCACTGTTCTATGAATAGCAAACTTCTTGAGAATGTTTTGAACAGTGGAATCTGGTATACCAAGGTTATTGGAAATAATCTTTTCTCTTTAGACTGCTTGAGCTTGGTTATAATAGGTATAGTAATCTAGCAAATTACACTAAATTATTTGGAGGGACAAATCAAATAACTTACATTTAGACATTTAGCAGACGATTATATTCAAAAGTACCTTACAGTTGACAGAGGATACAAAAAGAGCAGCTGGGAGTTATTGCTGAAGGTCTGAAAAGAAGCAGTTTAAATCCCTAATGCTGTCGTGGATCAGCAGTCCAGAAAAATAACTGCATTCTTTAAATACATTTAAAACATAATCTCATATCCTTGCCTTATTCACTGTGTATTAAAATATTTTTTGCTAACTATAAAGTCATGGTTTTGTTTGGTGCCTTAAACTCTTTATTTAAGCATTGTATAGGTGTATAAAAAAGATTAAATATGATAATTTACTTACAGCTCCTGGGAAAATAAATGATCACTGTGTCTACTTACAATTCAAATTTAATTCTGACTAAGGAGTAAAATTGTAGTGGAGTTTTAACATAAATCAACTACTCTGATTTTTCTGCAGAATTCAGTTGGAGGACTTCGTTTTGAATCATCACGGTCTCTGATGGGAGACCTTTTTCAGTTTAACATGTGGGACCGACTGCTTACTAATGCAGAGCTTTCTGCTCTGGCCCACTGCAGCACAGGTATGCTGGGTAACATCGTCCCCTGGACCAGCCGTGATGTCCAAGTGTTTGGAGGAGTCACAAAGCAGCCGGCTGATCACTGCAACCATCATGCTGGCATACGACAGTGAGGGGTCATCTGGATGTCCCATGTTTGGGTTAGGGTGTGGAAACTGAGACTAAGTCAAACGAAAGTGTATTTATTAATAATAGCCTTTAACTGAGACACTGTCATCATCAACTGTATGGAATTATTATCTGTGAGTTTTGAAAAAACGTTGGAAATAAATGTGCAGTTGACTAGACCTAAAATAGAAGAAGACCCCTAAATAGACAGTTGTTTGTCTTTTAATTTTGATCTTATTTTGATGCATTTATTTTCAGACAACTTGAAACATTTGGATGTGTCTATATTTTAAAAATATTTTATTTCCTCTTCTATAAACAGTAAAGATTCATTATACTGCCAGAAATATGGGGACACCCATCCTAATTTTTAAGTTTAGGTGTTTAAGCCACACCCACTGTGAACAACTGTATACAAATTAATTATAGAAATAATACGCATACAAATATCATCCTTATGGCATGAGTTTAATGCACATGCACAAAGCAAGGTCCAAATAAACATGGTTTTATGAGATTGGTGTGAAGGAACCTCAGTGGCCTGCATAGAACCCTAACATTAACCATATTCCACACCTTTGGAATAAATTAAAATGTTTATTGTGTGCCAGCCCTACTCATCCAACAATTATGTCTGACCTTTCAAATTGTTGTTGTGACTAAATTGGCACAAATAGACACAAACTGCTCTGGAAAAATTAACTAATGCAAAAGCACTTT
The DNA here is from genome assembly GCF_030014385.1 of Trichomycterus rosablanca. Lineage (NCBI taxonomy): Eukaryota > Metazoa > Chordata > Actinopteri > Siluriformes > Trichomycteridae > Trichomycterus > Trichomycterus rosablanca. The sequence continues at coordinate 12,085,299 of NC_086009.1, read as the reverse complement.
CTCTGGTTTTAATATTTTACTATTCTTTTTTATTTTAAAAACTACTAACAACATTTCTTCCAAATTCCAAAAAAACATTGCCAATTAGAACATTTATTTTTCAAAAATAACAACTGGTTGGCCGCTCAGATGTCGCAGCGGTAAAATAAACTAGCACACCAGAGCTGGAATTGCTGATTGATGGCATCTGCGCAGAGTTGGGGAATAATGCTGATCAGGGTGTGGCTCTCCGTGCACAAAACTGGTCCGCATATGAACTCGCCTCATGCAGGTGAAAAGAGGCAGTCGGTACTGCTCACGTGTCGGAGGGGGCATGTGTCAGTTGCGAAGCTCCTCAGTCAGCAGTGGAGGGTTGTATTGGTAGAGGTGAAGCATAATGCAATTAGGGTAATTGGATTCGACTAGATTAGGGGAGAAAATTGGGGGGGAAGAAATAACAACTGGTCAAAAATGTAAGTTTGTAGACCTCAAATAATGTTTTAAAAAAACAATATTTTATTATCTGAATGTATAACTGAATGTATAATGTTTAATGTTTTAAGCAAGAGTTCAGAAATCAATATTTGGTGGAATAACCCCAATGTATGTATGTATGCGCATGTATGTGTCTTTGCATGCTCTTCTTCAGTCTTTTACGTTGCTGTTGGGTGGTTTTATGCCACTCCTGTTGCAAAAATGTAAGCAACTCAGCTTGTTTGATGACTTGTGTCTATCCATCTTCCACTTGATCACATTCCAGACGTTTTCAATGGGGTTTAGATTTGGAGATTGAGCTGCCCAGGACAGGATCTTGATCTTGTGATTCTCCATCCACACCTTGATTAAGCTAGATGTGTGGTATTGCCCTGCTGTAAAAATCTTCAGAGTTGGGAAACATTGTCAGAGCAAAAGGAAGGAAGTTTTCTTCCAGGATAATCTTGTATGTGGCTTGATTCATGTGTCCTTCACAGACAAATTGGTGCTAGACACTGTGGCTTATAGGCCTCTCCAGGCCTCTGTCTAACCATTAGACAACCAGGTGTTAAGTCAAGGACCTTATTCCAGTACTTTACTGTTCAATCCTTATAGTATTTTGCAAACCTGAGCCTGACTCTTCTTTGCTTCTCATTTATGAGGGGCTTTTTTCTAGTTTTGCACAATTTTAGCTCTGTCCCGGAGCCCCGCCATGCACTTTTTTGTAGGTCACTTGATGTCATCCTACAGTTGTTAAATTATCCTGATCAGTGGAGAGTCATTTTTGACCTCTGCTGGTCGGTAGCTTTGTTATTCATAGTTTAGGAATGGGATATCCAACAAAGTAATTAAAAGGTGTCCATATTCTTTTGGTTTTTAATATATACATCCTATGTTTATGTGTGTGTTACAATAATTATACAGACACAAATGAAATGTTCCTGTTGAGACATTTACATTCAGACCACTAATTATTGTAAGCGATGGACTTGCACATATAACATTAATAGAAATGTTGAGAGAATGTTAATGTTGTTTTGCATTATTAATGTTGTTTTCCATGAGTAATATAATACCGGCAGCAGCATGCAGAAGTATAAGGGAAATGTGACAGCTGGACTGAAATTACCTAAGATGTATTTATTTTGTTGAATGTATTTACTGTTTTTCTTCTTCTGAGCTCATCAGTGTTTAATACAGTTATTGTTAATGCCTGTTTCTCACTTATGTGGTTTGTGTGGTATCATCTGTGGTTTATTCAAGAAAGTAGCTCATTTAGAAAAGGTTGTTTTGAAGGACAGATATTTCATAGCAAAAGATCTATTGAGTCTTTCTTTTTCTATGCCTTCATGGCCTTGGCTGTGTATACGTGCAGAACATACCCATTTACTCAAGATTATGGTAGGATAAAAGACTTAGCAACCATCTGATTACATCGTGTCTCACAACAGTAACACATCAGAAACATCTCCCACATTCGGTGAACATCAGAAACTCTCTGCATTCAGAGAATATGTTGCTTCATTTACTAGCTGCATTACAGACATTATAAACAATTCTAAAAACATCTTACTTTATCCGGATTTACAATCTGTCTACACTTGTCTCCTATAGCTGCTGTTGACTATGCAATATTTGAGAATAATCACTTTATTTGTCTGATATTGAAAAATTTTGAAACAACTATGAGTAATGTAGGAGATTTAATAAGCACTATTTAATTGTACTTACCAATTAGTCCTGGACTGAAGTTGAGAAACCCTGTGTGTGTGTGTGTGTGTGTGTGTGTGTGTGTGTGTGTGTGTGTGTGTGTGTGTGTGTGTGTGTGTGTGTGTGTGTGTGTGTGTGTGTGTGTGTGTGTGTGTGTGTGTGTGTGTGTGTACGCGCGCTCCAGAAAAGCTGAGACATTTTATATAAAGAGAGAATTTGTAATTAGTTAATTCTCTTGCATCTTTATCTAACTGATAAACACTGTAGAAAGAAAATATATCCAATGTTTTCACTGATCTTTGTATTTTGTTAATAGAAACACATTAGAACTTGATGCCTGTAACACACTCCAAAAAGGTTGGGACAGAGGCATGTTTGCTCCTGTGTTCCATCACTGTTCCTAATTATTAGACTTTAACAATTTAGGAACTGGGGAATTTTTGAACATTCTTGCTTGATACGACACTCCAGCTATTCAGTAGTCCCTGGTCACTGATGTCTCATTGTCCTCTTTATTCTGAACTATACATTTTCTATAGCAGATAGATCTGGACTGCAGGTATTCTGTGCATTCTGTGTCTATGGTTGTAGCAAGTACAGAATGAGTCCTGGCCTCATCTTGCTGAAACAATCATAGATTTCCCTGAAAAAAAACATTGCCTTGATGGCAGAATGTGTCTCTCTAAAATCTCAGTATATGCCTTGGTGTCAGTGGTACTTTCAGACTTATGCAAGTCATCCATGCCAAGGGCACTGATGCACCCCCATACCACGACAGATCTTTTATTGATAATAGTTTGAATAGTCCTTTTTATCATTGGCAAACGGGACTCGACGTCCGTTTTTTCCAAAACCAAGCTGAAACGTGGGCTCATCTGACCACAGAACACATTTCCATTCTCTTTTAGTCCATCAAACTCGGTGATGTTTATGCATAGAATTGATGTACAGCTTTCTTTTTGTGTAATAGAGTTTCAGTTTGCAATTCCTGATGCTGTGGTGGTTAAGTGATTTTCTGAGGTACTCCTGAGCCGATGTGGATTAACACAAAAGTGCCAAAAAAATGGTACACTAGTCTTATACTTGGTAGGTCTCCCACATGAGCATAGGACTACAGAAATACGACAGGGCATGGACTTCATAAGCTTGCAGAACTATTCTGTAGGCAATGAATACTGTTTTCACCATATACCAATTCTGTTGTATTCCAAGTTGTGTTCCACAGTGCATTGGATGGCATCCCAGATGTGTTCAATAACGTTGAGATCTGGTGACTTGGGTGGGAATGACAAAACCCCAAACTCAGATCAGTTTTCCCAGTGTTGACATGCAGGATCCATGGCTTCATTGGGTTTTCCACACAAGGATCCTTCTATCTGCCCGAAACAGCTGGAAACACAAGTCCTCAGACCAGGCTACTCGTTTCCAGTCATCAAGTGTCCAGTGTTGCACGCCTATTGCGTGAAATGATTTTTGCCAGCCAACGCTGATCATTTTACGGCCACATTGCTGTCGTAAGTTCAATGTTTTGCCGGAATTCTTGTAATCCAAACTTCGCTTTTACCTCTTTTACTGCTTTGACCAATCTCACGAGCTCCAACTGTTAAACTGCATTGAAAATCGCTTAAACCATGATAACTTGCCATTTTCACAGCAGAAACAGGTGTAGAGGCTTCCACAGATGTCTATTGCTTTATATACGCACTGGTAGACGCAACCAATAACGTGTATAGATGACGTTGCTATGTATTTTGCATAGGCTCGTCTGTACCAGTTTTTTGACACTTAAGTTTATCACAGTTTCCCATGCAATGCCATCTGAAAGCTCCACAAGAGCTTCAATGTCGGCCATATAAAGGAATCCTTCATTTAACAAAAGAGTACAGGAAGGGTGTGACAAAGTGTACAAAGCAAGAGGCCAGTCTAAACAGTATTTAAAAATTTCAACAACACTGTTGCACCGATACACTTATGACAACTTGCTATGTTAGAGTTATCACAATGTTGAGAATGGTTCACCACCCAAACATCATCTAGTCAGTGGAGGTCCTACAGTACCTACAAAAAATGATTATACCCTATTAATGTCACATTATACCATGAAGATGAAAATAAATTCAGTGTAACTTTTTCAGGCTGTATCTACACATTATAACCCTCATCATTAAAGTAAAAGTTACACTTTAGAAAATCAGATTTATTTTTATAATTTAATTAGTTAAATACCCAGTTTGTATAAGTAACCTGCCCCTAGAATAACCATTATAAACTTGCTTAGGTACAACCATTCACCCTCCAAATCACACACGGCTAATTGGCCCACACCTGACATCAACTGCAGTGATTTTAATTGCTTCAGAAATAAACCAGCTGTTTCTTGAGGATTCCACTACTCGTAATGCATGGTAACACAAATTCACTGTGGTTGGAAAGGTGCTTTTTAAAGGGCTCTTTGATAAAGCTGAGGAAAAGCTAACTATCCCTCTGAGTAAAAAAGAGTAAAGTGTATGGCACTACTTTCCAAGTGTAGCTAGATGGGGAAGCTGAGACGACTATGCCACCCAAGGAACTCACGCACAGGGAACAGCCACTACCGCTTAGGTTAAGTGCACACATGTTCATTATACAAAGAGAAGACAGAGACGAGTCTCCATTCAAAAATGAAAGGAATTATTTAAACAAAGGAATTTTAACAAAGGTAAAACAACAGAAACAAAATATTAACAGACTAATAACTTATGATAAGAATATAGGCAACTAAATAACATAAGAAATATGGATAGCAAACATACAGGTGAGAAAAACTTTTGAAAGCAAAACAGCAGAAGCCAGTCTAGTCAAGCGGAGAATAGCAGGATGCAGAAACATGGTTTGCTGAAGTCCAAGCCAACACCACAACCTTGTGTAGCGATGCAAATAATCCCAAACACCAACCTAAAAGCAGTAGGGGTGGACAGCACAGATGCCAATCCTGAAAGACCACAATCCAGCTGTAGGCCGACCTGAAAACTGTCACAACCTGGAAACTGCAAAAACAAAAGATAAGACGGAAACTACTGGTGGACTAACCACCTAGAAAACGCATATACTAACAGCATTAGGTCAACCCTATTTATAACCACTAGGAATGCACTGATTGGATCCTAACCAAAAATAAATAAATGGATGGGAACAATACATTTAAATGTTACGGAGAAGCCGTACTGCTACACAGCACCAAAAGTCGAGTGGCAACTTTGATGGACTTACAAGTCCATATAGCTTAGATTGGTCGGACTGTGCATGTGACAACAATCTCACAAGCTAAAGAAAGAAGCCACTACTGAAAAGTGACGTCCTAAAAGACTTTGATTGCAATACACATGGTGACAACATCATGTTATGTGGATGTTTCTCTCCAGCAGGAACTGGGCAGTTGGTCAAGGAGAAGGAAAACGGATGCTTCCAAGTTCATCCAAATTCTTGAGAAATACATGCGTCTCTTTGCAAGTTTTGTATGCAGCATGTATAGGCAAAAATAATGTTGTGAAAGATTCAGGGAGCAGGAGAAATCTCAGACTGTGTAGGGCAAAGCCTAAAATTACTGTTAAATGTGTGTGACCTTTTTGGTATTGTATATGGTATTGTAGTAGAAACAGTCATGCTAATATGACAGATATAGCCACATGGACTCAGAAGTACTTTAGAAAACCAGTGTCACTTAACAGAGTCCACTGCTGCATCAAGAAAACCTGAAACTCTTTTATACAAATATCAAGCTGTATATCAGTTCTGTACAGAAATGCTGTTCTCTGGGGCTGAGCTCATCTCAGATGAACCAAAAGACAGTGGAAATGTTTGATGTGATCAGATGAGTTCAGCTAGTGTTCAGGAAAAATAGACATTAAGTTCTCTGTGCCAAAGACGAAAAGAACCATCCAGACTTTTATCAGCGAAAGGTGCAATCGCCAACATCTGTCATGGTATGGGGGTGCATCAGTGACCACAGCATGGGTGACTTGTATATGTGTGAAGGTTTCATTGACTTGGAGGCATATATTGGGGCATATACACTGATCAGCCATATCATTAAAACCACCTCCTTGTTTCTACACTCACTGTCTATTTTATCAGCTCCATTTACAATATAGAAGCACTTTATAATTCTACAATTACTGACTGTAGTCCATCTATTTCTTTGCATGCTTTGTTAACCCCGTTTCATATTGTTTTTCAATAGCCAGGACCCCCACAGGACCACCACAGAGCAGGTATTATTTAGGTGGTGGATGATTCTCAGCACTGCAGTGACACTGACATGGTGGTGGTGTGTTAGTGTGTGTTGTGCTGGTATGAATGAATCAGACACAGCAGCACTGATGGAGTTTTTAAATACCGTGTCCATTCACTGTCCACTCTATTAGATACTCCTACCTAGTTGGTCCACCTTGTACATGTCAAGTCAGAGATGATTGCTCATCTATTGCTGCTGTTTGATTTGGTAATCTTCTAGACCTTCATCAGCGGTTTTCGGTTTTCGGTTGGTGTACTATTCTCAGTCCTATTCACAGTGCTGTTGTGTCTGATCCACTCATACCAGCACAACACACACTAACATACCACCACCATGTCATTGTCACTGCAGTGCTGAGAATGATCCACCACCCAAATAATACCTGCTCTGTGGTGGTCCTGTGGGGGTGCTGACCATTGAAGAACAGCATGAAAGGGGGCTAACAAAGCATGCATAGTAACAGATGGACTACAGTCAGTAATTGTAGAACTACAAAGTGCTTCTATATGGTCAGTGAAGCAGATAAAATGGAGAGTGAGTGTAGAAACAAGGCATTGGTTTTAATGTTATGGCTGATCAGTGTATTAAGTATCATTAATAGAAAGGCTGATGAAATGTGATACTAAACACAGTCATGGACAATTTTGTATCTCCAATTCACCTCACTTGCATGTCTTTGGACTGTGGGAGCTTCCGTAGGAAATCCACACAGACACAGGGAGAACATGCAAAGTCCACAGAGAAAGAACCTGGACTGCCCCGTCTGGGGAATATATATTTATATAATTTTAAAAGTGTTAACATTATTTTATTTTAATCTTATAAAAATGATTATTTTAATACTTTAAATAAAACACATACGCACACACACACTCACACTGATTTGCAGTAGTGAATTATAAACCCAACTTCACCTTATCTCTGGCAACGTTATGCATCTACACTAACGTCATGATGTATTTTTAAACGAAATTTTACTTTGCAAGATTACGTCATCGTATGCTATTAATATGGCACATCACTAACGTGCTGCGCTACGGTGCTTTTACACACTACAAGAACGCCGGAAGTAGTAAGATCACGTGGGTTTCTCTGTAGTGGTTGCCATGGCTGGTTCGTATCCATGTCAACAGTAGTTACAGAAGGTAAGTTTGAATACAGAAAGCAAAAATGTGTGTTGGTGATTAGTATTAGCATTAGTGCTCTGTTTTACATATACAGCGTTACAATTATCAGCGTTACAAAAGCAGATAATAGCGTTAGCCTGATAGCAATTAGCAACACACAAATGTATGCGAATAGCATCTTAACGACGGGTTAGACATTTAAACATTAAGTTCTTACTGTCATTTATTGAAATAGCTACTGTTTGTCTAATACATAATGTCTGTCTGTGTGTTTAGATGTGATTTAAAGGTGTTAAAGAACAGATGAAGGTAAGCTAGCTAGTCCGGTTTGTATTTTCATTGTTCTGCTAGCTCGGTGATAAACTGAGGTAATTTATGTTCAGCTGAGGTAAAATGTCTGCGTCTGAATTCTCAAAGAAGAAGATGTATTTGTTATTTAGGTTAGAGCTTGATCATTAGCTTATTAGCTAAATCCTGTGGGAGAGCTAGTGATATGAGCGGGCCATCAGGAACAAAGCTTAAAATCCTGGCATAAAACATGTCATATAGTAAACTTTATTAAAAAAAAAAATACTCTTGTTTTAAATGTGTTAATGCCTAAATGTTTGCAGTAGCAAATTAATGTTTCGTAATATAGACCTGCATGTTTTACTTGTTTTTACGAGTCAAAAGAAAAACTTTAAATAAAGCTAAAAGTAACAGCAGATTTTTATAACTAATTGCAAAACAAAACTAGGTCTGTCCATGGATGGTTTATATTTATGGCTTGTGGCGTGAGGATGGGGCGGTTATTATAATTAATAATAACTTTTTTTGTATTAAAGAGCATATAGTGTTTTTTTAAATATTATTCAAATAATTTAAATCTGCATTTTACAGCTAAATGTTTGTATATTTTGAGGCTGAATAGTTCTGGAGTATTACACTTCATCAATGGAAGCGTAATGGAGGAATTTACTACGAAATTTTAGAATAAACTCAATATCTAAAGCGATATTCATTTTATTTATACAATTACCCAAAGAACTCTCAGACTGGTTTCTAGAAAAAAAGTAAATATACTTACATGACACAGCCTGAGTTACATGTACTAATTACTGAAATAATTTGCTCTAATGCAGTCCTATTTAAGTAATAGAACACGAGAGGGAGTGTGTTATCGCCAATAACATCACGGCTGTGATTTGGTCGCACGAGCCGAAGGCGAGTGCCGTAGATCATCACAGTCGTGATGTTATTTGCGATAACACACTCCCTCTCGTGACAAAGGCTGGCTTTTAAACTTTGATAGTGGGGCTGGGCGGTATGACGGTACATTTGGTATACCGTCTTTAATTCCTTATACCGTATGGATTTTTCAAATACCGCCATACCGTAGCATAGTTAATACAACAGCTGTAGGCTTCAGTAGGCAGCAAATCATATGATATTCCTCTATAGACAGTCGAGAAAGAAGCTTTCAGAGCAATAATTAAAACAGTACATTCCTGTTATGTCTTATGGGGCGAAAATACATCAGGTCAGTTGCTAAACCAATGTTATAAGCGAATTGGAAGCGGAGATATTTAGTCATCCACTTTTCTACAACAGACCTGTGGTCAAGTTGTACAGTGGAATTTGCAAACGTCGTTTTATTTGTTAAAGAGAGAGCTAAGGGTAATTGTACAATACTTAAATATTAATAAACAATAAAAATTGTATTTATTGCAACAGTTTCACGCATACTGATTCCATTCACGTCATTTTATGGGGCCAAGCTAACCTTATAGTACTCAAAACCTTCATTGTATACATGGTGAAATTAAAACTACAGTGGGGGAAATAAGTATTTGATCCCCTGCTGATTTTGTAAGTTTACCCTCTTACAAAGACTTGAACAGTCTATAATTTTTATGGAAGGTTTATTTTAACAGAGAGAGACAGAATATCAACAAAAAATCCAGAAAAAAAACATTAAATAAAAGTTATAAATTAATTTGTATTTAATTAAGGGAAATAAGTATTTGATCCCCTACCAACCAGCAAGAATTCTGACCCCCACAGACCGGTTATGTGCCCATGAGGCACACAAATTAGTCCTGTCCCTGTATAAAAGACATCTGTCACAGAATCAGTTTCTTCCATTCAAATCTCTCGACCACCATGGGCAAGACCAAAGAGCTATCAAAGGACGTCAGGGACAAGATTGTAGACCTGCACAAGGCTGGAATGGGCTACAAGACCATCAGCAAGAAGCTTGGTGAGAAAGAGACCACTGCTGGTGCGATAATTCGAAAATGGAAGAAATAAAAGATCACAGTCAATCACCCTCACTCTGGAGCTCCATGCAAGATCTCACCTGGTGGGGTAAGAATGATTCTGAGAAAGGTGAGGTCAGCCCAGAATTACACGGGAGGAGCTTGTCAATGATCTCAAGGGAGCTGGGAGCACAGTCACCAAGAAAACCATTAGTAACACACTTCGCCGTAATGGATTGAGATCCTGCAGTGCCCGCAAAGTCCCTTTGCTCAAGAAGGCTCATGTACAGGCCCGTCTGAAGTTTGCCAATGAACACCTGAAAGCTTGGGAGAATGTGATCTGGTCAGATGAGACCAAAACTTTGGCATCAACTCCACTCGCCGTGTTTGGAGGCAAAGAAATGCCCGGTGGGGATGGTGTTCTTGGGGTCATATCCAGCATTTCTCTGCTCCCAGCTCCCTTGAGATCATTGACAAGCTCCTCCCGTGTAATTCTGGACTGACCTCACCTTTCTCAGAATCATTCTTACCCCACCAGGTGAGATCTTGCATGGAGCTCCAGAGCGAGGGTGATTGACTGTGATCTTGTATTTCTTCCATTTTCGAATTATCGCACCAACAGTGGTCTCTTTCTCACCAAGCTTCTTGCTGATGGTCTTGTAGCCCATTCCAGCCTTGTGCAGGTCTACAATCTTGTCCCTGACGTCCTTTGATAGCTCTTTGGTCTTGCCCATGGTGGTCGAGAGATTTGAATGGAAGAAACTGATTCTGTGACAGGAGTCTTTTATACAGGGACAGGACTAATTTGTGTGCCTCATGGGCACATAACCGGTCTGTGGGGGTCAGAATTCTTGCTGGTTGGTAGGGGATCAAATACTTATTTCCCTTAATTAAATACAAATTAATTTATAACTTTTATTTAATGTTTTTTTTCTGGATTTTTTGTTGATATTCTGTCTCTCTCTGTTAAAATAAACATTCCATAAAAATTATAGACTGTTCAAGTCTTTGTAAGGGGGTAAACTTACAAAATCAGCAGGGGATCAAATACTTATTTCCCCCACTGTATATATATTCTATGTACTTATGACAGTAGAATAAGCCACATACATAGAAAAAGTGCCAGTCATACCAAAAAAAAACATACCGTGAAATCGTCAGAATTTTAAAAAATACCGTGATACAAATTTGTGGTCACACCACAAAGCCCTATTTGATAGTACTGTTTGTGATGGTTCTTTTTCTTGATTAATTTCTGAAAACAGTCTGGAAGGTTGGCTCAGCAGACAACAGCAGTCTCTCTTGCTTTGCATCAATCCCAGACAAGATTGAGGCAAAAAAAAATCGGTGTCGCTTCTGGCTGTTGTTATGGCTTGACTTTATGTAGTACAGTTTTAACTTTTAATTGTAAATGCAGTGACGAACTGCATCCTGGCATATGTGTATTAAAGTATTCTCAAGCTTATTTGGTTTAGTTTTTAATGTCACGCTGTCAGGGATTAAGTCATTATCCTTCTTATTTTACATATTTAATCCCTAAATTCTTGCAATCATGCTTTATAAAATATTATTTCTCTTTTTACTTTCCAGCTGTAGATCACCCCTATCCATTTTTGTAAATGTTTTGCATGCATTAAATAAAGGATTATAATGAAACATTAAAAAATCTGTTCTTAATGCTGTTTTTAATTAAATACCTCTAAAAGACAGTTCATAAATCCCAGATCTTGGCATTTTACCCACTGTCCCAATAAAAAAAAAATTGCAATTATATTGTAATCTGTGGCATTTTGTTAAAACCTACATTTGATTCTATCTGTTTTTTTTTTTGTTTTTTTTTTACTCTAATAGGCAAATCAAATGGCAGAAACGGCTGAAGGTAAAAAAGAGGAGGCAGACTACAAAAGACTACACAGCTTTCCTCTCATCAGGGTGTGTATTAGGTTTTCGATGTCTGTGTTTGTTAGAGAGAAGTGTTTAAATTGTGACCTTTTTGTTTTAATGTTTAATTGGCGACATTTATTTTCATGCAGTCATTTACAGTCATTCTTAAATCTCCATTTTACACCATACCTTAAGTTTATCAGGTACCTTAAGTTTATTTAGGCATGTTGATTCCTACTCATACTTCATAGGTCCATTTGTAGGCATATAATTACTACCTGTAGCTCATCTACACTTTTCAACATCCATAATCTTCATCTATTTGTAGAAACTGACCAACACAGAACAGACAGTTTGGCCGGTTGGTTTTTGGCACCCCAAAGACATGTGTAACTTGATGTGATTTCCAGGTAAAATGATCTGTTTTCTATTTTTTGTAGCACACAGATATGCCTGAGGAGATGAGAGTTGAAACAATGGAGCTGTGCGTCACAGCCTGTGAAAAATTTGCCACAAACAATGAGGTAAGAAATATGTGTTAATGTAAGATAAGGGGAATTGCATGGAATTAAAACCTTACATAATATTGTTTTCTAGCCCACGTCTGTGGGAGTTTTGGCAGATTCTCAGTCTGTCTGAGCAAGATTTGTACACTTACATCATCTCAGACTCAGAAAAACAAAGCCATTTGGAGTGTTAACATAGCATGCGCCTTTAATTTTCAGTTTGAAGCCCTATTAGTTTTACATGTGAAGTAGACTCATGTAATTTGTCAGTGACTGCATTTTTGTGTCTGTGGGGATAACAATGTCAACTTTTTTTATATCCTTTACTTTGTTTAGGTAATTGGTTGTATTATTTAAGACATTATATTAGGAAATATTTAGAAATTTATTTTGAGTATCTTAATTAAATGTAATTCATAATGCCCTTTTTAATGTTCACATTATGGACACACATTTTGCTCATTCCTTTTAACCAAAAACCAGCCATCATTAGTCGACAGTTAACTGATGAACAACAAGCATGTCGCATTCCATGAAGATATAAAACACATCAATGAGTTTCGTATCTAGTCACTCATGTTTTATTAATTAAAAACAGTATAACATAGTGCTAAATAACTAAACTTGTAAATCATAAATAATAATGATGACCACAGTAGTATACTTATTAAGATATAATAAGCAGAGTTTTGGCTATACTAGAGCATGATGCAAAGTATCCACATATTGTTTGGGGAAAACATGAATAAATAAAATCAAAATAAACAACAGCATTAATTATTTAAAGGATTATTTAAAGTTTTCCTGGTTAGATTACAATCTCAGAGTTGATGCATACACTCTGGGGGTGGATACAAGTGAGTTTCAAATCGGTGTTCTTACTCTGAGTGCAACTTCACACTCCATTGGAATCAATCATCAGCTGTTGGAAATAAATTTAAATTACATTTTAACCATTAACATTTATTAAACTATTGACTTACTTGTTGTTATATTGGTTAACCGATTACTCATCGGCATTCCTAGTTCAAATAATAAATTCAAATTAGGGCTGTCATGCGATTACATTTTTTAATCGAGATTAATCACGATTAAAGAGCCAAATTAATCGCGATTAATCACAATTAATCGCAAACTAATAATTAAGCAAAATTTGAACAGTTATGCACATTTTTATTGCAAGAACCATTTCTAGATGCAACACCAGTGGTGTAACTAGGAGCTCATGGGCCCCAGTTAAAAAAAAAAAAGTTGGACCCCCTCAACAAATTGCATATGCTGATGATAAGCATAAATCATGCTTTCAAAATATTTAAATCTAATATTATGCATCAATAACAAAACACAGATATGATTATTTCATACATCTATTAAGAAAAGCTTGTAATACTGTGTTGTGCAGAAAAATTACTGGGAAATATTGTTATTAATTACCATTTAACTACCTATAAATACCTAAAACAATCAAGTTACCAGACATTATATATAAGTTATTGACTGTAGCTATAAAAAACGCTTAGTCCATATAAATATCAGATACAAATGTGTTTTTAAAAAACTACAAACATCACAAATATAAATCATGTTTATAGCCATGTGATAGAATAACCTGAATAAACTGTAGAGATGAAACATTACGCAGTTTCACTTCTGTCTCAAACAGTACCTGAAAGAAGGAGGCGGAGCTACGCGGTTTTTGATGGACAGGTCTAGCAGCCAATGGAAATACTCGTTACAGAGATTGCGTGATTTCATTCATCTTTTCATCAACACGTAAAAATAGTGAAAACCGCTCAAAGTAGTTTTTCATCGGACAGCGACGATAATTTATTACTTTTTTCTGTTTGACTGTGCTGGCGGGTCACAAGTAATGCAGTTTAAAACAGAAGATGCGGCCCGTATAAAACCAGATCCAGTGTCGACAGAACACCCCGGACTTTGTGATCCATTTAACAGCTGTGTTTGTAAAGTTCTGTGTACATGCGCTTTACATCCTAATTCATCTGAAATACAGTTCATTGCCACAGAGACACATATTTACGTGGCACAAACAGCCAAATAAAAATAGTTAGATTAAAAATTTTAATCTTGATTAATTTTTTTAATCGCGATTACAATTTTAACGCGTTAATCGCGTTAATTAACGCGTTAAGCGACAGCCCTAATTCAAATACATAATAAAAAAACAATACAAAATAGGCTGAAATTAACTTTAATTTTGACCCAAATATGAAGGTAGGACGTGACGAGTATAATGTAGTTTGATGCTGCTGTAACATGAACACACGCAGGGGAAGAAAAACATGTTGAAACACCGGTGCACAGTTTCATTACATTGAATGTATTTTTGATTCATGCGGACTGCTATACACATAATAATGTTTTAACCTTAAACAGAATGAATTATTTATGAACTATGAAACTCTTGTGTGACTTGTTAGCGTATATAGCTAAAACTCTAGCAGATAGGACAAAGTTTAAATGAGTTTATACTGGCTACATAGTGCACTTAACAGTGTGCAAAATCTTGTTAGTTAGTTTTTAGGAATACACACTAGCCTGACCAACACATAAAAGGTGTTATGGCAAAATAATAATTAGAAACATTTTTCATAGCCAATCTTGGTGTATAACCTTTTTTATCATACATACCTTATGTACAGTAAATTACAGTGAGATGACAAAAACAAACGTCTAACATTTAAAGACACAAGTTATCCAAAGAGCTTAAAGTCTTGGCATAAAGACTCTTAAAGTGTACTTAAGGGCTAAAACACTATTATTCCAAAAGATATGTCTTGCCTGTTTTAAAAATGTTCATGTGAAACAGTAAAAACAACTCCTATTGCTGTTCACTGAAAATCTATTCATTTCCTATCCTATCCAAGTCATTGTGACTAAACCTCCGGCATTCTGTACCTTAAGAATTTCAAAGTAATTTTATCAATTAGTTAAAGTTTTTACCCAGAATTTTATAAGCTTTGCTAAATTCAGTGATCAGAGAGGTATGTGATTAATTGGGTGAAGATTGTAAAGATTGTTTTTTATATGATTTCTCTCTGTCAGAGTGCAGCTAGGATGATAAAGGAGTCGATGGATAAGAAGTTTGGGAGCTCCTGGCACGTGGTCATCGGTGAAGGTTTTGGCTTCGAGGTGACTCACGAAGTGAAGAATCTGTTGTACATGTTTTTCGGTGGAAGTCTGGCTGTGTGTGTGTGGAAATGCTCCTAGCACTGATCTCAGTATAGTTTTTTCTCCTTCACACAATTTTATATATTTCTATTTCTGTACCGTTACAGCTATGCAGTCCTTTTCTATTTGACCTGTTTGTGTGTGTGAGCGCATGTGAGTATGTAAAGTGTGCATGAGAGACACCTTATAGTTTAGTCAGTTTACAGCTCACCTTGTCTTTGACTGTTTTTCTGTAGTTTACTTTAAACAACAATTTATAGGTCAACGGATCATCAGGGTGAGCCGATCTTCAACGTTTTTTCTCAGCTTGTTTATAGTATTACTGACACTAATGGCCGTCTCAGTTAAAATTATTGACTGGTTTATGCCAGAGTTACATTCCACAGAACGAAAGCACATTGACAGTGTTTGTCTGTGTGCAGTTGTGTTCTCTGTTAGGCCTACTACATTCTGTAGTCCCAATTACAAAAGAAGATTTGGAAGCATCTTGAAATTACTTGGATTTTTGCAATAAATAATTATAAAACATGGACTGATTTTTATTTAGTTTAATAGACAAACATAACCTAATAAAACAAAAACAGTTCTACTTTTGTCTTTATTAAACACATTAGTTCATTATTTGTATTATAACAGGCAGAACCTCCTTTAGCAGCCATAATATTAAAGGTTCGTCATGCCTGAGTATATAATTTGAGTTCAGATGTGGACTTTCATTTGTCCTTACCACAACACAATTTTTTGTATATTTAAACACTAATTAAGAGTATTTTTTTTATTTTCTTGTTACATCATTTTGCTTCTAACTTGTGACCACCCTGATATTTATCCTTATAAGAGTGTGGTGTAAAATTCTGGCTTTCATGGCCTTTTCCCCAATCCAGAAGATGAATTGTCTATTTTTGTCCTCAATTGTTCTTTGGTGAATGCTAGTGAGTGTGTGTTATCCTGTGATTAACTGGCAGGTAATTTTGATTGAGGGTGTGAAGTAATTTGTGAATAAATAAATAACGCTCCCTTGATGACTGTAAACTGTCCAGGTGCTAAGGCAGCAAAACAACCCTAAACCCAAATCCACCACTGCTGGATTAGATTGTGGTGTTGCTGTGGAGTGCCTTTTGTTTTCCCAGAGTGTTTTTGCAGTAAGGTGCAATTTTGTCCCATAAATCAACAGATCAAGTTCTTATTCATGTGATCTTAAAAATGTGCAGCAGTTTTATGTTTTAAAGCAATAATTTTCTCTGTGCTGGTCTATAGATTTTAAGGTCTTTTGTTTTTTATCTTGGATTCCTTTTACAGCAGTGGAAATTTTTTTTTGAACAAAGGCTGTGAACTGCTGTTCTACAGCATTGCACATTGTGCATGTTTTTTTATTGATTGATTCTCACTTGTAGAAGGAGTAGCAACTATAATCCATTTTCTTGTTTGTAGACAATTTGTCTCATGGTTTTGTGGACTTCTGAAATTTTATTAATCAGGGCATGGCTCACATTACCATCTTTCTCAAGCAAAGTGAACTTAGGTGTTGAATATGTATAAGGCATTGCAAATATTAAAACAATGCCTCCATTCAATAATCAATCTTGTAAACACACAGTAAACACTGGTTAGTTTGTTAGCCCAGACTTTCATTAACATTTTCTCAGCCTATACTGTGAATGATTGATCAGTGTGTTTACTAAAGGCATGGAAAGTACAACTGTTTGTGTGAGATTAGTTCAGAAAGGTTTTTTTCTTATGATTTTATTATATGTTTATTTATAAATAATGAATGCAGAAGTAGTTTCCACATTTGTCCTGCATTTGTATTTAACTCTACGTGCTTTAATACTATGTTCTATGTTAACATTTGAGAATGAGACAAAACTGTGTTAATTTTCTTCAGTCTCAGGCATATTTTGAAAACTTCGACCTTTACATTCAGTAATGCCCTCTCTCCCACTCCCTGTCTGTTTGGCTGGCAGTATTCCCCCTCTCAGTGGGTTGCCATGCAATCTGTTTCAGGCCACTTTGTCTCTTCCCTTGTTTTGCTGTTCTTTTTTATTGTTCCCTTCTGGTTGATACCCTGGCATATCTATTTCTGTTTCCTTTACCAAACCAGCATTTTATGAAGTGTCATCTGTGGGAAAACTTGAATAAGAGTGTAAATCTTTTTAAACAAATTGCATTAAAATGTACAATATACAAACCTCTGTGTCTGATCCTCGTAACGTTACCACACGAACTGGCATGCCTATGTCACTGCTGTGCTGAAAATGGTCAACCACCAAAATAATATCTTGTAAGTGGACTAGGTTGTAATTGTGCATATATGGACCGATAAGAAGGTGGTTGATAAACTGCACTGCAGTTAAACCTAGGCAGTGATTTTATATCTGCCAAGTGAACCAACAGGTTGTGGACAAAATCATTTAAAAGCAGAAACGATGTATTATTTTCCTTGATTGTACACCTGCGTTATTATTTGTAATTGTCACTTTGAATCTTTGTTGTTCTTCACCCACAGTACCCCCTCAATGTCTAGGTGCAAGATTAGTATACTTTACATTTAAGTTTATGCACTTTAGAATGGAAAAGTTGCAGTTTTATTACACACATTAGAATCTGATTTCATAGAAATTTACTCTTGTGCCAGATCAACTCACAAAAAATTACCAAGACCTAAATGCAATGGTCATCATGGTCAATGGTCAATATTTGTATGATTTACGGGCTCTATTTTAAATAAGGGTAAACCGACACTTAATCAAGTCAACTTTATTTATGTAGCGCTTTTTACAATAGACATTGTCTCAAAGCAACTTTACAAGATTCAGGACCAACAGATACAAAAACCCCTGTCGAGCAAGCCGAGGGTGACAGTGGCAAGGAAAAACTCCCTTAAAATTACAAGAAGAAACCTTGAGAGGAACCAGACTCAGCAGGGCCCATCCTTCTTGGGTGGTCTGGAGGATACTTTAAATAAATCGTATTTACACAAATCATACAAACACATAATTAAAATGAACTAAAAGTTAAAACTAGCAATAATATATAAATAAATAATAATTGAGTTATTATTCAGTCCAGTCTGTAATAAAGTCTGTAGTTCTTGACATTCTTGGTGCAAACACACCAGGTCCCGTCACATCCGGCAGGAGCAGCATTGTTGGCACGGCAGTCTCGACTTTATTTCTTAACCTTGGGCAAGTAAACAGGTTTTCATCAGAAGGACCTCGGGGTAAAACAACAGAAACTGTAGTTAAAAATGTAAAATGCGACAGAGAGTTTTAGACTCCGGCAGCCCTAATTATTACAGCATAACTAAAAGGGAGAGCGAGCAGGTAACAAGGTCATGAAGGCTTTCACAGGACATCAGCGCCCACCTCCCCACCATCATCAAACCTGAGTGATCAGACAAGAGAGGCAAAAACGACAGCAACCCAACATCCCTGATCACCACAAGTTTCTATGACCAAGAACCGCCAAGCTCTGCGCCTTTGTCTATACTAATTAAAAGCCTGAGAAAATAAATATGTTTTCAGTCTACACTTAAATATTGAGACTGTGTCCGAATCCCAAACAGAGGCAGGAAGATTATTCCAAAGTTGTGGAGCTTTGTAAGAAAATGCTCTTCCACGAGCCATGATCTTTTTAATTCTTGGAACTATAAGTAACTCTGCATCTTGTGAATGAAGTGAACGTGCTGGGTTGTAGTGATCAATAAGTTCACTCAGATACTGTGGAGCCAGACCATGTTTGTTTGTTTGTTTATTAGGATTTTAACGTAATGTTTTACACTTTGGTTACATTCATGACAGGAACGGTAGACACTCGATACACAAGATTCATCAGTTCACAAGGTTATATCAAACACAGTCACGGATAATTTAGTATCTCCAATTCACCTCACTTGCATGTCTTTGGACTGTGGGAGGAAACCGGAGCACCCGGAGGAAACCCACGCAGACACGGGAAGAACATGCAAACTCCACACAGAAAGGACCTGGACCGCCCCACCTGGGGATCGAACCCATGGCCTTCTTGCTGTGAGGCGACAGTGCTACCCACTTAGCCACCGTGCCGCCCGCTAGACCATGTAGCGCTTTATAAGTTAGTAAGAGTATTTTGTAATCAATGCGGAATCTAACTGTCAGCCAGTGTAGAGATGATAGAACAGGACTAATATGATCAAACTTTCTAGTTCTAGTTAGCACTCGAGCTGCTGCATTTTGAACTAACTGGAGTTTGTTTATGGAACTACAGATAATCCAGTGAGAAGAGCATTACAATAATCTAAACGAGAAGTTATAAACGCATGGATCAGTTTTTCAGCGTCATTTACAGATGGTATATTTCTTATTTTAGAGATATTACGCAGATGAAAGAAAGCAACTCTAGTAATATTATTAACGTGTGTATCAAAGGAGAGATCTAAATCTATTGTGACAAGTTTTTTACATCTGAGCTGGGAGTAACAGAGAAAGTGTTTAGGTTTAGCACCAAGTTAGACAACTTGTCTCTTGCAGCTTTAGAGCCAACAAGTAAAACCTCTGTTTTATCTGAATTAAGTAAAAGAAAATTACACGATATCCAGTTTTTTATGTCGTTTACACAATCTTCTATCTTACTGTTTGTGTCAGTATCATTTGGTTTGGCTGATATATACAGCTGTGTGTCGTCTGCATAGCAGTGAAAATTTATACCATGTTTATGAATAATTTTTCCTAATGGAAGCATGTAGAGTGTAAATAATAGAGGTCCCAGTACTGACCCCTGTGGAACACCATATTTTACTTTTGTAGTTTCCGAGCATTTATTTATTATACATAAACGAATTGAGAGCGATCACTCAAATAGGATTTAAACTAAGAGAGTGTGACTCCTTTAACACCTACTGTATTTTGTAGCCTATCCAGTAAAATGTTATCACAAACTATCACCAGAAGTTCAAAGCTAAATGAATTAATGAAAAAATACACAGTTATTATTTGTTCACAATGTAATTGATCAGCAAAGACATTTGGTGTCTAATTTGCTGTGCAAATGTATTAGTCTTTTTTTTTCTCTAAATGGTTTCACATCATTAATAAATAAAAACTATATATAAAACTATATATATATAAATATATATATATATATATATATATATATATACAGTGTACCACAAAAGTGAGTACACCCCTCACATTTCTGCAAATATTTCATTATATCTTTTCATGGGACAACACTATAGACATGAAACTTGGATATAACTTAGAGTAGTCAGTGTACAGCTTGTATAGCAGTGTAGATTTACTGTCTTCTGAAAATAACTCAACACACAGCCATTAATGTCTAAATAGCTGGCAACATAAGTGAGTACACCCCACAGTGAACATGTCCAAATTGTGCCCAAATGTGTCGTTGTCCCTCCCTGGTGTCATGTGTCAAGGTCCCAGGTGTAAATGGGGAGCAGGGCTGTTAAATTTGGTGTTTTGGGTACAATTCTCTCATACTGGCCACTGGATATTCAACATGGCACCTCATGGCAAAGAACTCTTTGAGGATGTAAGAAATAGAATTGTTGCTCTCCACAAAGATGGCCTGGGCTATAAGAAGATTGCTAACACCCTGAAACTGAGCTACAGCATGGTGGCCAAGGTCATACAGCGGTTTTCCAGGACAGGTTCCACTCGGAACAGGCTTCGCCAGGGTCGACCAAAGAAGTTGAGTCCACGTGTTCGGCGTCATATCCAGAGGTTGGCTTTAAAAAATAGACACATGAGTGCTGCCAGCATTGCTGCAGAGGTTGAAGACGTGGGAGGTCAGCCTGTCAGTGCTCAGACCATACGCCGCACACTGCATCAACTCGGTCTGCATGGTCGTCATCCCAGAAGGAAGCTGACGCACAAGAAAGCCCGCAAACAGTTTGCTGAAGACAAGCAGTCCAAGAACATGGATTACTGGAATGCCCTGTGGTCTGACGAGACCAAGATAAACTTGTTTGGCTCAGATGGTGTCCAGCATGTGTGGTGGCGCCCTGGTGAGAAGTACCAAGACAACTGTATCTTGCCTACAGTCAAGCATGGTGGTGGTAGCATCATGGTCTTGGGCTGCATGAGTGTTGCTGGCACTGGGGAGCTGCAGTTCATTGAGGGAAACATGAATTCCAACATGTACTGTGACATTCTGAAACAGAGCATGATACCCTCCCTTCGAAAACTGGGCCTCATGGCAGTTTTCCAACAGGATAACGACCCCAAACACAACCTCCAAGATGACCAGCTTCCTCAGCAAGGCAGTTAAGGTAAAGGTGATGGACTAAACCCAATTGAGCACATGTGGCGCATCCTCAAGTGGAAGGTGGAGGAGTTCAAGGTGTCTAACATCCACCAGCTCCGTGATGTCATCATGGAGGAGTGGAAGAGGATTCCAGTAGCAACCTGTGCAGCTCTGGTGAATTCCATGCCCAGGAGGGTTAAGGCAGTGCTGGATAATAATGGTGGTCACACAAAATATTGACACTTTGGGCACAATTTGGACATGTTCACTGTGGGGTGTACTCACTTATGTTGCCAGCCATTTAGACATTAATGGCTGTGTGTTGAGTTATTTTCAGAAGACAGTAAATCTACACTGCTATACAAGTTGTACACTGACTACTCTAAGTTATATCCAAGTTTCATGTCTATAGTGTTGTCCCATGAAAAGATATAATGAAATATTTGCAGAAATGTGAGGGGTGTACTCACTTTTGTGATACACTGTATATTTACTGCCTGGCCAAAAAAAAAGGTCAGACACTAATATTTCGTTGGACCGCCTTTAGCTTTGATTACGGCACGCATTCGCTGTGGCATCGTTTGTTTGTTTGTTTATTAGGATTTTAACGTCATGTTTTACACTTTTGGTTACATTCATGACAGGAACGGTAGGTACTCATTACACACGATTCATTAGTTCACAAGGTTATATTGAACACAGACTTGGACAATTTAGTGTCTTCAATTCACCTCACTTGCATGTCTTTCGACTGTGGAAGGAAACCGGAGCACCCGGAGTAAACCCACGGGGAGAACATGCAAACTCCACACAGAAAGGACCCGGACCACCCCACCTGGGGATCGAACCCAGGACCTTCTTGCTGTGAGGCGACAGTGCTACCCACTTAGCCACCGTGCCACCCTGTGGCATCGTTTCCACAAGCTTCTGCAATGTCACAACATTTATTTCTGTCCAGCGTTGCATAAATTTTTTCCCAAGATCTTGTATTGATGATGGGAGATTTGGACCACTGCGCAAAGTCTTCTCCAGCACATCCCAAAGATTCTCAATGGGGTTCAGGTCTGGACTCTGTGGTGGCCAATCCATGTGTGAAAATGATGTCTCATGCTCCCTGAACCACTCTTTCACAATTTGAGCCCGATGAATCCTGGCATTGTCATCTTGAAATATGCCTGTGTCATCAGGGAAGAAAAAATCCATTGATGGAATAACCTGGTCGTTCAGTATATTCAGGTAGTCAGCTGACCTCATTCATTGTGCAGATAACGTTGCTGAACCTAGACCTGACCAACTGCAGCAACCCCAGATCATAGCACTGCCCCCACAGGCTTGTACGATAGGCACTAGGCATGATGGGTGCATCACTTCAGCTACCTCTCTTTTTACCCTGATGTGCCCATCACTCTGGAACAGGATAAATCTGGACTCATCAGACCACATGCTTCCATTGCTCCAGAGTCCAATCTTTATGCTCCCTAGCAAATTGAAGCCGTTTTTGCTGGTTAGCCTCACTGACAAGTGGTTTTCTTAAGGCTACACAGCTGTTTAGTCCCAATCCCTTGAGTTCCCTTCACATTGTGAGTGTGGAAATGCTCTTACTTTTACTATTAAACATATCCCTGAGTTCTACTGAAGATCTTCTACCATTTGATTTTACCAAACGTTTAAGTGATCGCCGATCACGATCATTCAAGATTTTTTTCCGACCACATTCCTTCCTCGAAGATGATGTTTCCCCACTGTCCTTCCACTTTTTAATAATGCACTAGACAGTTCTTAACCCGATTTTAGTAGTTTCAGCTTCTCCTTAGATGTTTTCTCTGCTTGATGCATGCCAATAATTTGACCCTTCTGAAACAGATTAACATCTTTTCCACGACCACAGGATGTGTCTTTCGACATGGTTGTTTAACAAATGAGAAGCTACTCACTGCATCAGTTAGGGTTAAATAACTTGTTGCCAGCTGAAACATAATCACCCATGCAGTAATTATCCAATGGGAGGCTCTTACCTATTTGCTTAGTTAATCCAGATGGTGACCTTTCTTTTGGCCTTGTTATACATAACAAGGAGGTGGTCATAATGTTATGCCTGATTGGTGTGTGTGTGTGTGTGTGTGTGTGTGTGTGTGTGTGTGTGTGTATATACAGTATATGCAATAATAGAGGAAATCAAAAAGGGGGTATTTTTTGTATTTTCTTAATAATTGTATATAGTCTTTAAGTCTTATTGGTCTTGGTTGGCATGAGTTTTGGTTTTGATCTTGGTTGGTCCTGAACACGTTGGCTTCTGAACTGTGGAGAAAACTATTTATTTTATTATTTTTCTTTCTGAAAATTACTGCTCCCTTCTTGAATGTTATAAGTCAAAAGTACTTGAGTTCATTAGCTGTCAGGAATAGAAAGAATATCTTAAATTTTTAATATAAACATTTTAGATAATAGATAATAATCACACAAAACACAATAATCATCTTTTATTTTAATTTAAACACTACAGAGGACTTTCTGATACATGTTTTTGTATTCTGACAGCATAAGGTAACAATATATTTACATAGTTTACATATGAATCAGATTTGTTGTTCTGCTGTTTTTTGTTGTGTCTGTGGGAAAGTGGCGTGTGGGTGTGTTGTGTGTGCAGTCAGCAGTAGGAGTGGATGGCATGCTAGAGACCTGGCTTGAAGCCTGGCTTCATTCCACATCGTGCTCCTGCCCACTCACACAATCTTTAAATTAATCATAACACAATGGCCTGTCCATGTATCTCTTCAACAAGATACCACCCTATTAAACACCCTATTAAACACAAGGGGTGTAGCTCAGGACATGATGTAATAAATCTTTTGGAAACATTACATCCATATCTCATCCCAAAACCATGGTAATAAATATTTCACTTTTCCTATTTTTTATGAAATTATTTCTATTTGTTTTTGAACATGAACATGAATGATTTTGAGGGGATGTCAGCAAAATTGCTCCTTTACAAATTCCAATAAATATACAAATAAATTACTATGATAATGAACCAACAGAACACACAAGAGCTGTTTTGAGTAACCTCAATTTAATGGTACTTTATAAAACCTTTTTGTACCTGTTTATGATTTTACCAACAGTTTTATTTCTTTAATAAACATTTGGTAAAATCAGCTTGGAAATAAAAACATCCATTCATTTGTTGTCTGTTTTACCACCACGTGATCCTATTCATGGTCTTCGTGGGTCCAATTCACCGTGCAGAAGACTCTGGACAGGTCACTAGTCCATTACAGGGCAAACACACAAATTCAAATGCACAGGGCAATTTTAGTAGCTCTAATTAACCTGACTGCATGTGTTTGGACTGTGGGAGCACCTGGAGGAAACCCAGGAAAACACACAAACTCCACACAGAAAGGGCCTACCTGGAAATTAAACCCAGGACCCCCAAATCTCTTTTGTTGTAAGCTGACGGTGCTACCCAGTGATCAACCGCTCCTTTAGGAGGTCTGTAAAAACTTTTTTCAAACAGTGTTACAGCTAAAAAGACAGATCCTGCTGCAATAGTCTGTAGGGCTGTAGGGAAGAATCACCCACCAAGCTAGAGAAAGTTGATTGTTTATTCTAAACATATTTTAGCATTAAAAACTGGGATGTCACTAAAAGAGACATTGTCTAGATGACAGCGTATGTTGCTGCAAAATTTGTATATACCCCTAAGCATTATTGGTGCCTTTACAGGTGTGCAATTTACCCATGTCATTGCTACTAACACACCCATACAATGATAGATCCTTGGTTTTAAATTTTACTGTGGTAACATTGGTTTGGATTGGGTTTTTTTTTCATCTTTGACAATTATTTTTAAAAACACCTGTAAAGGATGGACTCTTCAAACTTCAGACTTTTCAGCTGAGCCTTTTAATAATGTACCTTTTATACCAAATCATTAAGGCATCACCTGTGGATAATTCCAAAACAGCTGTTCCACAAACTTTCCAGTTTTATATTGTCCCTGTCACACTTAAAATTATAAACTTTAAATGTACAAAAATGAATTAAGTTGATATGGTAGGCACATTTTTTCTTTGTGCTGTTTTTATTTAAATTCCTGTAAAAGTAAGTTAACAAATCACTGGGGCTGTATTTAAGAGTTGGTCGAGAGAAAAAGAGAGATCAGAGCATCAAGATCACTACAGTACAACTGTGGTATCTTGAAATACAACCTGCTTTAAATAAGTCCAGTTTTTCCTAATGTTTTTTTGTTGTTTGTTTGTTTATTGGCCCTGTAGGGATAATTACATAAATAAATAATATGTAGCTCTGTATTCTATTGGTCATTCATTTACCTTCATCAGGGATGTCCAAACTACAGTCAGAGGGCCATTTTTGGATAAACATGGAAAACTAAACAGCAAATGCAGAAGATTTCAGGCGAGCTGGAAAAATGAATATTTTTTCACTGAGTACAATATGTTTAATTCCCATTAGGATTATAAAGTGAGTGAAACTGGCAAAATCTTAGTTTACACAACACTGTCAACAATAATCACTTAAATAAAAAGGAAGTGTAATTATTAGTAATCAAGTAGGTCTAGTAGACTATATCTTTATATCTTTATAAGAGTCTGTGGCCTGTGGTAAATGGTATGTCTAGCAATCATACATTAATAATAATAATAATAATTCTAATATTCTTAGGCTATTTGCTCATGCAGTCTTTTGCAATGTGCCGAACCTCAACCCATCCTTACACATAAACAACTGAGCCTATTTAATAATGTATCATTTATACCTGATCATTAAGACATCATAAGTGTTTGCATATGTTTTACTCCATCTGGCCCCCAACAAGAAAAATTTGGACACCCCTGACCTACGTGGTGTCAAGTGACTTACTTACCAGAACCTAAAAAACCCTGTGCATTTACTGACCTCTGGTGTAGAGAGAATTCTTTACAAGGTATGACTGGATTACTTTTTCTGCTCAGCCCATCTTACTTTAAAATCTCTTGTTTAACTTTATATGGATATGTTGTGTGTAAAATTTGTGCTTTGACATTTTTGAAGTACAATGAAAACTATTAAATTAGGACAATCGTGTATATGTGTTATTTGCTTAAAATTATGTAGATTACATTTTATGCAGTGTTTGAATAAAAAAGGTTTATTTTGCCAATGCTGTCTTTAATAAGTTACTATATAATCACATTGCAATGCACTAAATGTGTCATTATGTCATATTAAAATAGAGCATGTTTATCTGTCTACGGAACTAAAGATGGCACCGCCTGTTGCAGCAGCTCTTGTTCCTCTTACAAAAGGAAGTGGAAGTATAATAAACCTGTTTGCACATTGTACTATGTGTTTGAACAATGCACAGTTGCACACCATATTTAAATTACACAATTTAATCAATTAAATTAATAAAAAACAATTGTTTTTTTATATTACATTACATTTACATTTTATTTTTTTTAATTGTTTTTAAATATAAACTACCTCAGGTTTATTTTGCACTATATAGACTAGTTTGTGATGTATGTAATTGCTGCTGTAACACTGCAGTTCCCCTTTGAGGATCAATAAAGTAATCAATCAGTAATTCCATCACTTAGTGACCTATTAAATAGGCATAATATACAGTAAGAGTTTGTTATTGCTCTCAGCAGTTTTTCACTTATTGCACTTATTTTATTTTTCCCAGCTCAAAAATTACATTTTAGCAGCACTAATTTAACTATAAACTCACTTAATATTAAAAGTGTGGAATGCTTTAAGTTGTTGCAACTTGTTGCAATTATAAAATGTTAAAGAGAACATAAAACACTAGATGTAGTTAGCGTAAAATACAAGATGGATTCCAACTCTAAAATCTGTACATGTTTATTTAAATATAGATTAAATATTAAATATAAAGTGATAAGTGATGAGTATTGCACATTGAATTGGGCCAATATAGCTATATCTACAGTGTATCACAAAAGTGAGTACACCCCTCACATTTCTGCAAATATTTTATTATATCTTTTCATGGGACAACACTATAGAAATAAAACTTGGATATAACTTAGAGTAGTCAGTGTACAGCTTGTATAGCAGTGTAGATTTACTGTCTTCTGAAAATAACTCAACACACAGCCATTAATGTCTAAATGGCTGGCAACATAAGTGAGTACACCCCACAGTGAACATGTCCAAATTGTGCCCAAAGTGTCAATATTTTGTGTGACCACCATTATTATCCAGCACTGCCTTAACCCTCCTGGGCATGGAATTCACCAGAGCTGCACAGGTTGCTACTGGAATCCTCTTCCACTCCTCCATGATAACATCACAGAGCTGGTGGATGTTAGACACCTTGAACTCCTCCACCTTCCACTTGAGGATGCGCC
This sequence comes from Trichomycterus rosablanca, assembly GCF_030014385.1. Taxonomy (NCBI): domain Eukaryota; kingdom Metazoa; phylum Chordata; class Actinopteri; order Siluriformes; family Trichomycteridae; genus Trichomycterus; species Trichomycterus rosablanca. Next base: position 12,057,291 of record NC_086009.1, on the reverse strand, counting down.
ACAGGTGCTCAATTGGGTTTAGTCCATCACCTTTACCTTCAGCTTCCTCAGCAAGGCAGTTGTCATCTTGGAGGTTGTGTTTGGGGTCGTTATCCTGTTGGAAAACTGCCATGAGGCCCAGTTTTCGAAGGGAGGGTATCATGCTCTGTTTCAGAATGTCACAGTACATGTTGGAATTCATGTTTCCCTCAATGAACTGCAGCTCCCCAGTGCCAGCAACACTCATGCAGCCCAAGACCATGATGCTACCACCACCATGCTTGACTGTAGGCAAGATACAGTTGTCTTGGTACTTCTCACCAGGGCGCCACCACACATGCTGGACACCATCTGAGCCAAACAAGTTTATCTTGGTCTCGTCAGACCACAGGGCATTCCAGTAATCCATGTTCTTGGACTGCTTGTCTTCAGCAAACTGTTTGCGGGCTTTCTTGTGCGTCAGCTTCCTTCTGGGATGACGACCATGGGGTTGATGCAGTGTGCGGCGTATGGTCTGGGCACTGACAGGCTGACCTCCCACGTCTTCAACCTCTGCAGCAATGCTGGCAGCACTCATGTGTCTATCTTTTAAAGCCAACCTCTGGATATGACGCCGAACACGTGGACTCAACTTCTTTGGTCCACCCTGGCGAAGCCTGTTCCGAGTGGAACCTGTCCTGGAAAACCGCTGTATGACCTTGGCCACCATGCTGTAGCTCAGTTTCAGGGTGTTAGCAATCTTCTTATAGCCCAGGCCATCTTTGTGGAGAGCAACAATTCTATTTCTCACATCCTCAGAGAGTTCTTTGCCATGAGGTGCCATGTTGAATATCCAGTGGCCAGTATGAGAGAATTGTACCCAAAACACCAAATTTAACAGCCCTGCTCCCCATTTACACCTGGGACCTTGACACATGACACCAGGGAGGGACAACGACACATTTGGGCACAATTTGGACATGTTCACTGTGGGGTGTACTCACTTATGTTGCCAGCTATTTAGACATTAATGGCTGTGTGTTGAGTTATTTTCAGAAGACAGTAAATCTACACTGCTATACAAGTTGTACACTGACTTCTCTAAGTTATATCCAAGTTTCATGTCTATAGTGTTGTCCCATGAAAAGATATAATGAAATATTTGCAGAAATGTGAGGGGTGTACTCACTTTTGTGATACACTGTATATATACATCAACATACATATGCATGTGTATGAATATACTTAAGTACACATATATACATGTATATACAGATACTGTATATACATGGCTACATGTAGGGCCCTCAGTCCCTACAAAATAAGAAAACGTTGGGACAGTATGGAAAATGTTTCGTACATTTACTTTGAATTTTATTTCATTGAAGACAGTATGAACTTAGGATATGTCATGGTTTGTCTGGTCAACTTCATTTCATGTGTTAATATACAACCTCAAATAAGGAAAAGTTGGGACAGTATGGAAAATGCAGATAAAATAAAAATGCAGTGTTCCTTACATTTACTTTGACTTTATTTGATTGCAGACAGTATAAACCCAAGATATTTCATGTTTTGTCTGCTCAACTTCATTTCATTTGTTAATATACATTCATTCCTGCATTTCAGGCCTGAAACACATTCCAAAATATTTTGGGACGGTAGAGTATTTATCATGTTTAACACTTGGCACTTGGCACCAAGAGATATTTTGGCACTAAGTATACCAAGCGATTTCAGGTGTTATTTTGTCCATTTTCTCCAGCAAACATGTCTCAAGGTGTGCATCAGTATGAGGTTTTTCCTTTAAAAATTATCCACACATTATCTAATTGAGACAGGTCAGGACTGCAGGCAGGCCAGTCCTGTACCGCACCCTCTTTTTCCACAGCCATGACTTTGTAATGTGAGCAGCATGTGATTTGCATTGTCTTGTTAAAAATGCAAGGACGTCCCTAAAAAAGATGTTGAAGACTGCATATGTTACTTTTCTGTGGTAATGCTGCCATCACAGAAGTCTAGTCTAATGAAAAAATGTAACTCTTGGGGGGAAAACAGACATTGAACATCACCTGGATAATACCATCCTTACAATGAAGCATGTAAGGGGAGCTACTCAATGATGGGGTAGAGAGACTGGTAACAATTTAATAATGAATGAATGGATGTCATTATTGTCCATTATTGTCTTTCGTTTCTTTTGTTTGTTTGTTTTCAGGCTAGTAAAAAGAGGCGCGGCTAGGTGGGTAGCACTGTCACCTCAAGAAGGTCCTGGGTTCGATTCCCAGGTGGAACGGTCCAGGTCCTTTCTGTGCAAAGTTTGCATGCTCTCCCTGTGTCTGCATGGGTTTCCTCCGGGAGCTCCAGTTTCCTCCCAGTCCAAAAACATGCAGGTGAGGTGAACTGGAGAAACAAAATTGTCCATTACTGTGTTTGACATTAAACTGAATGAATCTTGTGTAACCAGTAGCTACCTGTCCTGTCATGAATGTAACCAAAGTGTGTAAAACATGACATTAAAATCCTAATAAATACATATATAAATAAATAGTAGGGCTGTCGAAGTTAACGCGATAATAACGCATTAACGCGATTTCAATTTAACGCGATTAAAAATAATAGTGCCGTTAACGCAAATTCTAGTTAATGTTGAGACTTGACTGGTAGAACTACAACGCTCGGTTACATTATGTTAACATTATGTTAAAACAAACGTTTTAATGTCGGACTTGCCACCGTTTTTCATTTGCGGTTTGTTAGCATAATGTAACCGAGCGTTGTAGTGATGCACTTATAAAGAAATAAATACACGCTATATTCACAAGTTGTCGGGAGCAGAACACTTTTATTAACTTATTCTGTTAAGGTACCAAATACCGGAAAGCTGAGTCAAGCACGTTAGTCCATGAACTATGGAAGCCCCAAAGGGTCAAAACACACTCACTTCGTGTAGAAACGGCCATCAAACCATTGTCACAATACAACCACAGAAAAGTCTGTTACAATAACTACGCCTTATCCCACCTAAAGCACCGCTGATCTACAATGTTTGCTGATGGAGAAATTCTAAACTACAATCTGACATTTACTGCCTAGTATGTGAGTGAATAAAACTCCCTTACAGTTTTCTCTTGTCCCAGCGGTTTTTAACATCAGTACATTTAGCATAAAATGTGTTCACCATTTTAATTGTAACATTTCACATAAAAATCCTTGTTTTCTATAACATTTACACAGATTTTTTTTAATGCGATTAATAAATAGTTAAACAAATTGGTTTAGAAGTCAGTGTAGGGTTTTTTTTTTGTTTTTTTTGTCTGGCTTACCCTCTAAAGAGATAAAATTTTTAATGATCTACTTTTGTACATTTTGTACAATTCTTTGTGAGCTCAATACTGTGTGTAAATAGTGGTGTATTCCCTTACAGACTTCTGTTACAGATTGAGTGTTTGTCTGTAGCAAGTAGTAGCTTGCCTGTAGTATGAGGAGCTTTTCTTCTGGGTCTTTGTTCTCTCTTTTGTTCCTTTTTTCTGTGCATTGGTAGCACAGTACTTCTGTGTGGGGAGGTGAGTGTAGTGTGTTTGGAACTGAGACATGGAGTTTACTTAGTGAAATGTATTCTGCCTTAATCAATGGAGGCCTTTAGTAATTGTCGAAAGGCTGATTTGTTGGAGGTAGCAGGGTTTTATGATAGCAATACCACATGCTGCTCATGTTTAGATAAGGGAGAATGTGCCTGCTAAACTGTGTAAGGACCAAAGGTTACCAGTGTCTCCTGATTCAGGAAGTGTTGCTATAGCTCAGCCTGCTATGTAACCTAGGGTGGAAGGTGCTACATTAGGGGAACCTGGTATTTCTTTAGTGGCAGAGACTGCTGGGAGGTCACCAGGGACACCTTCTGGTATAAATCTACTTGCTTCTCCACCAGGGGCAAGTCCTCTAAATGATTTGGATTTGAACATGGCTATAAAGCTAAAAGAGATAGATCTAGTAATGAGGCAACAGGAGAGGGAAACCCAAAGACTGTGAAGACGCTTTGGAGGTGGAAGTGTGTAGGCTCTCCTCTTCAAGACAACCTGGGCTCACACACCATGGAATTTAACATAAGCAAATATATCTTTCTGGTACCTCTAAGGTGGATTCTCATTTTACTGTCTTTGAGCGAGTGGCAGATACTTTGCATTGGCCTAGAGATACGTGGCCTTTGCTACTTGCTGCTTTAAGTAGAGTTGTGCTTATGATATTATCAAGGCTGCTGCTATGACAGCCTATGAGTTAGTACCAGTGGCCTACCTGCAAAAGTCTCATTCAAAATCTGTGGACCAAACATTTGTAGAGTTTGCTTGGGAGAAGACAAACAGGAGTCTACTGGTTTTTGTCCTGATTAACATAGTACGTGGCCTGTTAACCTTTAAAGATCAAATGTTGAATGAGAATTGTGTTAGAAAACAGAAGTTGCTGGATTGTGTAAGCAGATTCCAGGACAGGCTCCATCAAGCCAGGAAAACAGCAAAAGTATCTCTTTTGTCTGCTCAGTTTACCATGAAGACTGACAACAGTGTCACAAGTATTTAACCCTTGGGACCAATTTGTGGTTATGTTACCGGTGCCAAGCTAAGCTTTACATGCGAAACTTGCAGGTCCAAATAAAGTTTACAAGAAATTAAATAATGTAACCTATGTAGTCTCTACTCCTGATTGTAGGCATATTGGTCATGAAAATGAGATGTCCACAAAGCTAGTAGATTTGTCTACTCCAGCAGGTAAGCCTACATTGGTGAAAGTGCTATCGGAAACTGACGTGTATAAATGTGATAGTTGTTTAATGTCTGTTGCTATGTTAACTGCTAGTTTGCAGAACTCAAATGTGCTGGCTAACCTGGATACCATTCTGCAACATTTATCTGCTGATTCTCATGTGGAACTGAAGACCCCCGGTGAATATGCTAACCTGGTAACAGATGTACCACAACAAACACATGTTCTCCAAAATGACATTGACATGGGTCTGAATGCTTCAATTAGGCAGAATTATCTGGTAAATCCTTTCTAACGTGTTTATCTGAATTCAGAAGTTGATCACCTGGCAAGGCATGATTTGGTTTTTCCTAGCTCCCGTCCATGGAGGGAACTGTGCGTGTTAGTGCCTAAATCAGATGGAGCTTACTGGATCTGTACTGAATGTTGAAAAGTGACCAAATCTAATGCTATCACTGTTCCTAATTCTTTTGCCCCAAATCGAGGACTGTGTCAGATTTGGCAGTATCCACACTATCAGTAAAGTTGGATTTGTTATAAAGGTATTGGCAAGTTCTGTTAACAGGCTGTGCTTCTGTAATTTCTTCTTTTGTAACCCCATATGGTTTTTTGTTTTTTTTACAATATTTGGTGATGGCCCATGGGGTGTGTAATGACCTGTTACATTTCAGCACTGCTGTGTACTTCAGTCTGTACCTAATATCTTTGACCACTTAGACCAAGTGTCTTTGACTTTAAACCTTGCTAAATGTAAGCTTGCCAAGGCGACCATACATTATCTTGGAAGTGAGGTGGGTAAAGGTAGAGTCTAGACCCCCAAAGACAAGATAAAGGCTGTTCTTGAATACCCTGTGCTACATACTAGAAACGAATTCTGTAGATTCTCAAGAATTTATTAACGGTGGTGTTCCCAATGACCAATCTGCTTAAAACTCATTTGGAGAATGTGAAAGTGCGAAGGGTCTGCTCCAGTGTTGGCAGCTTCGGACTTCTTCTGCCCATTAAAGTTAGAAGTGAATGTGTGTTATACAGATGCTGTCTTAATTCAAGAGGATAGTAAGGGAATTGATCTAAGAAGTTCATTAGTTAGAAGTTACAGTACCACACTATTGATAAAGAGACATTGGCATCGCTTCTTGCTCTACAGCAAAATGTGAAATTTATTTATTTAAATTCTCATCCTTTACCCACAGTTGTGCACACAGATCCTAATCCCCTAAGATACATAATTAAAACTAACGCCTAAAGACATGGGCTCTATTAGTACAACAATTTAACATCACAAGTAAACGTGATGCATCAGCTAAAATATTTTCTGATCCTTTATTATGTTCAAATAGTCTGTTCTTTCCTGTTCTTCCCTATCCCTAGGTGGAGCTATGTCAAGGATGGAGTGCCTGATTGCCATGCCTGCTGGGACACTATAAAAGAAGAAGAAAGAAGGACGAGGGCAGGAGCAGCAGACTGAGATATGCTAGTGATTGTTGTATAGCAGGTTGGTTTAGTTAGTCAGTGCTAATCTATCCTAATGAATTAGTGAACTGCATATTGTTAATATTGTAAATAACTATTTCTGTGTAAATAATTGTAAATATTGTGTATAAATGCCAAAAATTCGGACTTGGATCAGCTGAGTGCAGAAGCATCACAGTTTAACTGCCTTGCACGAACAAACCAAAATGCAGGAACTGTGGAGGCCCACATGCTGCTTCATACTAGCTTTATGACTAAGAGAGTTTCATACTATAAATATCAGCCATGTTGAAGCTAAAAATGTCCATGACACCCCAAGTTTCAAGCAACACAATCAAGCAGCTGCCGAACTGATTACACATGGCTCAACACATAAGCTGCAAATTATAAGCTTCACCAAAGAACCATCCCAATCAAAAAACACCTATACACAGAGCCCAAACATGGCCTCACAACTAACTCTGAGCACAAGCAAACTCCAAGAAGAAAAAGGTAACAGAAGTGACAAAACATAAAAAAATTACTGCCCCCAACTGCTAAACACCAGGGACCGCAACATGCAAACAGAAACAATCAACAACATCAAGATAAAAGAAGAGGGACATCAGGGACGAACTGCAAAATGAATGGAGCACACAGACCAAGAACAGTCTCCAAGATTAATTAATATTTAACATTAATAGTTAAGCCAAGAACACACCAAAGAAAATGCATAGACCAAGTACCATAAAGGAAATTCTTAAAAGAACACACACAAACAGTTCTGCAGGCATAAAAATGAAAATATAAAATTGACCCAGAATACAAATACAGAAAACAATAAACATAACAAACTATAACACGTTCTGCCACAAATGACACAGAAAACTAGATGTTTTTTTTATTTCACTTATGTTATCAAACCTGCATGTATGTATCAATAAATAGTCTTCCTCTGTTTACTGACACTTCTTTTTTCTTTTTTTTTAATGCATTTTCTCCCCATTTTCCTCCCAATTTAGCACGCTCAATTTTTGTCTTCCCGTGCTGAGGGATACCAGATTGCATCCAAGGAGAGCGTTGCTGCACATACCTCTTCCGACCTGTGTACAGCCCTCCTCTTCTTGCCCATGCACTCTGCACAGGTGTCTCTTCTGCCAATCAGGGTCCTTACACAGCGTATGACAGTGGTAGCCTAGTGGGTAGAGCTTTGGGCTATCAACCGGAAGATTGGCGGTTCAAATTCAGGCTCTGCTATGCAGCCACTGTTGCTCCAGGGGCGCCGTACGATGGCTGACCCTGCGCTCTGACCCCAACTTCCAAACAAGCTAGGAAATGCGAAGAAAGAATTTCATTGTACTGTACACCTGTATATGTATATATGACAAATTAAAGTATATCTATCTCTGAAGACCCACCCACCCACACATTGTCCGGCCCCCACCCTGCAGATACAGTGGCCAAGTAGTATCTGCTGCAGGTACTGCCAATTCTGCCTGCTAGATGGTGCCCAGCCGACTGGAGGCAACGGCAAGTTTCGAACCGAGGAGTTCAGAATCTCTGCGTTGGTGTGCTAGCGGAATTCAGTTCTACTGTATACATATCACCATAGGTAAGGGGGTTACATTTTTCTGATTGCAGCTATATGTATATATAGTTTTATATAACTGTATATCTATATATAACTGTTTTAATGACGGTCGGAAATGTGCACCAGTTGGACTTGTGATGTACCTTTACCGATACACTCAGTGGTCAGTGTACAAAAGGTGGGAAGATCTATCTTAAGTTTGTTTGCATTACAAATGTTGGGTGTTTCACCACCAAGACTTGCACAATTCTACCTTGATCAATGTGCCAAGTTATCCTTTTCTATCCATTTGTCAATATTGCTGAGTTTGTAGCTAGAGTTTGCACAGTAAAGATTTTTACTACACCTTAATAAAGGTGTGATGTGAACGACGCTGTGTGCAGTTGTGTTTCTATGAGATCAGGTTACTGCTTAAAAATTAGAATGGGACTGGATGATTCAGCTAGTGGGTCAAAGCCATAGCCATGAACTTCGGGTATGGGGGCATTGGGGTCTACTGGCATTCTAAAACATTCCTGTCATCAACAACTGATGTAAATGCTGACAGATCTCAACATCATGCAAATCTAATGAGTGGAATATGTATATTTATCATTTTTACATCAGTTTATTGGGGGGACATTTTAAGCATTTCTAAATATTGAGGAAACGTGTTATATATTGTGATTACGGCCTTGCTGTGAATACCCAAACATCACAAAGAAAACCATGGCTATTAATGTGTGGTTAGTCCCTTTAGCTTCAATAACAGTTTCTGGGAAGACATTCCACTATAGTTTAAAGCATGACTGCAGGGATTCATTTACATTACACCACAAGAGTAGTGTTAAGGCCTGGAGGGTTAAACATGTTGGTTGAAGTACTGGCTTGCACTTTTACTTTTTACAAAGATTTTCATTTTATTTTTCAACTGATTAGAGTTCTGAGTCGCAGCAGGTACAGTTCTACCAAGAAACAAAAGCAAAAATATCCAGAACAGAGTGCAATCCACTACAGGATCTGTCCTCCCCCACACATATAGACAATAATAACTGTAAACAGAATCCAGATCTCATTAATAGTGGACTAGCATAACAGACTGCTTTGCCACTTGATGGCTCAATTCAGAGATATTGGTGGATTTTTTGCATACATTAGCCTTTTTACCCTGTTCCCTTTCATGAAAGTGGTTTCTTGGCTGGGTTCTTGGCCCTTCCAAAAAGACAATTCCTGATTAAGCTTCCAGACTGTAGAGGGGTCCACTTGGCATCCTGATGAAGCTGTTAAATGCTGAGCCAGGTGCTTGTTGGATTTCTTTTGGTCTCAGAAAAAACTCTTGGCCTTCCAGTCCTTTTTTGTTCTTGTTGTAATGAGTTTGTAAAGTTACAATTTTCATTAAGTGTGTTGTTTATATTGACCTGTGTGTTCATTTTCACTTGTTCATTAGTGGAGGGGATTTGCCGTATATCAGATCTGGCCCCTTTTTCCACGCCCTTGTATTTCACACAATAGCTTATTTTTCCTAAATAATATGCTCCTAAATAAAACAGTGTCATGTTTCCTATACATACATAGATACATACAGTGTATCACAAAAGTGAGTACACCCCTCACATTTCTGCAGATATTTAAGTATATCTTTTCATGGGACAACACTGACAAAATGACACTTTGATACAATGAAAAGTAGTCTGTGTGCAGCTTATATAACAGTGTAAATTTATTCTTCCCTCAAAATATACAGCCATTAATGTCTAAACCACCGGCAACAAAAGTGAGTACACCCCTAAGAGACTACACCCCTAAATGTCCAAATTGAGCACTGCTTGTCATTTTCCCTCCAAAATGTCATGTGACTCGTTAGTGTTACTAGGTCTCAGGTGTGCATAGGGAGCAGGTGTGTTCAATTTAGTAGTACAGCTCTCACACTCTCTCATACTGGTCACTGAAAGTTCCAACATGGCACCTCATGGCAAAGAACTCTCTGAGGATCTTAAAAGACGAATTGTTGCGCTACATGAAGATGGCCAAGGCTACAAGAAGATTGCCAACACCCTGAAACTGAGCTGCAGCACAGTGGCCAAGATCATCCAGCGTTTTAAAAGAGCAGGGTCCACTCAGAACAGACCTCGCGGTGGTCGTCCAAAGAAGCTGAGTGCACGTGCTCAGCGTCACATCCAACTGCTGTCTTTGAAAGATAGGCGCAGGAGTGCTGTCAGCATTGCTGCAGAGATTGAAAAGGTGGGGGGTCAGCCTGTCAGTGCTCAGACCATACGCCGCACACTACATCAAATTGGTCTGCAAGGCTGTCACCCCAGAAGGAAGCCTCTTCTGAAGTCTCTACACAAGAAAGCCCGCAAACAGTTTGCTGAAGACATGTCAACAAAGGACATGGATTACTGGAACCATGTCCTATGGTCTGATGAGACCAAGATTAATTTGTTTGGTTCAGATGGTCTCAAGCATGTGTGGCGGCAATCAGGTGAGGAGTACAAAGATAAGTGTGTCATGCCTACAGTCAAGCATGGTGGTGGGAATGCCATGGTCTGGGGCTGCATGAGTGCAGCAGGTGTTGGGAAGTTACATTTCATTGAGGGACACATGAACTTCAATATGTACTGTGAAATACTGAAGCAGAGCATGATCCCCTCCCTCCGGAAACTGGGTCGCAGGGCAGTGTTCCAGCATGATAATGACCCCAAACACACCTCTAAGATGACCACTGCTTTATTGAAGAGGCTGAGGGTAAAGGTGATGGACTGGCCAAGCATGTCTCCAGACCTAAACCCAATAGAACATCTTTGGGGCATCCTCAAGCGGAAGGTGGAGGAGCGCAAAGTCTCGAATATCCGCCAGCTCCGTGATGTCGTCATGGAGGAGTGGAAAAGCATTCCAGTGGCAACCTGTGAAGCTCTGGTAAACTCCATGCCCAGGAGAGTTAAGGCAGTTCTGGGAAATAATGGTGGCCACACAAAATATTGACACTTCAGGAACTTTCACTAAGGGGTGTACTCACTTTTGTTGCCGGTGGTTTAGCCATTAATGGGTGTATATTGAGTTATTTTGAGGGAAGAATAAATTTACACTGTTATATAAGCTGCACACAGACTACTTTTCATTGTGTCAAAGTGTCATTTTGTCAGTGTTGTCCCATGAAAAGATATACTTAAATATCTGCAGAAATGTGAGGGGTGTACTCACTTTTGTGATACACTGTACATACATTTAGTACATTGTACATGATTTAGTATGCAGGTGAAGTGGAGAAGAATTTACTCCAATAAATGTCAAACATATGTCAAAATGTCCTTGTGAATGCAGGCACCTACACTACATCATTTCAAGTCTTTAATGTCAAACACAGTCATGGACAATTTTGTATCTCCAATTCTCCTCACTTGCATGTCTTTGAACTGTGGGAGGAAACTGGAGCTCCCGGAGTAAGCCCATGCAGACATGGGGAGAACATGCAAACGCCGCACAGAAAGGACCCAGACCGCTCCACCTGGGAATCGAACCCAGGACCTTCTTGCTGTGAGGCGACAGTGCTACCCACTGAGCCACCGTGACACCCCCTAAACTATATGAACCAATGTACATGGACAGTTCTCCTAATTACTAGTTTCTGCAACAGTTGCTAACAGGTGTAATAAATCAGTTATATAAAGTAAATTATATTTCCTTTTCTGTTCCAGCATGACTGTGGTCTTGTGAATAAAGCAAGGTCTATAAAGACATACAGAAATGCTTGATTCAAAGAAACTCCAGTGGCCTGCACAGAGCCTTAACTTCAACCCCACCTATCAGCTTTGGAATTAAACTGGAACATCAATCACTGCTTTTTTTGACCAACTTAAGGGTGCAGTCATAGAAATGGCCTTTTAACTAAATGGGCACAAATTCCCACAGACATACTTCAATGTTTTGTGAGCTTGTAAAAATACTTCTTAGAATACTGGATGTTGTTATAATCTAAACGTTCACACAGAAGTTACTCTATATTAACACCATTTGTTTTGTTTTGTTTTTTAATTGGATATCCAACAAGCTCACAGTCAACTGCTGATTTTGTCTCAAATCCTACTCCAGCGCAAATCAGGAAGGGGGTTTAAATACTCACATACCCAGTAATCACGTGGATGATGGGATTTTCCCTCACGCACGATCTCTCGTAAACCCCACCCACCGTCCTGACAAGGCTGTTAAGTCTAGATTTTCCATTGTATTGTATTGAAAAAAGTACAAGATTTTATATTTAATACAATGACATTGTTCATGACATGTACTCGATAATAGTAAAAAATAATGCGAATTTACTGAATAATGACGTAAAAAACGAAAATCTGCGGTCTTAGTAGGCGTATGTCTAATGCCACGCCCACACTATATTAGAAACAGGAGGTCGTCAAAGCAAACGCCTCCATTTAGATCAACAATCTGAACAGTAGGAAGTGTTCTTCGCTTTCAAATGTAAGTTTAACTGTTTAAATTACTGTCAGAAATGTAATCTATCACTTTTATTTTGCATTTAATACGTATTATGGCGCTGTCAAGTTATGACTAAGCATATGTGTCGCTAGCGATTATAGAGTCTTGTGTTAAAGAGATTTATGTTTTTGAATGAAGTCTTTTATTATAAAACTGCTCAAATTTAAAAGATCTGATTCGGAATGCGAGCTGTAGGCCAGCAATTTTAACGCCGAGGTAAAAAGGTCTGTCATACTTATATGTCGTACTTATACAAACTGTACTGCTCCTAAAACACTTTTAACTAACATATTTAAGCACTTTTGTTACGTCATAAGTTAGTTTTTATCCCACCTTTTAGTTGCTACACCATTTGGATTTGTGATGTACCTGTTATTGTGATGACTGTATTCACTGTACAACATGCGGAAGATCGAGCTTCAGCTTGTTTGCATTACAAATTCTGGGCGTTTCACCACCAAAACTTACACAATTCTGCCTTGATCACTGTCTTAAGTTATTCTTTGCTTTCCATTTGTCAATACTGCAGTGCTGACTATGTTGCTTGAGTTTGTACAGTAAGGGTTTTCACCACACATAGATAAAAGAGTAATGTGACCAGTGCTGTGTGCAGTTGTGTTTCTACGAGGTCAGGTTACTGCTTGGAAATTGCAATAGGATTGGATGATTCAGCTTGTAAATCAAAGCCAAAGCCATGAACTTAACACTGGGGGGACCAAATCTACCTGGTTGTGGGGGGACTGGGGTCCCTGCCATTCTAAAACATTCCTGCCATCAACAGCTGATGTAAACGCTGATGGATCCTAACATTATGCAAATCTGTGGAATATGTGTGAGCATATCTAAATATGGGGGGGGCACATGTTATTTATTGTGATTGTGGATACCCAAATCGTAAATGAAACCATTTCTATTAATGTGTAATTATACCCTATGGCTTCTATGACACCTTCCACTCTTCTGGGAGACCATTCCACTAGAGTTTGAAGCGTGACTGCTGGAATTCATTTTCATTACACCACAAGAGTAGCGTTAAGCCCTGGGCAGTTAAACATATTGGTTGATAAGTTCTGTCTTGCACTTATTTCAGATATTTTACAAAAGCCTGGTTTAAAAAAAATCCTGAACAGCTTTGGGTTGAACTGAAACATAAATTGAGGCTTTCTTGACCAACATGAGTACCCAATCATACAAATGCTATTTTGATTAAATAAGCACAAATTCCCACAGACATACTTTAAAGTCTTGACTTGCTTTTTAAACTGTTGCTAGCTGAATGGTTCTTTGGAAGAATTAATTGACTTTTAAGCTTTTTTAAATCCACATTTGGATTTACTTTGTTAATTTGGTTGTACTTGATGTCCAATTGGCTTTTCTAGATATACAGTGATACCTTGAATCTCAACGTCAATTAGTTCTGGGACTGCGTTCCATGGTCCTGTGGACTTGCATATATTTTAGGCTTATGAAAAATAATTCGGTTGTTTTTGACACATACACTGAAAATTACACAAATATAAAAGCACTGAAATAAAAGCTGATTCTTATAATTTCTCAGAACTTCGAGAACACAAGTTTAAAAGTGAAACAGTAAGGAAAATCCAGCTAAACACAGGTACATGTGGAGCTTTCAGAGTGGATTTGACAGTTATTCCACACAAATGCAGTTTCATCTCATCTTCGATGACATATTACCGCACCGGTCAAGCCGAGCGCTAAACAAAGCAACTGTTAATTGTTAATTTGAAATTAAATAAATAATTTTTTTAAAAACAAACTGAACACATTCAGTTTAGGGGAAATGTTGAGTTACAAGGTACCACTGTACTTTTTTGAAATTTTTCCCAAATTTAAAAGCTGTAGTATATAAGTACTGTATGTACAAGTATTATGAGGTCAGCCATATTTTAAAAGGCATATTTTAAAAGACATTTTGTGTTACATTGCAGGACATTTTACCCTGCAAATTAATCTGCTGGCAAGTTAAACATTCACTGTGCTGTTGTTTATCAGTCATCAGTCATCAGTTATTTGTCAAAGCATTGGCACTGTTACCCGCTTTGGAACCCTAAAGCTGCCCGTACCATTTACAATTTGAAATTGTAAAATACTGCTACTGTTTGTCTATGGAAATTACATACATTTTAATTAATTTCATGTAGGTATTAGCAATGGTTGTGGCGAAATGAATGAAATCTGTCAAGGGAAGTCTACATAGTTTTTAGTGACTTTTTGTCCTGCTCTACATGACCTGGCTGGTCCAGCCCTCTACCCACCTTACTTACCTTGCATTATTTATACATGCAGTTTGACCATAGACAATTTTTATAACCCTCCTTTGTTTGCTCTGAGTCATTGTTCAAACTGACATGCCTTAATTTATACGTTGCCCGTACCACTGATTGTTTGGAATACTGCAGGTGAAAAAGCCATGTCAGTAAAAACAATCCTGTATTCACAGGGCTGTGACAGAAATGTAGGTGTGTTCTTATTTGCGTAGGAAGATTATTGCTATGCAGTAAGTTATTGCATGTGCTTTGTTCTCTGTACAGTAACCAGGTTTGACAGGTTAAAGGTCCAGGGACTTTTTACAGTAAATCTTTAGTACAGCAATACCATCCAGTCATTCAAACCCTCTGTATCATTAGATGTAATGGTTGTGTCCTGATTTTTAGTAATCTTATCATATGCATGATTAGTAGATGTGATATGTGTGGTGTGTCCTGTAGTAAAGATTTTACCTGTGTAGTTAAAAAAAATGTTGTATGTGTAAGAACAGACACTATTTAAATTGAAGTCCTATACCAGATATATTTTATTAAATATTTGGTACAAAGCTGTGTTTGGTACAGCTTGGTAAGGAAAATAAAAACTAGTAAACTCAAGCCCATCAGCTAGTCTTGGCTAGTGTAAGTATGCAAATGGCAGAGGTTGCCAAAGTGCACTGGGTAATTGAGTATGTGCAAATTAGGACAAGGCAAAATGGGGGAAAATATGTATAAACATTCAAATTACAAATAATGCCTTCAATGTTACGTTTGCCCATTTAAGATTATTAAACAAGACGCATACGCAGAGACGTTTGCTTGGGGATTTTAATTACAACACTAAACAGGTGAAAACAAGGAACAAGGCAAGAACTGTGAACAATAAAGACCTAACAAGGACTATATAAGGCTAGGGTTATAAAAAGAATCTCAAGGTAAATACTATGACTAGGCTATAACAAGGTACAAAGCGCCTGTCAGGATTACAAGGAAGGTTTGAAGCTCCTCTCAGCTCCTCTCCTCAGCCTAACAGCCCTCAACATGGGCAAGAAAACAGGGGTAACTTCTATACAAGACAATTATGGCATAACAAGGAACAGAAAGTAATCATGAATGTGAGGGCAAGGGGGCAAGACAGAGGGGGAATAGAGCATAAACAAAAACATTGCTCTGGGAGCCAGGCTAAGCTGGAACCATGACATTCAAAATTTGCTAAATGTAAAAATTAAACATACATTAATGTGTCTCATTTTTAATAGATAAAAAACTAAATAAAAACTGAATAGTAAAAAATAAAAACAAAAAAAGCTGAAATTATACAAACAACTAAAATAAGATAAAGATCTGGCTTAAGTCACTGTTAAATACAGCTGTAATTGGAAATAATCAGCCCCCAAAGCAAATAAGGATTTATAACTCTAAACATTCCTGCTAAGATACATTTTGTTATAAATTATAATTATAAATTATATATGAAATTATACATCAAATAAACAAACAGCTGATGGAAGATATTTTGTTAATGCTGCAATTTTACAATTATTTAACCCATAAATAATATTGTTGATCCTAACCTACTAGTCACCTAAAGTTGGGTTACAACATGAGTAAAACCTTGGCAACATAATAACGCTTAATAACCCTTAATTTGCTTCAGCTGTGATGTGTTGTATAAACACCACTTAGAGATCTGTTTAACATGTGTTGCAACCATGGTGAAAATTAAGGAGATAATTCAATGCACCAAAGGGCTATGGGTATAAGAAAATTTCCAAGACCTTGAACATTCATTGAGACAACATTAGGCATATTGGATGGAAGTTTAAAACTTATAGCACAGCAGCAACCTGCCTAGCCATGGAGGAAATTCCAACATTTCATACAGAGGCCTTTTCAATCTCATTAGCACAACAAAGAAAACCTCTGTGTTACTGAAAAGGAATTGCAACCAAAAGAAGGTCACTTACTAAACAAGGACATCAAACTGGAACTGTGTGGCCATATACACCGATCAGCCATAACATTAACACCACCTCCTTGTTTCTATACTCACTGTCCATTTAATTAGCTTCACTTATCATATAGAAGCACTTTGTAGTTCTACATTTACCGACTGTAGTCCATCTGTTTCTCTGCATACCTTTTTAGCCTGCTTTCACCCTGTTCTTCAATGGTAAGGGCCCCCATAGGACCACCATAGAGCAGGTATAATTTGGGTGGTGGATCATTCTCAGCACTGCAGTGACAATGACATGGTGGTGGTGTGTTAGTGTGTGTTGTGCTGGTATAAGTGGATCAGACACGGCAGCGCTGCTGGAGTTTTTAAATACAGTGTCCACTCACTGTCCACTCTGTTAGACACTCCTACCTAGTTGGTCCACCTTGTAGATGTAAAGTCGGAGACGATCACTCATCTTTTGCTGCTGTTGGAGTTGGTCAGCTTCTAGACCTTCATCAGTTGTCACAGGATGCTGCCCACAGGGCGCTGTTGGCTGGATATTTTTGGTTGGTGGACTTTTCTTAGTCCAGCAGTAACAGTGAGGTGTTTAAAAACTCCAGCAGCACTGCTGTGTCTTATCCACTCATACCAGCACAACACACACTAACACACCATCACCATGTTAGTGTCACTGCAGTGCTGAGAATGATCCACCACCTAAATAATACCTACTCTTTACTGGTCCTGGGAGAGTCCTGACCATTGAGGAACAGCATGAAAGGGGGCTAACAAAGCATGCAGAGTAACAGATGGACTACAGTCAGTAATTGTAGAACTACAAAGTGCTTCAATATGGTAAGTGGAGCTAATAAAATGGACAGTGAGTGTAGAAACAAGGAGGTGACTTTAATGTTATGGCTGATCAGTGTAAATCAGCAGTTTGGAGGTGGGTCAGTGATGTAGGGATGTTTGTCTGCTAAAGGAACTGGCAATCTTGACCGTTTGACTGGCATCATGGCAGACATGAATGTTATGGTCTCTGTGCTGTAATAAATCTTTGTGATAATTGGACTTTTCAGCAAGTCAGTGATCCCAAGCACACTTCCATGTCAACCAACTTCATTAGGAAATATCATGAAGTCAGTTTCTTAGTCTTTAAATCCCATAAACCAATTGCAGCTTGAAATCCATCTAACCTCAACGAGCTGGATCTTTTGTACCAGAGGATGGGCAAATTCCACAAGGGAGTTGTCAGAAGCTTGTTAGCACTTATCAGAGTAGCTAATTAAGATAAGATAAGATAATCCTTTATTAGTCCCACAATGGGGAAATTCACATCGTTAAACAAGAAATGGTAACACATTGGGAGAGTAGGAGATAAAAAAACCAGCAACCACATTGTGCTCCCTAAGGAGCACACTATGGTAACACGAAAAAAAGCTCCTTACAGCACACAAGCACATGTAAACATAAGAACATAACATAGTCACACAATGAGCCACAGGTTAGGGATGTGGGGATAGGAAAGTAACCAAACTACGACAAGCAGCCCCAGCGATTCGCAGCCAGTATGCCAGCGCGCACTGCAGACCCGTCCTGCCGTATTGGTGGGATTAAGCTAAGAGAGTGGAGACGTTGGGTTGGGGTTCGGGAAAAGTTCTGTCAATCCATCATTCCTGCAGCAAGAAAAGTCTGTACAAAGTTCGCGATAACATGGCTGTCTTACTGCCCAGAATGAAAAACAGTCAGTGAAGGGGGGTCGGTACATCGCAGCAGGTCCTCTGGAGGAATTTACTTATCAGCGAGGCCGTAGCTGATAACAGGGGAGCCAAGAGCAGAAATGACTGTTGTTTTGTCTGAGCACTAATAAAAATTTAACACAAACTCTCAGAATGAATGCGTCTCTGGTTCATCTCATTTCGCAAAACCGTTAGTTTCTCCAAGATTGAATCCATATTGCGACTAATATTCACAGTCTGAGTTCCAACGGCTCTGCCCACCATCTCAATCAAATTGGGCAGTTTCTGGGGACCTTTGACAACTGACCCAACTCTTTTAATTTCCCGATACAGCAGGGCAAAGCCTAATCCAATCAGCAAAAACCCCACAATCAAAATTCCGAATAGGTAAACAACCTCTACGTCCTCCAACGAAAGAGGTGCCAGGCACACGACCCTCCACTTCCCCCACGAGTCCATCGCGTATCCTGCCATCTGCGTTCCGTCGGGGCATGTGGGTTTCCCCGAACCCGAACTTCTCGATGAGAAGATGGTGTCAATAGCATTCAGAGACCATTTAACCAATTCCATAATTTGTTCTTTGAGGAGCTGTGCTAAGAAAAACTCTGTAGAGTAGAGTAGACGAGACAATACAATACAGGAGAAGCCAAGCAGGGAAGATAGGGGAGGAGGAGGGAAAAGTGCGTCCGTCTTCCACGAGAGCGAGAGAAATTTTTTTTATTTGTAATTAAATGTTATCAGTACAAAAGGGTGCACCACAAAGTACTGTGGTTGATGATTGAATAAAATTACACATGGACATAAGTCAGTAGAACCAGATGCTATCAAAATTGCTTGAATCAATAAATATATAAGGACAAAATTATTGTGACGTATTGGAAAGCAAGGTATATAAAGACATGAAGAAAAGCTCAGTTTAAAGCAACTCCAGTGACCTGCACAGAGCCCGGACCTTAGCCCCACTGGAATGACCTGTAACACCAACTGAGGCTTTTTTGACCAACATCAGTGACATCAAAAATTCTCTTTTGACTCTGTGGGTGCAAATTCCCATAGACATACTTCTAAGCCTTGTTTGAAGTCTTCTTAAAAAGTGTCTGTTATTACAACTGAACTGAACTGAGGTCACTATTTAATACCATTTGTTTTTGAAGTAGGATGTCCAACAAGGGGTGGCACAGTGGCGCAATAAGTAGTGCTGTCACCTCACAGCAAGAACGGCCTGGGTTTGATTCCATGGCCAAGCAGCCAGGGTCCTTGTTTTGTCAAGTGCATGTTCTTACTGTGTTTGTGTGGGTTTCCTTAAGGTGCTTTGGTTTTCTCCCTGTGTGTGTGTGTGTGTGTCCCCTAATTGACTATCTAACTGTTAAGGGTGTTTCCTTTTTCCTTTTGCACAATTAATTAGATGCACCACGACCCTGACCAGGATAAAGCGGTGGTAAAACAGACAATAAATGAATGAGTGACATCTAACAAGCTCATGGTTAGGTGACCAAATACATTTGGCTGTATAGTATATAATGGTGTGATATCTGGGTTCCTCTGTTTTTGTCTTACATCTTAATAGACTAAATGGCTCCTTTAAATTGCCCTTACATAAAGTTTAACCTGTACTGGTGACTAGTAAATGTTTCCCTGCTAGGCATTGCTAGGATGCTGTCCAGGTGTGCCTGATGTTTCCTAAATAGCCTCTGGACCCTCCATTTGGGTGATCCACATTACTTAAGATTGTTTATTTATTTGTTTATCATTTTATTGCATTTCACAAATTAAAATTACTATGTGAATGGTGTGTTAAGCTACTGAGGTTAGAAAATTGGGTATTATTTGGTTATTCTTCGAAATTTTAAGCAAAGTTACATGACATTATGATAAGCATATTGTACTAGGCTTTAGAATCAGGTCTAGAATCAGTGTTTTATTAATATACTGCTGTCACAATAAATTTTACAGTAACTAACTGTACCCTTGTCTCTCTCAGAATATGTCAAAGAGACAGGAAAACACCCGAATGGATATCGAACTTAATGATGCCTCCATCATTAGAATCCCTCCTCACCACTTCATCCATGTGCTGGATCAAAATACCAACATTGCCCGGGTTGAGGTTGGACCCCTTACCTACATCCGACAGGACAATGAAAGGTAACTGAATCGTACAATTCACTATTATTTAATAGCAAATTTGTCTAATATAGATACATAATTATTGACTAATATAAAAACCTTTAAGTAATACATCCAGTTTCACTATATATACTTTTTTTAACCTTTTATTATTTGCAATATGTACAATTTCATTGAAAAACAAACAAAATTTTTAGGGGGAACAGTATAAAATATTAATAATGTGGTTGCATAAATATGCACACTGTTAAACTAATATTATGTTGAAGCACATTTTTTATGACAGCATTCAGTCTTTATGGGTTATGGGTAGGCATCTATCAGAATGGCACATCTCGACTCTCAGATTGCTAGGACATCTCTTGTGCACAGTCTTCTTCAGGTCGCTCCACAAATCGTCAGTTGGATTGGGTCTGGGCTCTGGCGGGGCCATTTCAAAATTTGACTGATATTTGGAACTGTTTATAATTTCATACACTTTGACTAAAGCCCAAATTCCTGCCTTCCTTGGCAAAAATTATGGACAAAAAGTTTAACCTTGCTCTTATCAGACCATGACACATTTTGCCACATGCTTTTGGTCTTGATGTAGGTTTTTGCCAAATATAGCCAGTCTTGAACATATAGCCCAGACATGTAAAAATATTGGGAGATTGTTGTCACATGTACTACACAACCAATACAATGATGAACTTTCAAAATTCCTTCACTGTTGGATACAACAACATGGTAATTTTGTTTTTAATTTTAACTATTTAAGAATTAAAGACAGAACATAAGAATTTAATGAATTTAAAAAAGAACTTGTATCTCCTGGAAGGCTGTATAAGATTACTTGCTGAATTTCCAGAGAAAACTGGAAAAAAGGAGAACTTAAAAATTGCTGGGTAAAATCCGTGAAACTGGTAGCTATGAAAGACGAAACGGAAGTGGCAGATTGAAAAACATGCATACCCATGACAGCATCCCGCAAGTTCAAGAACTAGAGCTCAGCCAAGAAAACAAACCTCAGACCCATCGGGCAACACATTAAATATCTGTGCCTTTTAAGGTCCACAATTTTGCTTGCATCTGATCCTGGAATAAGTGAAGCGTAACAAAAGGTCTGGAAACAAAGTAATTTTATCTGCATAGATAATAATAATTAATATTTTTGACATGTGATCCAGTCAAATATTATATTAACAATATTATATTAACAAAATCCCCTTCTGTTTACCTGTAATCAAAATGACTAGTTGACTAGCACCTCAAACCACTTTCCACTACTACACACTTTGTCAGATTAGTAAAAACGTTGCTGATTTTAACATTTTTTACTTGTATGACATAATGTTTATTTTTTTGAGACAGTAAAAATATATAAATGTTCATTTTAAATTTCAAATTCTTTTTATCTAGGGTCCTCTTCCCTCCAACCCGCATGACGATGGTCCCCCCACGTCATTACTGCGTGGTTTTGAACCCGGTGGCTCGTGATGGTGAAGGACATGTTCAGTTTGACACTGCAGGCCAAGCTAAACTGCGCCATGCTGATCTGGAGATTCGCCTGACTCAGGATCCTTTCCCTCTTTACCCTGGAGAAGAGATTCAAAAGGTGAGGTTTTCTTTTAGTTTTTTTGTGTAAAACCTGTTGGAGTTCACATTAGAAGTACTGTAGTTAAGGAAGAAGTGTGAACTTACCTATTGCACCTGCTTTTTTGTTTTGCAACACATTAGTGTTCATTTTGACAGGTGTGACACCAATACCAACATGCTGCTTAGAGCTACTAAATGTCTTTCACAATTTAATTTTCCTTTATAAGTTAACTTATGACTATATGGCCCTGCATCTGCCTGGATTCCTAACTTGAGCAGGTAGCCAAAGGTTAGGAAGCTTCAAGCTTGTGCCAGTTAACCAGTTATATTAACCAGTCATTGTATTTTGTCATTGTTTTCTCAAATAAACACCATCCACCAATCAGTCTCTCACTTTCTCTTGGTTTGGTTTATTAAATTATATTCTTAATCTTTCTCTTCCTTTCTCTTTCTTCACTTATTCAGGATGTGACGCCGCTGCAGATTGTGTATCCTGACACAGCGTTGCGGTTGCAGTCGTTGCTGGATTTTGAGGAGGAGAACGGAGAGAAGAGAGTAGCTGGAGATGAGTGGTTGTTTGAAGGACCAGGTACCTTTTCATTTTGTCTGGCTATTATTTTTCTATTATTTTTTCACATATCATGAACTGACACTTGAAATGGCATTACACACAATCTGAATATTTTGAATTCAATAGAAATCTTGTCAGTTTAATGTACTTCTTGCTGGATAACAGTGGCTTGTATGACTGTACAGGGACATACATCCCAAGAAAAGAGGTAGCAGTTCTGGAGACCATTAAAGCCACTGTGATTAGAGAAAACCAGGCCATTCGCCTTCGAGCTCGTAAAGAGGGAGTGGATCGCAGCGGAGTCCACAGAGTGACAGGTTAGACATGCACTCACACACACTATTTCTTATCCAGATACAAACACATTATTTTTTCTACCATACACATCTTCATTACCTTGAAAAAATATATTCACCTAGGATTTGTATTAATTTTAACATCAAACTTTCAAATCTGATACTTATTATCTTAAACATTTATTAGCCCCAAAAACAAATTTAAAAAATGTGTACTCCTTGTTTAAGATTTGGTGTTAAACAGAGGTTTTTTTCGATAAGTTTTAGTTAACAGTGATAGAGCAGTGTTGCCCATTAGAAGGTAAGCTTGACCTCAACAGCGTGGTGGTAGTTTTATGTTTTGCCTCTTGAATAGTATTGTATCCTTCGTCAGATCTTTTTTCTTTACTAGATTGGTTTGAATGCTCCTTAGACTTTCTTCTCTACCTTAATGAAGCTATCTGCTACATTTTTTACACAGATGCTAACTATCAGACAGTTAAGTGAGTTGGCAGTGCATTCTGTTGCATAATTGAAGCTAGTTTTACATTACAAGAGTTATAAATATATTTTATTGTAATTTTTTTTTATTAAATGAAATAAGATTTCAAAAGAAAGATAAAGGTATATAGGTAAACTTTTGTAAGATCTTTTTTAACATAAGGCACAGGCGGCATGGTGGCTACGTAGCACTGTTGATCCCCAGGTGGGGCGTAGGGCTGTCGCGCTAACCGCAATTTTGAAATATCGTGGTATAGACCAGCCAACCGCAGGGCATGCCAAGCAACCGCATCACTGCGATATTCACGTTTTTTCTTTCTTTTTTTTTTTTTTTTGCAGGGTCCATCTTGTTTTATACGCTTACAATCGGGCGTAATAAATGTTAAATAAATTCATAATGAAAATGAGCTAGGAGCGACATTTTCCCGCAACCTGTTCGCATGCGTTGCTGCTGAGTGTCAGGCTTTGTGTTTTAAAATGTAAACAATCGCAACATTAATTATAGGCAAGTTTATTAATGATCAAATTGAGTTCACACTCAATAAAATACTTGTAATTTACACTACATTTAAACAGCCTCGGCGTACTAAAACACTTAATGACGGTTAATATGGCATTGCAGCCTGCAAATATTCTCTTGCTGGCTTGCTGGAATGATTTAAATGTATTTTTTCATTGAATAAAAATGTATTGAAATGAATAATAACTTAAAATGTAGTTTATATTGTTATGTTAATTATATCTACTAAATAGATAGTTAATAGTGGTGCAATAACCAGGCTAGATTTGCTTTGATCTGTAAAGTTGCATGCAGGATCAGTACACGTGTGTATTAGTGCAACATCGGTAACGTCGGGAACATCACTCCCCCACTCAGATCCTCTCTAAACCACATCAGATGAACATGTTGGTTTTTCTAGCACGCATGATAACGCAGGTTTAAACTCTTACAGACTTTATTCTTTATTCTATTTTTTTTTACCATATTTTGATTAGATGTGCGTTTAAAATATTTAGCCTAAACTCTTTTTTTTTTCGTTTCACAGTGTATATCTAGCCTAGGCTAGAAGCTAAATTTAAACCTTTTTTAATAGAGAAAAGACGCGCATCTTAGCTCTGTTCTGTATTTAACATTAAACACGCATTTCATTGGTCTTAAAGCTGTCTCATCTTTGTCATTATAAAGCAATAATATATCGAATCATAGCCTAACAATAAAGCTTGTTTATATAGCTCTAAAATCCAGATTAATTAAGTAATTAAAAAAAAATAAATAATAAATGGCGATATCACCGCATACCGCGATATTGATATCGAGACAGGTTGAATATCGCAAGGGGAAATTCTTTCACCACGACAGCCCTAGTGGGGCGGTCCGGGTCCTTTTTTGTGTGGAGTTTGCATGTTCTCCCCGTGTCCGCATGGGTTTTCATCCGGGTGCTCAAAGTCCAAAGACATGCAAGTGAGGTAAATTGGAGATACAAAATTGCCCAAGACTGTATTGGATATAACTTTGTGAACTGATGAATCTTGTGTAACGAGTGACTATCGTTTCTGTCATGAATGTAACCAAAGTGTTAAACATGATGTTAAAATCCTAATAAACAAACAAACAAATAACATAAGGCACACCTATACTTTAAAAAGCACTTTTACTTTTAAAGACAGTTATAGCCTAGTGGTTAAGGTACTGGACTTGTAATCCAGCAGTTGCTGGTTCAAGCCCCACCACTGCCGGGGTGCCACTGTTGGGCCCTTAAGCAAGGCCCTTAACCCTCAATTGCTTAGACAATATACTGTCACAGTACTGTAAGTCGCTTTGGATCAAAGTGTCTGCTAAATGCCGTAAATGTAAATGCAAACACTGTTTACAGAAGGTGAAACACATGAAATCACAAAGCAATGATTTGTAAGTTTTATGTAAAAAAAATCTCAATTAAGAGATATTTATTTTTTCATGATCAAATTATTGTTCTAAGTAAATGCTAATTAGTAATTTAATGCTAGCAAGTAAGTAAAGCAAATTGACCGAGAACACTGTAAAATAAAAATAATGGGTATGAAAGCAACATTAACAAAGGCTAAGCTGTGTAGTAAGCAAAGATAAGTTAAAGTTAAAAAAAATCAATATTTTTCTGTGCACAATTACAAAGAATTTGGGGATTTTGCCATCTGCAGTCCATAACATTAAAAAAATTCCAATAATCCAAAAAACTAAATTGAATGTTTGTGACTTTTGATCCCTCAGATGACATTACATTAAAAACCAACTTGCTTTTGTAATAAATAAGACCACATGGACAAATGCTGCTAAACGTTTCTGGGCTCAAGCTCATCTGATATGGATTGACACAAAGTGGAAACATGTCTGCGATCACCTTTTAGTTTTTAGACCAACGCAAAGTTCAAAAGTATCAATCATGGTCACTACCAAGCCTCTTTCTGCACTTTGTTACTAACAACATTATGGCTTTATAGAAAGTGCAGGTGCTAGGTGCCTGCAGTTTAGACCTGTTTCACAGTGCATAATATGCAGTGCAGTAAATGACAGTGGTAATGGTAGACAATGGTGGTAATGGTAGTTCCCCTTCAAAACTACAACAGCTGATATTGTAAGGTCCCAAATAATTACAGATTGTGGTTAAAAGCATAGATGATGGAGCAGTGGTAAGCACGCCCTGTACCAACTTTATTGAAACATTATGCAGCCATCAAATTTTGAATGAGTTCATATTAATAAAAAAAATTGTGAAGAAATATGTTATTTTTCTTTACCATTTTTTCAATTAAATACAGGTTAAAAGAATTAGCAAGTCATTGCCTGTTTTTTGTCTTAACTTTTTTGGATTGAATGTCAACTATATAAAAAACCTTTTTACTTACTGAATTTATTTACTTTACTGTATTTTAAATGTCTTTTCTGAGATAAAATATTAATTATTTTTTTAAGCACTGTATATCATTTTATCATTACTGTCTTAAAAAGATTATATTAGACTAATGACTTTATACATTTGAACATGTTTTATCTTGTTATAAACAAATAATATGTGCAACACATTTTTGCAGGACATATAAGCTATTTTGAAGCAGCAGTCTGAGTCAATAAATGTGCTCTTGCATACACTTATAGTCTGATTATTATCTATTGTCAGTAGATTTGATTATTCAGGTGATATGGAAAGGTCCTTTCTGTGTGTTCTCCCTGTTTTTAAGTGGGTTTCGGATGCGCTCCCAAATTTTCAAAAACATGTAGGCAGGCCGATTGGTGTGTGTATGTGTGTGTGGGTCATATTAATTACAGTAGGTCCTAAAGAAGAAAAAACAACTTTGTAAATCTTAATGAAGTTAAAAAGTTGTAAGCATTGAGATAAAGGAAGTAAATGTTCAGAAACAGGTGGATCTCCTAAGAGTTGACATAATTATACTTGTTTAGCCAGTCATTATGAATACAGTTTCCAGCCAGAACTCTACAGTTGTGACATAAGCTTGTTAATAGCTATTAAAAGCAGCTAATCAATGTGACAAAAAGAAAAGGGCATAAAGTCTGGTGCTTTTCCTAAGGAATGGCATGATGAATTAAAACATGTCAGCATTAAAACCTGGTGTATTAAATACCAGGCTTATAATAATACCATGATAAATTGTGTGTCGGTGTTCAATAGGTGAGGAGTGGCAGGTGTGTAAAGTTGGAGCATACCTGCCAGGAGCACATGAAGAGGTCATTGATATTGTCAACGCATATATTCTTACTGATAAGGTAACTTTTTATATACATTTTATATAATCTGATGATCTGTTATTCAAGCATGACTGTACATGTTGTTATTAAGTAGTTGTTGCAAAGCTTTAATTAATTAAATTTTAGTTTTATGCTTAATCCTTGAATATTAAAGAAAAATAATCACTTAGTCATAATGGCCTTAAATTAAATGTTAAGCCTAGGTTTCATCCTTTTTAACTTGTTTTAAAAAGAATGCAATACCTTTACACACAATCAATGTTTTCAACAGAATAATTTTAAGCCTATTACAGTAAAAGCAATAACCTCCCCTTGATATTTTATATGTTAAACTCTAAAAAAAGTTTGAGCATCCCTAATCTACAAGCTTATATCCAATTTTGTAAGCTCCTATCTGCCATTTTCAGCTTGTTTACTTATCACATTCAATTGTAATCTAATAATGCTCTAATGTTTTTTTAGTCTGCTCTGCATGTGAGGGCTGTGCGCCCTTTCAAGGATGTGGGGGGGAATGAACGAAAGACAGGAGAGGAGTGGCTTGTGACAGTGGCAGACAGAGAGGCACATATCCCCTCAGTGGCTGAAGAGGTGGTTGGTGTGGTCAACGTGACAACACTGAGCAGCAGGGAGTACTGCGTCATTCTGGACCCTGTTGGTCCTGATGGAAAGCCCCAGCTTGGACAGAAGAGAGTGGTGAAGGTCTGCAATATTTTCTTTAAATTTAGATTATTGTTAATGGTCAGTTATAAAGTAATGATCAAACATTTATTAGCTGGATCAGATGTTTGGGTGCAAAGAAAGCTTCAGACTCGAAAGGGCAGTTTAAATCTCCATGGACCACATACACAAAATACTAAGAGAATTCTGAGAGAACACAACAAATGTTGTATTTATAATCACAGTCTATGAAGGTGAACAACCATAAGGTTTGTTTGTTAAATTTTAAAACAAGTTGTTACAAGAAAGAACTTATAATCAAAAAAGAAACAACAAAATATATCAAAAGTCTTATATTTTTAATTCTGTTAGGTGGCCATGTTATAATCTGTTCATTTATAAATCTAGCAGACATGAAAACACTACTTTGCCCAATGTTATTATCTAACCATCTTGTTAGGTGTTACCTTTTGTAGAATCTTGGATTGTGTGTCTTAGATAGCACTAGAGAAACTGTTCTGTTGCTATATTGAGAACTAATGCTTTTAAATGATTTAAAACTGATTATTGAGGAATTTGTGAGTAATGCTCTAATTTTTCTCTGTCTCAATCAGGGAGAGAGATCATTCTTCCTGAGGCCTGGTGAGTGTTTGGAAAATGGCATCCAGGATGTATATGTGCTATCCGAGGAAGAAGGGCTGGTGCTGCGTGCAGTTGAAGCTTTTACAGACACGGAGGCGGTGAGACAGACCTTTGTCCAAAGATTAATCGGGAATTGGGCTTGAGCAATGAGTATGAACATACAGTGGTACCTTGAAACTCAACGTCAGTTGGTTCTGGAAGTGGTGTTGAGTTTAAAAGGCGTTGTGTTTTAAGGTATTTTTTTCCCATAAGAATGTATGGAAAACCTGTTAATGCACTCCATGGTTCCGTGGAACTACATACATATATTTTAGGCTAATGTAAAATAATGGGGTTGTTTGTGACACTTATATACTGAAAATAACACACATATAACTTAAGAACACTGAAATACAATTGAAAACAGTTAAAAAAACAATTAAAATACAATAAAACCTGCACTTTACCTTTATTTCTTGTTTCCTTATGCTTTTTAATCGTGGAGATGCTTGATCTTGGAATACCATATTCCATTCTGTAAAGGCTCATTCACATGAGAAGCGGCACATTAGCTTTTGCGCTGCTTTTTAACGATAAGCGTTTTAGACTCTCTCGAAGAAAAGCTGATTCTCACAATTTCTCAGAACCCCAAGCTATAACACAAGTTTAAAAGTGAAACAGAAGAAAAATCCAGATAAACACAGATACATGTAGACGCATTCGAAGTGGATTTGACGGTTATTCCACACAAATGCAGATTTGTCTCATATATCACACTTTGATGACGTTTTACGGCACCGCTCCAATCACTGAACAAAGCGGCTGTTCATTGTTAATTTGAAATTAAATATATCATTTTTTTTTTAAAGTAACTGAACACGTTGAGTTTAAGGGAAACGTTGAGTTTAAGGGTACAAATTTCTCGACGAAGGGCGTTGAGTTTCAAAGATGTTGAGTTCAGGGGACATTGAGTTACAAGGTACCACTGTATATTATTATATAGGAAAACCACATTCATGAATGTAATGCTTATTTATACAGTTACACTATATGGCTAAAAGTTTGTCAGCACCTGACCATCACACTTCTATGAGTTTGTTGGACATCCAATTCCAAAACTGTGACCATTACAATAAAGTTAATCATCTAATAGTTGAAAATGTCTTTTTATGCCATACATAACATTACTTTTCACAAGAACTAAGGGCCTAGCTGAAACCATGAAAACCTAAGATTTGTCTTCAGATACTGATTCAGCACTCCAGAAAACGCATTTCCAATGCTTTAGAGTCTAATGGTAGCATGCTTTATACTTCAGTACTTGGAAACCCCAATCTGTGAGTTTGCTTCTTTGTAGCTGAGCTGTTGTTCCTCTTAGACACTTATGTTTAATAATAATAATAGCACTTACAGTTGATTAGAACATATTTTGCAGAGCAAATGTTTAAGGGCTGGAAAGTGTGGCATCCTATGACTGTCACATTTAAATTCAGTGCACTTTTCACTACAATCCATCCTACTGTTCATAAGAGTTCCTGGATATGTGCTTGATTTTATACAGTTGTTAGCAATGGCTGGGACTTAAGCTAAACTAAGCTCAGTAATTAGGAGGGGTGAATACATGCTTTTGGCCATATAGTGTATTTAAAGTTTTATATTGCTTAGTCCAGAATTAGGAATGAAGGAAAATCAGATCTCTCTAGGTCGTTGCTGGTTTTACTAATCGTATCAGCCTTTTCTTGGCTGAAATTTCTTTTATTTTAAAACAATTCACGGCGATCAGTGCTTTTGCATCAAAGGTTTCCGGGTGTGAATGAACTTCACTGAACTTTTTACCTTTATCTTTCAGCCTTTTTAAAACTTGATATACAAAATTACTCCATTAACATTTTATACCTTTACTGTTTATACTGTAGACACAGAAACATTTTGATTGACGCAAAAATTGGGAGAGCTTGGGTGTAAAAAAACAGTTAATCCATGTGTTGCAAGAATTGTGGTTCATCCACAATCCTATCTGTGTATTACACAACTGCCTCGACTTGCTCACACCCGATGAACACACTGCACACCCTCACAAAACATGCAAAATCATAAATCTTATCTGTAAAAAGCAAAGGTCAGTAGGACTTGTTAAAACCTAATAGTTACTGTGCTTGTTAACTGCAATCTGAGTTTTTCTTAGCAAGCTACTTGGCTAAAATTTCACGTGAATATACTTACAGTAGTGTTCAAAAAAATAGCAGTGATTTCAAAAAACCGAATAAAGCACAAAATCATTATAATAACTTTTATTTCCATAAATGCAAATGCATTGAAAATACTACACTTTCAATTCTAAATCAAAACATTATTAACATTTAGCCAGTTTGCGTTCATCCTTTACAGAAAATTAAGAAAAATGAATATTAGGTTGTTCAAAAAAATAGCAGTGCCAGCATTTTTCTTAAAAAAACTAAAAAAAAATTTCTATAACATGAAAAAATGTTTGAGGTTTCACTTTACTTTAAATTACTGAACTAATATTTAATATACAGTGTATCACAAAAGTGAGTACACCCCTCACATTTCTGCAAATATTTCATTAAATCTTTTCATGGGACAACACTATAGACATGAAACTTGGATATAACTTAGAGTAGTCAGTGTACAGCTTGTATAGCAGTGTAGATTTACTGTCTTCTGAAAATAACTCAACACACAGCCATTAATGTCTAAATAGCTGGCAACATAAGTGAGTACACCCCACAGTGAACATGTCCAAATTGTGCCCAAATGTGTCGTTGTCCCTCCCTGGTGTCATGTGTCAAGGTCCCAGGTGTAAATGGGGAGCAGGGCTGTTAAATTTGGTGTTTTGGGTACAATTCTCTCATACTGGCCACTGAATATTCAACATGGCACCTCATGGCAAAGAACTCTCTGAGGATGTGAGAAATAGAATTGTTGCTCTCCACAAAGATGGCCTGAACTATAAGAAGATTGCTAACACCCTGAAACTGAGCTACAGCATGGTGGCCAAGGTCATACAGCGGTTTTCCAGGACAGGTTCCACTCGGAACAGGCTTCGCCAGGGTCGACCAAAGAAGTTGAGTCCACGTGTTCGGCGTCATATCCAGAGGTTGGCTTTAAAAAATAGACACATGAGTGCTGCCAGCATTGCTGCAGAGGTTGAAGACGTGGGAGGTCAGCCTGTCAGTGCTCAGACCATACGCCGCACACTGCATCAACTCGGTCTGCATGGTCGTCATCCCAGAAGGAAGCTGACGCACAAGAAAGCCCGCAAACAGTTTGCTGAAGACAAGCAGTCCAAGAACATGGATTACTGGAATGCCCTGTGGTCTGACGAGACCAAGATAAACTTGTTTGGCTCAGATGGTGTCCAGCATGTGTGGCGGCACCCTGGTGAGAAGTATCAAGACAACTGTATCTTGCCTACAGTCAAGCATGGTGGTGGTAGCATCATGGTCTTGGGCTGCATGAGTGTTGCTGGCACTGGGGAGCTGCAGTTCATTGAGGGAAACATGAATTCCAACATGTACTGTGACATTCTGAAACAGAGCATGATCCCCTCCCTTCGAAAACTGGGCCTCATGGCAGTTTTCCAACAGGATAACGACCCCAAACACAACCTCCAAGATGACAACTGCCTTGCTGAGGAAGCTGAAGGTGAAAGTGATGGACTAAACCCAATTGAGCACCTGTGGCGCATCCTCAAGTGGAAGGTGGAGGAGTTCAAGGTGTCTAACATCCACCAGCTCCGTGATGTCATCATGGAGGAGTGGAAGAGGATTCCAGTAGCAACCTGTGCAGCTCTGGTGAATTCCATGCCCAGGAGGGTTAAGGCAGTGCTGGATAATAATGGTGGTCACACAAAATATTGACACTTTGGGCACAATTTGGACATGTTCACTGTGGGGTGTACTCACTTATGTTGCCAGCTATTTAGACATTAATGACTGTGTGTTGAGTTATTTTCAGAAGACAGTAAATCTACACTGCTATACAAGTTGTACACTGACTACTCTAAGTTATATCCAAGTTTCATGTCTATAGTGTTGTCCCATGAAAAGATATAATAAAATATCTGCAGAAATGTGAGGGGTGTACTCACTTTTGTGATACACTGTAACAATTGTTTCTAAGATCTGTGTTGCATGGAGTCGACCAACTTCTGGCACCTCTAAACAGGTATTCCAGTCCAGGATGATCCGACTACGTTCCACAGTTCTTCTGCATTTTTGGGTTTTTCCTAAAAAAAACATGTTTCAGATGTCAGAAGACAAGTTCTCTATGGGATTGAAGTCAGGGAATTGGGCTGGCCACTCTATTACCTCAATCTTGTTTGTCTGTAACCAAGATGTTTTGGGTCATTGTCATGTTGAAACACCCATTTTAAGGACATTTCTTTTTCGACATAGGGCAACATGATCTCCTCAAGTGTTCTGATATATTTAAACTGATCCATGATCCCTCGTATGAGATAAATAGGCGTAACCAGAGCGGTAGAGAGAACAGAGTGGCGACACTCTCATAGGGAACCGTTGGAAAGGGGGCGGGACATATTTTCTGCGCAGCTTCCGGGTTGTGGAGCTCTGAATAGTTCCAAACATCCCATAGAGCCCCATTCATTTCCACTACTTATCAAGCATTTTTAGCTGTATGTTGCTTTGTTTTAAAAAAATAATGAATTTAATGTCATTAATATACTTAATACTGTTATTGTTTAGCATTTGCTCAGCACTAAATGTTACATGTTTATCTTAATTAATAGGTATAACCCAATTTAGCTCAGTCAGTTAAGATTAATTAATGACACTAGAGTCTTTTCACCTAAAATTAGTTGATTAATCAAGAGTCTTGTTACAGAAATGATCATAAAACATTAGAACCACAATAAATCATTATACTTTTACTTTCATACTTAAGTACATTTGAAGGTAAATTTAGTTTAGTACTTTAGTGGAGGTAAAGAGTATTTTACTTTTACTACTACTTTTACTGGAGTAATATGTTACCTTGGATATCTCTACTTTAACTCAACTACATGGTTTGTGTTCCTTCTCCACCACTTACATTAGACAAAATGAACTAGTGCATATTCATAATGAATTCATTAATGTATTACATGTAGGAATCAATGATTAATCACTCATGAAATAAGAGATGAATGAAGCTTTTTCATGTACCTGCACTATAATGTTAAAGGTACGGTAGTGTGTTTATCAATCTGTTCATTCAGTGCAGGTAAACCTTATGAATCCAGCACATGACTTAGTGTTTAGCCAAAATGATTATTATTATGAATCCTCAGGAAAGTGAAGGGAGATTAGTTTATGCAAAAAACAAAACATAAAAAACTCTTTAATCCCTGTACTGTATATTGTCTCTACTACTTGATGATATGGCATTATGTAATGTATGCTAATATAATGTACTGTGTGTTAACAAGAACGACCTATTAACAAGTCATTATAAACATCAATCTTCCACTTCATATACCAAATTGACATTAAAGCAGATGCAGTAAATGTAAACGCAGTTGAAAATCCCCAGAAATTGTACAAATGTTTATTATTTAGCGTTTAATATTTAATTCACTGCTGCCTGTCCCATATGAGAACATGACAGCGCCGGGTTTGTTTGGAACTATTGGAGGGTTACATGAACCACGTGACCGCGTGGCGGCGAGATCAAGGAGTGTCGCAACTCTCTCTATCTACGGCTCTGGGCGTAACACCATGGTATGAAAAACATCCCCATATCATCATTTTGTACCACCTGTCTTCACAGTGAACTTTGGCTTGAATTCAGTGCTCAGGGGTCGTCTGACATACTGTCTACGGCCACTAGACCCAAAAAGAACAATTTTGCTTTCCACAAAATGTTAAGCCATTTCTCTTTGGACCAGTCAATGTGTTCCTTGGCAAATGTTAACCCATTCCGGACACGTCTGTTTCTTAACAACGGGACTTTGCAAGGAGTTCTTGCTGGTAAATTGACTTCACTTAATCATCTTCTGTACTCACTGGTAACTTCAGATGTTCCTTGATCTTTCTGGAGGTGATCATTGGCTGAACCTTTGCCATTCTGGCTATTCTTCGATCCTTTTGAACAGTAGTTCCACACTTCCTTCCGCATCTTTCAGGTTTTGGTTGTCACTTCAAGGCATTTGAGATCATTTTAGCTGAGCAGCCTATAGTTTGCTGCACTTTTCTGTATGTTTTTTCCCTCTACAATCAACTTTTTAATCAAAGTACGCTGTTCATCAGAACAATGCCTGGAACAACCCATTTTACCCAGTATTTCAGAAGGAAATGCGCTATGACCAACCTGTGCAACATTTGCCTCCCTCCTACCTTAAATAAGGGCCAAAATTGACACCCGTTCTTCTGCAGAATGAATGACTTCACCAATTGAACTCACTGCTATTATTTTGAACAACCCCCTTTCAATCAATGCTTCGATTACTCATAATGAGCGGCATGCATGTTCTAATTGTTGGGTTTGTTTTGTTTTCATTACTCTACTACACTTTCAAGTAAATTTTTTGCTATGCAGAGGTATCACTTCTACTAAAAACAGTGATTTATCAGGTTAATGGTGTTGGACTGCTATTTTTTTTAACACCACTGTAAATACATTTTAGAGTACAACACTCTAAATAAATAAAACATATTGTAGATTTCTCACATTGAGTTCTAATTTGAGAACTAAAATATATTTTTTTTAAAGTCATGTTTCTGGAAACATATACTTTATATGGCATTATGAAGTAAGCATTTTTAAAAGCTTATTTCATAGTTATGACTAAGACGAAGAACTCATAGCAAACAATTTTAATAATTTGAAAGGACCATCCAGAATATACTGCAGATTTAAATGTTCAATCTATATACAAGTAAATTGCCCTGCATATCAACTGATGTCTTTTGCAAGCAAGTTGGCAGCCATATAATGCACCTTATTATGTGCACCAATCTGGTAAGCACATTCATTAATTATTTCATAGGCTACACCTAACATACAGATGGAATTTGTGGGTATACAGTTACTAGCTGTAGCTTTGTACACATTGTCACCCCTCCCCCCTCCTGACCAAATGATGGTGGTGTTGGACCATTTTCAGCACTGCAATGACATACAGTAGTAGTGTGTGTTGTTCTGGTATAATTGTAGTAGCTGCAGCAGTGTTGTTGGTATTTTAAATACTGACTGTTGTCAAAAAATTGCAACAGCAGTGCCTCACCTGATAAACTCATACCAGTACAACACACACTAAATTCTTATTACCATTTTATTGTCATTAGTGGGTCTTAAGGGGGTCTTTTTCATTTATTATCTGGTGTAGAGGGGGTGGATTTGTATTTGTAAGTAAATATAAACACAAATTTTATTCATATAATACGTGTATCTTATAAAATAATCAATGAATGTATGTACCAGATAGGTGTACCTAATAAAGAGCTGGGTGTATGCATATGTTTAATAAATCTATAAAATTGTCACTTTGTAACCTTTTCAGAATTTGATTCATTATCCCCTCTCATTGTCTTCTTCCCACTTTGATTAAACATTTAATTTCATCCTCATTTCCAATATTTTACTCCTCTTTTTATTTTTTACTTTTTTAATATTTTGTTGTTTACATTGCTTGTTTGTGCATACACATTAGTGCATGGTTCATGTGCAGCCATGTCACTCTCCGCCCATGTCTGGCCATTGTATTTGCTCCCCTTCCCTTTTTCTCTCTCTTACCCCCTCTTTCCCCCTGTCTCTTTATCAGCAAGATGAAGAGGAAGAAGGGCAGGAAGGGGGCTCCAAAAAGGCTGTCGTGCGGAGGCGCCCAGGAGATCGCTGGATGCTGCGAGGGCCGATTGAATATGTGCCACCTGCTACAGTGGAGGTTATGCTACGACGTGAAGCCATTCCATTGGATGAGAATGAGGGAATATATGTGCGGGACATAAAGACTGGCAAGGTCAGAGAATCTTTTTTCACATAAATCTCATGGAATTTGTATCAGTTTGACTGAGAACTTTGTAGCTTATTATATTCCACACGTATTTAATGGAAGACAGCAGGCAGGCCAGTGTAACATGTGCACTATTTTACTTCTCTGTCACACTGTTGTAATTAGTGCAGACAACAAACAAGGACCGAGAACTTGACCGAGTTCCACATTGCACTTTTTAAAATATTTTTCTTTTCTCCATATAGCAATGTCAGAGTTGGGTTCAGTGTATGACTGTGTAAAAGGTGACCTGAATAGGCAAACACTTTTCTTTTCCAAAACCACATGATGCATTACATCATAAGGCTTTGCATGAAGCACACAAGCTAGCATGAAATGGTTTTTGAAAAGAAATGCTCAAGAATCTGAGCCATGAAGATGATAAAGAACAGACAGTATGATGACACCTACTTGTCGTATTGTTTGACCTTTATCTTTACCATCATGCCCCTATGTGTCTGGTATTTTGATATATAACAATACAGCAGACCAATACAGTATATTTGCACAAATGCATGCATATAAGATCATGACAAGAGGGTCAGACACACGCAGAAATGATAATCAAAATTTTTAATAATAATAAAAGACAAGACATATTAACACAAACACAAGAACTAAGCTAAATGCTAATCTAAACATACATAAACAAAGCTAAACACATGAAACATGAACCTAACCAAAACTAAACCCTAAGCTAAGCTAACGCTAAACATGAACCAGACTAACACTAAACAAGACTTCTAAACATGACTGTGGGCAAACAAACAGGAGCAAACAAAAAAAAAACCTCTCTGGATTCATGACACCCCCAAATTTGATTAAATATTAATTTTATGTTTTAACATTAACTTAAAGTAAAACCTGCACAATGCAGAAATATGCGATTTTAAATGTTTTTATCCTCTTCTCTTCCAATGCTATGTGAAGGTGCGGGCTGTGATCGGCCATAGCTATATGCTGACACAGGATGAAGAGCTGTGGGAAAAAGAGCTTCCCCCCAATGTGGAGAAGCTGCTTGCAAACATGCGTGACCCACTGGCCAGCCGCTCTGATCGTGGAGGAGATGATTTGGTCCAACAGAGAGACAAGACCAGAGTAGTGTCCTACCGTGTGCCACACAATGCTGCGGTGCAAGTATATGACTACAGAGAGAAGAAAGCCAGGTAACAATATTTGTATTAAACCTCTACTGCTCTGCATTTAGGTTTTTGAAACGTTCCCTGCCATTTTTGAAAAGGGTCCTTTTCTTTTTTGCTTATGTTGTAATTGGGTAAGACACTGCAGTAGTGTCTTTAATGCCCCCCAATAAGTAAATTCAGCATGACTGGGCTCTTTTCAGCTTTCATATGCTAAACATCAACATAAAAATTTACATGGTGCTGGAGGATGAACAAGCAGCTGTTTGTTGGTTATAAGAGCCTGTAGCACAATGGCTGACCAGCTTGGAAAATCTTTTTTTTTTTCCCAGGACATCTTTATGAAACCAGTATATGCACTAGCTTCAGCGCTGTAAATAACTATTTGCCCCTTCCCAGTTTCTGTTTTTCCTATTTTTGCTCATTTGTCACATTTAGAATAGAATAGAATGCCTTTATTTGTCATATATACATATACTTGTTTGGAAGCTGGAGTCAGAGCGCAGGGTCAGCCATTGTACGAGTCTTGCTCAATTTGGCTACATTAAAGGGTTTCTGTGCATGTGCTGCCCCATTGGAAAGCTCGTCACAGCATCTCAGTGGAATTAAAATCAGGGCTTTGAATCGGCCGCTCCCATTTAGAGGTGGACTTGCCTGTGTGCTTTGGGTCATTGCCCTGCTGCAAAGCCTAATTGTGCTTAAGCTTTAGGTTACAAAGTCACAGACAGACATTTTTCATTAGGGTTATTTGATAAAGAGCAGAATTCATGGTTCCAACATTTAGTTGACTAGACCCTGCAAAGCAGCCCGAGACCATCATGGAGATCTTGAAGATGAATGTTCACCATATTATTCTTATGATGGAATGCAATATTATATTTACTTCAGATCCAATCCATGTCTTCCAAAATGTTACACTTGTGACTCACAACATATTACAAAATGTGAGATGACCCATTGTGTTGTCTTTGGTCTCTTTGGTTTGCTCCTTGCAACTCTACCATAAATGCTGTTATTACCCAGTGTCTTTTGCATTCTGATATCATGTACATTGACTTTAACTGAGTAAAGCAAGCTTGTAGGTTTTTAAATGTTCATTTGGGTTCTTTGTGAACTTTTGGGTAAGTTGTTACTGTTACTGTGTTCTTGAGACAAATATCAAGCTGGGCATACACATGTGAAACTGAAAGCCATCTAACATAACAGAAAAGCTCAAATACAAACCTATCTTGTCATGTTTGTAACGCATGAGTGTAAACATGGTGCCATAAAATAAATAAGAAAAAAATAAAATGACCCTACAAATTATAGAACTGGAAAGGACCTCTTCTCAAATTGTTGCCACAAAGTTGTAAACATATAATTGATTTTACCTGTAAACATTTGAATGACTGAAAGGCTTTACCCTAATTTAGTTAGTGGCTTAAAAACTAATTATATATGTAATACTCTTCCTACTGTTCTTAGGGTGGTGTTTGGACCTGATTTGGTGATGCTGGGTCCAGATGAGCAGTTTACAGTTCTGTCTCTTTCTGGAGATAAACCCAAACGAGCTAATGTCATCAAAGCTATCTGCTTGCTGCTCGGTCCTGACTTTTGCACAGACATCATCACCATAGAAACTGCTGACCACGCCCGGCTGCAGCTTCAGCTTTCCTACAACTGGTAATTTGTTTATTTGTGTGGCTGCGTGTCTGTGTCTATGTGCGTCTCTATTTGTGCAATCTGTCTGTCTGTAGGGCACCATAATAGCTTTAGTCTGATGTTTATATACCCATTATTCAGTGTGGTTGAAAGACACTCAAACTTCTAAAATCCATAAGTGTAGGTGATTCTTGTATCAAAGAGTGGTGTGTAGTAAACAGCAATCATAAGTAAAAGCACTTACTGTAAAAAAGACAATTTGGAGCTCATAATACAGGTTTGACTGTTTTTTTCTTCAATATATAAACTAATTTGTGTATTACCTATGCCATCTGTCTATTTCTTTCTTTTCTTTCTTTCATTCTTCCCATGAACAGGCACTTTGACATAAAGAACCAGTCTGACCCTGCACAGGCTGCAGCTCTCTTCTCTGTTCCTGACTTTGTAGGAGATGCCTGTAAAGCCATCGCATCCAGGATCAGAGGAGCTGTGGCTTCAGTTCAGTTTGACGACTTCCACAAGGTTAATTAAAGCTTACATTATTCAGGATTTCTTTAGGGTGGGGTGATCCATGAACTGAAACAGGATATGTATACAATTACAGTCATGTGAAAACGTTAGGACACCCCATAAGAACCTTTGTCTTTTAGAACATAATTAAACATATGGGCATTTGAGCTTCATTTGAACAGTATTGAGAGATGGAGCTTATAACCTCAATTAGATTAGATCGACTGGGAGAAAGTTCCCCACTCCTCCATGCAGAATTCTTTTAGCTGTGTGAGGTTTGAGGGGTTTCTTGCATGCACAGCCCGTTTCAAATCACCCCACAGCATCTCAATAGGATTCAGATCCGGGCATTGACTTGGCCATTTCAGAACTCTCCATTTCTTTCTTTTGAGCTATTCCTTGGTGGATTTACTGGAATGTTTTGTGTCGTTATCATGTTGCATGGTCTACCTCTGCTTCAGCTTCAGTTTTTGGACAGATGGTCTTACATTTTCCTCTATAATGGAGAGCTTGCCAGGCCCTGCTGCTGCAAAGCAGCCCCAAACCATGAAATTTCCACCTCCATGCTTCACAGTTGGTATGAGGTTTTTGTGCTCTAATGCTGTGTTTGGTTTGAGCCAAACATGTTTTTAGTTACTGTGCCCAAATAATTCAGCTTTGGATTCATCTGTCCAAAGCACATTGTTCCAGAAGTCCTGGTCTTTGTGTTGGTGTTCTCTGGCAAACCTAAGTCCTGCCCTGATGTTTTTTTTGGACAGCAAGGGTTTCCTCCTTGCAGACCTCCCATGAAAATCAAACTTGTGCAGTCTCTTTTTGATGGTAGATGCATGTACCTTGACATCAACTGTGGCTAGAGCTGCCTGTAGGTCCCGTGATGACATTGTAGGATTGTTGGAGACTTCTTTACGCATCTTGCGGTCTGCTCTTGGGCTGAACTTGCTAGGATGGCCTGACCTGGCCATGTTGGCAGTTGTTTTAAATGTTCACCACTTGTAAATTATTTACCGGACAGTGGAATGGCTGATTTCGAATAGTTTTGAGATCTTTTTAAATCCCTTCCTAGACTCGTATGCATCTACAACCTTTTTTCTGAAGGCCTCAGAGAGTTCTACAGATCTCACCATGGTGATAACACTCAAGAGCAAACCAAACTAATGTCTGAGGTGTAAATAAAACTCCAATGTCCTCTAACGATGGTCTAATCATTGCAGCTGATGTGGTGCACCGGATTCTAATTTTAGACATTTTAAGTAGTAATAAATGTGGGGGTGTCCTAACTTTTTTCCTCACAATACATTTCCATTTTTGTTTATTACATTTTACAACTTGTGTTTAAAAGTAATTTTTAACATTTTCCATTAGGAGTATTGTCTTAAAGTTCATAGCTTATGGCACAGTAGCAAAACCTGCCTGGCTGTGGGAGGAATTCTAAAATTTTGTTTAGAGGTCTAAGCAGAAGGCAATAAAGTAAAACCTGTGTTACTGCAAATGACTTACAGGATGACCTGATAAAGGCTAGGACAAATGTGTCAGTGGCAACCATAAGAAGATCACTTAACAGCCAAGGATTAATATCTGAACTCCACAATACACGTTACTCTTGACAGGACAGGAATGGTTGACTGGAATATGTCAGAAAGAATTTGAATAGATCTACTTTCTGAGAGTTCTGAGACACAGTTCTATGGAGTGACAAGTCAAAACTGGAACTGTTTGGCCATACAGATCAGCAGTTTGTCTGGTCACAAGAATGGTGAGGATTATAACCAGAAGAATAGTATCCCTACGCTCAAGCATGAGTGATTAGGGGATGTTTTTCTGCTACAGGAACTGGCAATCTTGACCATGTGACTGGCATCATGTATTCACAGAGATACCAAGCTGTTTGAGAAGGACTGTTATGCCTTCTGTGGTGAAACTCTTTG
This sequence comes from Trichomycterus rosablanca, assembly GCF_030014385.1. NCBI lineage: Eukaryota > Metazoa > Chordata > Actinopteri > Siluriformes > Trichomycteridae > Trichomycterus > Trichomycterus rosablanca. The sequence continues at coordinate 12,015,819 of NC_086009.1, read as the reverse complement.
TGAAAATTGAACTTTCAAGAAAGACGATGATTCCAATGATGGTTATGAAACCTCAGTGTGCTGGAAGATTTTGCACTAGAAGAATGAGCGAAGATTCCATAAGAGAGGTGTCAGAAGCGTGAAAGAACTTCCTCTAGCACCTCAGTACTGAGGCTGGGGGTTGAATAATAGTGCAATAGTAATATAATATAATATATGATGTGTTAGATTTTAGACTATGTGAGACTGCACTTTTTACAATTAAATAGTACAATATTTTTTAAAGAATATTTTTATGTTTTGTCAGTGCATCGATGCACTTGGGGTTTACTCTCTTCTTATTTTCCTTACACTGCTCTCGTGTTTGTTTCTTCAGAACTCAAACCGGATCATCTGCTCAGCCGTATTTGGCTTTGATGAGAAGCTGGCAGTGCGCTCAAGTCTGTGCTTTAGTCAGAATGGCCTGGTGATCAGCAGTGTGGACATTCAGTCAGTGGAGCCGGTGGACCAGCGTACCCGTGATGCCCTGCAGAAGAGTGTACAGCTGGCTATAGAGATCACCACCAACTCTCAGGAAGCTACTGCTCGGTCAGAACATAGCTTTTATTTTTACTTTGCATGATGTGTTGTTATAAATATTTTAGTTTATTTAAACTAAATTTGCCAGCACATTACCAGTGCCACACCTGTGCTGATAAATCATAAACTTAAATTAAAACATCTTTAAAATTTCCATACTATATGAAGTAGGGACCAAAGGTGTTTACCCTGCCACTGTAAATAATAGCCAGAACCAATATGATATGATAGATAAATCATTTTCTTGGTTCCCATCTATATAACACTTAATTCTCTTTCACAGAACTATATTGTATTCATTACTCTTTATTTACAGACCTCATTGTATGAAAAATTGGGTGGCTCAGGGGGGTAGCACTGTCACCTTACAGCAAGAAGGTCCTGGGTTTGATTCCCTTGGAGTTTGGTCTGGGTCCTTTCTGTGTGTCCAAAGACATGCAGTCACATCAATTGGAGATAGAAAATTGCCCTGTGTGTGTGTATACATGTTTGTGTGAGTGTTTTTGCCCTGTGATAAAGTGGCGACCTGTCCAGAGTGTTTGCTGTCTTCCGCCCAGTGTAAGACATCTTTTCCCAGGAACTCCATGTCTATTTCAGCAGAGCAGTGGCAGACCTCAGTACTCAAGAAGTCAGAACTGAAGGCACACGAGAACTTAAAAGACGTGTGATTGTCTTAAAATACACTGTAAAATCATACATAAACTGCATCTCCCACAATGCATGCCGATTTTGTGACCGCATCCCGCCACTAGATGGCAGTGTTTCCACATCAGCGTTTAACTGAGGCGGTTTTAAACAAATGATGTTGAGAAATATTTACAAATAATCCCAAAATGTACAAGAAGAGAAAATTTAAGCAGAAGGAAGGTAATTAAATGGAAGATGGGAAAGTGAATACAAGTTTGTGCTTTAAGAAGAGAAACTGGTATATCTCTTGTGTTATGAGGCCGTGTCTGTGGTATAGGAGTACAATATAAATGTAGATATACATTATAAATATACAGTATAAATTTGCCATTTTGACACCAAACACAGAATTTAGCCTCCAAGAAAAACAACACATTGTCCAAGACTTGAAAGGCAGACTGCAATCACAGCAGGATACGTTAGAATCGGCCCTTTTATTTTCCTCTGTAAAAATAAGTTTGACACCCCTGCATTACAGTGTGCTGTACTGGTATTAATCTTTTTGGTATTATAATTTACTTTTCCCTCTGTTTTTCAGACATGAAGCAGAGCGTCTCGAGCAGGAAGCACGTGGTAAGCTGGAGAGGCAGAAGATCGCAGACCAGGCCGAGGCTGAGAGAGCAAGGAAAGAACTGCTAGAACTGGAGGCACTCAGGTAACAGTCCAATACTAAATTAAACATTTATAAATACATTTACAAATGTACAAATAAATTTATTCCATTAAAGTAATTCAACACCTGCTTGCCCTGTGTAAAAAATGTAATTGCCCCCTTAGTAGCCCAATTAATTTTTAGTAGACTAAACACTAAACTTTCATACCTGATAAATCTTTACATCAAATAAATTTTGAATGAAATGAAATATATGAGTCTGAAAGGTTTTACAATGCTAATTTTAATATTATCATAATGAGAGCCATCTATCTACATAAGGTAGAGAGGCGGCACGGTGGCTCAGTGGGTGGCACGGTGGCTCAGTGGGTAGCACTGTCGCCTCACAGCAAGAAGGTCCTGGGTTTGATCCCCAGGTGGGGCGGTCCGGGTCCTTTCTGTGTGGAGTTTGCATGTTCTCCCCGTGTCTGTGGGTTTCCTCCAGGAGCTCCAGTTTCCTCCCACAGTCCAAAGACATGCAAGTGAGGTGAATTGGAGATACAAAATAGTCCATGACTGTGTTTGACATTGAACTTGTGAACTGATGAATCTTGTGTAACGAGTAGCTACCTCTTCTGTCATAAATCTAACCAAAGTGTGTAAAACATTATGTTAAAATCCAAATAAATAATCAATAACATAAGGGAGATAGTGCTTTAATGACTCCAGGAAGTGACAAAACTTTAAGAACTGCAGGCCTTTTTTATTTACAGACATTTCATAAAAAGTTATTTGGATAGGTGGGTAGCGTTGTTGCCTCACAGGAAGAAGCTCCCAGGTTCGATTCCCAAGTAGAGCGGTCTGGGCCTTTTCTGTGTGTCCAAAGACATGCAGTCACGTTAACTGGAGATACTAAATTGCCCTGTGTGTGAGTGTTCAGCTCGTCTGACAGCATTTAAGGCCAGAATAGTATTTGTAAGAGATTTACAAGTCAAAAACAACTGCAAACTAAAAGAAACAGAAAAAAACCTTTGATGACCCCTAAAGAGTGTATTATTGTTGGGGATGTGCAGTGCTGCAGTGGAGAGTACAGGAGCAGCAAAAGCAGAAGCTCAGTCCCGGGCAGAAGCAGCACGTATTCAGAGTGAAGCAGCTGTTGACGAAGCCAGGCTTAAAGTTGAGGCTCAAACAATCGAGGCGGTATGTCTTTCTTTCTTTATGCCTCACTAGGGCTGTCGCGCTAACCGCAATTTTGAAATATTGCGGTATAGACAAGCCAACCGCAGGGCATGCCAAGCAACCGCATCACCGCGATATTGACGTTTTTTCTTTCTTCTCTTTTTTTTTTTTTTTTTTTTTTTTTTTTTTTTTGCAGGGTCCATCTTGTTTTACTTTTACATTCGGGCGTAATAAATATTAAATAAATTCATAATGAAAATGAGCTAAGAGCGACATTTTCCCGCAACCTGTTCGCATGTGTTGCTGCTGAGCGTCAGGCTTTGTGTTTTAAAATGTAAACAATCGCAACAGGAATTATTGGCAAGTTTATTAATGATTAAATTGAGTTCACACTCAATAAATACTTGTAATTTAGACTATATTCAAACAGCCTTGGTGTACTAAAACACTTAATGACGGTTATTATGGCATTGCAACCTGCAAATATTCTCTTGCTGGCTTGCTGGAATGATTTAAATGTATGTTTCGTTGAATAAAAATGTATTGAAACGAATAATAACTTAAAATGTAGTTTATATTGTTATGTTAATTATACCTACTAAATAGATAGTTAATAGTGGCGCGATAACCAGGCTAGATTTGCTCTGCTGTGTAAAGTCGCATGCAGGTACAGTGCACGTGTATTAGTGCAACATCGGTAACGTCGGGAACATCACTCCCCCACTCAGATCCTCTCTAAACCACATCAGGTGAACATGTTGGTTCTTCTAGCGCGCATGATAACGCAGGTTTAAACTCTTACAGACTTTATTCTATTTTTTTTTACCATATTTTGATTAGATGTGCATTTAAAATATTTAGCCTAAACACTTTTTTTTTGTTTCACAGTGTATATCTATCCTAGGCTAGAAGCTTAATTTAAACCTTTTTTAATAGAGAAAAGACGCGCATCCCTGCTCTGTTCTGTATTTAACAATAAACACGCATTTGATTTGTCTTAAAGCTGTCTCATCTTTGTCATTATAAAGCAATAATATACCGAATCGTAGCCTAACAATAGAGCTTGTTTATATAGCTCTAAAATCCAGATAAATTAAGTAATTTTCAAAAACAAAAAAAATGGCGATATCACCACATACCGCGATATTGAGACAGGCTGAATATCGCAAGGGGAAATTCTTTCACCGCGACAGCCCTATGCCTTACTACATTTAGTTCAAATTCTTTCCCTTTTACTTTTACAATTTTTTATCCCTTCAACACCAACATAACTTTAGTACTTTCCATTGGTAATTTATTTTGTTTTCAGCTTTTTCTCTCTTTTGCCCTAATTTCTTTTGCTAAATGATGTGGTACTACAATTATTAGTCTATTACTTTCTATGTAGTAAATAGTACAATTTTCCAGAAATATAATAAGATATGTCATATTTAGGCATTGCTGTGATTCAAAGTTTTGATATTTTTGGTTGTGTCCGATCTTACCATGCAACATTTGTCTTTGCAGGAGGCTGAACTGGTGCGTCTGGCAAAAGCACGTGAGCAGGAGATCCACTACAAGAAGGAAATGGATAAACTAGAGACAGAGAAGCAGCAGAAGCTGTCTGAGATCGAGAGCCAGCGCTTCAAGCAGCTGGTAGAGGCTATTGGTAGCGGCACCCTGACAGAGATGGCAAGAGCCGGGCCAGAATTACAGGTACACCTTATCATCTTTACAAACAGACATCAGTGATTGATCTAGGTTTAAGTAAATGCATCTAATTCCTACTAGATTCATCTAGGCTATCAGTGCAGTTTCTATTTAAAAGGTTTAAATCCTCACAGCTCATCTCTGATTAAGGCATATATGTTTTAACACTGTGAAATGTAATAAGCAATGTATTTTCAAAGACTTTGATGAAAAAGTTCACTTTAAGATATGGACCCATTGCACATCCAAAGTTGTACAAAAAGTATGATAAATCCTGAATAGGAATTTTGCAATATATCTATATTCAACTGAGATTATATAGAAAACAACACTTTAGAAAAAGAAATTTTGCAACTAGCAAAGTTTTAGATCTAATCCTGCTAGGTCTCCAAATTTATGATTAGAGTATGAGAATAAATACTATGAAGTGCTGCATAAACACACTGTGAAATGATTCACACTAAACTTTGTATCGTATCGTAGCCATCCGGCTGGTCTGAGCGGCCACATGAACAACGATTGGCCTGTTGTTTATATAGGGGTCGGGTATTAAGCCGGATAGGGACTCCTCGTAAGTGATGTGACTGCGACCTCTGCTGGCTGATTGATGGAGCCTGCACAGAGGCGGGGAAAGAGTGCGATGATCTCTGTGTGTCTCTGTACACAAGGCTGATTCACAAATATGCACTCACCTGGTGTGGGTAACAAAATGCATACGGCTGCAGCCCACTTGTCGGAGGGGGCGTGGGTTAGCTTTGCTCTCCTCAAATCAGAGCGAGGGTCAGCATTAGTGGAGAGGAAGCATGACATAATTGGGCGATTGGACGTGCTAAAAAGTCGGGAGAAAAAAGTGGAGAAAATGCATAAACAAAATATAATTTAATTATAAAACTTTCTTGCAATTATCGGGTTATTATGGTAATTGTTGATACCTGACAGATGCTTTTTTTGTATGCTTTTCTTTGCTTTTACAAGTTAGTAGTATGATCACCAGTTTATTAATTTGTGTTGCGTTAGTGTTTGTATCAAATTGACGTGAACTAGAATTTCATATGAGCTATGTGAAGAAAATCTTAAGCACTAGGGCTATATCACACATGCAATTAAGCAAAATAAAAAAAATTCTATATACATTTCTGTATTTGTTTTTACTACTTCAATGACTTGATTTTTCAGTTGAGTGAAATACAACAGCCACTGCACATCCAAAATCCGTTGAATTATAGGAACCAAGCAGAGATCAGTAAATGTTGGTGCATTTTGAATTTCACAAGAAAAAAATCTCTTCATTATTTCCTGGAACAATATTTTATTTTCTGAGGCACACTCTTGATTCGGTGTTTAAAAAGCAGACTGAGTGTAAATCAACAATTTTCAGGCTGTCTCTTAAAGATAAACGCAATAAACTGGCTTTGAAAAAAATGAAGACTATTAAAGGTCAAATTTTTTTCACTACAATTCTAAAACTTTTGTGCTGCAACTGTTAATTCTTCATTCTGTTCATTCTTTATTCAGGTTAAACTGCTACAATCTTTGGGTCTGAAATCCACTCTGATCACTGATGGTTCCTCTCCCATCAACCTCTTCACCACCGCCAATGGCCTGCTGGGGGCAATGAAGTCCAGTGAGGAAAATAAATAAATAAATAAATAAATAAATAACAAAGAAAGACCCTGAAAGGAATACATCGTTTACTGTGATTATTCTAAACAGTAGTAAATAAATCATTAAATGCTGCATATAAATTGTTAAAAGCCAAAGTTTTTAGTTAGGTTGCATGTTTTTTTTCTTTTCTTATTACTACAAATGTTGCACTATAAGTGAACGGGGTTGTTATGGTAATTGTTGGTACCTAACTGAGTGCACCTTTTACACTGTTCTTTGCTTTTACACGTTTTGCTTTTAGGATAGTATGATTACCAGTTTATTATATGTTGTGAACTGGATTCTCGTTTGACCTATTTGAAGAAAACCTCAAGTACTTAGGCAATATTACAAAGTTAAGCAAGATTTAAAAAAGAATAAGCAGGATTTAAAAATTTACTATATATTCCTGTATTTGTTTTGCACTTTTCAATAACAAATAAACTTGCTGATGTCTGAAAAACTGGTACCTGTAGTCTTACCACTTATCAAGAGTCCTTTGTCCTACTTCAATGACGTAATTGTGCTGTCAAAGGTCAGTTGAGTTAAATACAACAACCGCTACAGGCACATCCAAAATCAAAATTGATATCACAGGAATCAAGCAGAGATTAGTAAATGTTAGTGCATTCGGAATTTCACAAGAAAAGAATTATCCATTTCTAAATTTGTCAGAGCAGCATTTTGTTTTCTAAGGCACACTCTTGAGTCTATGTTTGAAATGTAGAATTCTTACACTGCTCGCTGTGGAATCTTCAGGCTGTCCCTTAACACTATTTTGAGTTAACCATTCATATAACCTTTTACAAAAAATAAATAAAAATGTACATGAAAAGAATAAATGTTCTGTATCCTCCAACTCATAATTACAGAAATGACAATTATTTTCTAAAAGGTAAATCAAGATCTTAATTTTTTTATTGCAAACTTTGAAAGGATATATTTTATTAATAATTTTAAAATGAACTTTCTTTGGTTCAGAAAGAATTGAAAAAGTTAAGAAATGAGTTCTAACTTGTTCATAAAAATGCTTATCATATAAATCATGCATTTTTATGTATATTTGATTTGGGTAGTAATCATTAATGAGGGTCTGCCTAATATGTCCACTGGTGCATCTTTTTGTTCATAAAATCAAAATCCAATGTGTAAGCCAGGAAAAAAGGAGTAATCGTGGAATAAATCAAAGCACACTAACATAATTATTGGGATTCACAGTGATCAGAGTTCAATAGTTTTGAATGGCAGGTAATTTGTTTTAATAAAGTCTATCTATATCTCTCTCCATCTTAACTCATTACAATAAAAAATGTTGCCCACATCATCCAAAAAGTAAAAAATGACCATATAAGCTTGTTAAACCAATCTGAATAAAATAATGATTTGTTTTCTTATAAGACAAATCTTAAAATAAAATGAAATTGTGAAGGTTAATGTCCAGTACAGCATAACTTTGATAAAATGTACAAAGTTTCACAGGTAACTTAGCTAGCTCATATTTAGATCAAATATAGATACTATTTTTTTTTTTATATTGACATTAGCACCTTAAACCATAAACTTAAGGATTCCTGAGAAATGACTGCAACCATTTAAGTATTACCATAGCGTTTACAATCTCAAGTCTATTGCATTTAGCCCACCCAGTTAATATGGCTTAATTGTTATTTTTTTGATACATATATCAAGCCGATCAGCCATAACATTAAAACCACCTCCTGGTTTCTACACACACTGTCCATTTTATCAGCTCCACTTAACATATAGGAGCACCTTGTAGTTCGACAATTACTGACTGTAGTCCATCTGTGTCTCTACATACCTTTTCAGCCTGCTTTCACCATGTTCTTTAATGGTAAGGACCTCCACAGGACAACCACAGAGCAGGTATTATTTAGGTGGTGGATCATTCTCAGCACTGCAGTGACAATGACATGGTGGTGGTGTGTTAGTGTGTGTTGTGCTAGTATGAGTGGATCAGACACAGCAGCGCTGATGGAGTTTTTAAACACCTCACTGTCACTGCTGGACAGGTAATAGTCCACCAACCAAATATATCCAGCCAACAGCACCCCATGGGCAGCGTCCTGTGACCACTGATGAAGGTCTATATTCTAGAACAGGGGTGTCAAACTCATTTTCACCGAGGGCCACATCAGCATTATGGTGGCCCTCGAAGGGCCGATTGTAACGTATCCTGCTGTGATTGCAGTCTGCTGTTTTTCTTGGAGGCTGAATTCTGCATTTATATTGTTCTACTTTACCACAGACACAGCCTCATAACACAAGAGATGCACCGTTTTTTCTTCCTGAAGCACAAACTTGTTTTCACTTTCATTAAATTTCCTCCTTATGCTTAATTTTCGTACTTATCTTCTTGTACATTTTAGGATCATGTGTAAATATGTGTAACATCATCTACTGGCGGGATGTGTCACTTTGCAGGTCACAAAATCAGCCAGCATTTTGAAAGATGCAGTTTATTTAGGATTTTACAGTGTATTTTTAAGACAATCATTCTGCCCTCACTAATAGTTTATCCCCCTTTCTCAGCTAGACAGACAGACAGACAGACAGACAGCTCTCTTCAGAATACAGTTGGTTTATTTGCTCCCCAACTGTGTGATACACTGTGTGCATCAAAATGAAGTAAAAATACAAACAATAAAAACAATAAAGAACCTAATACAGTAAAAGCACACAGCTGTAGTCAAGTGTTACATCTGGTACAATATGAGATTTAACCAAACGTAAAATAACGAGTTAAAATTTTGTGTAAAGTTACTAATTGCTATAGTAACGGTAACAACAGTATTTAATTACGGTAAATTTGTAACTAAAACGCTGTGATATACTCTTACTATATATACTCTTTACTAACAACTGAGAATATAAACGCCACTACTGACAGACAATGCTTGGGTATTATATTGCAATATAATTATTTGTATTTATTTATTATTGTTTACGTTATTGACTACGCTACCCCGCGTTCTTTTGCCGTAAGTCACATGGCTTCTTAGCGAAGGTTAAAGTTAGTTGCCATGACTACGATGTCACGTTGTCTCTTAAAGGCGCAGGAGCGCATTAAATTATAAGCGCGTCTCTGTAACGACTCGAACCATCACAACAATCATACAGTCGTTTAAGCTCTCGCGGGCCGGATCAAATGACGCGGCGGGCCGGATCTGGCCCGCGGGCCTTGAGTTTGACACCTGTGTTCTAGAAGATGACCAACTCAAACAGCAGCAACAGATGAGCAACCGTCTTTGACTTTACATCTACAATGTGGACCAACTAGGTAGCAGTGTCTAATAGAGTGGACAGTGAGTGGACATGGTATTTAAAAATTTCAGCAGCGCTGCTGTGTCTGATTCACTCATACCAGCTAATATATACAGTGTATCACAAAAGTGAGTACACCCCTCACATTTCTGCAAATATTTCATTATATCTTTTCATGGGACAACACTATAGACATGAAACTTGGATATAACTTAGAGTAGTCAGTGTACAGCTTGTATAGCAGTGTAGATTTACTGTCTTCTGAAAATAACTCAACACACAGCCATTAATGTCTAAATAGCTGGCAACATAAGTGAGTACACCCCACAGTGAACATGTCCAAATTGTGCCCAAATGTGTCGTTGTCCCTCCCTGGTGTCATGTGTCAAGGTCCCAGGTGTAAATGGGGAGCAGGGCTGTTAAATTTGGTGTTTTGGGTACAATTCTCTCATACTGGCCACTGGATATTCAACATGGCACCTCATGGCAAAGAACTCTCTGAGGATGTGAGAAATAGAATTGTTGCTCTCCACAAAGATGGCCTGGGCTATAAGAAGATTGCTAACACCCTGAAACTGAGCTACAGCATGGTGGCCAAGGTCATACAGCGGTTTTCCAGGACAGGTTCCACTCGGAACAGGCTTCACCAGGGTCGACCAAAGAAGTTGAGTCCACGTGTTCGGCGTCATATCCAGAGGTTGGCTTTAAAAAATAGACACATGAGTGCTGCCAGCATTGCTGCAGAGGTTGAAGACGTGGGAGGTCAGCCTGTCAGTGCTCAGACCATACGCCGCACACTGCATCAACTCGGTCTGCATGGTCGTCATCCCAGAAGGAAGCTGACGCACAAGAAAGCCAGCAAACAGTTTGCTGAAAACAAGCAGTCCAAGAACATGGATTACGGGAATGCCCTGTGGTCTGACGAGACCAAGATAAACTTGTTTGCCTCAGATGGTGTCCAGCATGTGTGGCGGCGCCCTGGTGAGAAGTACCAAGACAACTGTATCTTGCCTACAGTCAAGCATGGTGGTGGTAGCATCATGGTCTTGGGCTGCATGAGTGTTGCTGGCACTGGGGAGCTGCAGTTCATTGAGGGAAACATGAATTCCAACATGTACTGTGACATTCTGAAACAGAGCATGATCCCCTCCCTTCGAAAACTGGGCCTCATGGCAGTTTTCCAACAGGATAACGACCCCAAACACAACCTCCAAGATGACAACTGCCTTGCTGAGGAAGCTGAAGGTAAAGGTGATGGACTAAACCCAATTGAGCACCTGTGGCGCATCCTCAAGTGGAAGGTGGAGGAGTTCAAGGTGTCTAACATCCACCGGCTCCGTGATGTCATCATGGAGGAGTGGAAGAGGATTCCAGTAGCAACCTGTGCAGCTCTGGTGAATTCCATGCCCAGGAGGGTTAAGGCAGTGCTGGATAATAATGGTGGTCACACAAAATATTGACACTTTGGGCACAATTTGGACATGTTCACTGTGGGGTGTACTCACTTATGTTGCCAGCCATTTAGACATTAATGGCTGTGTGTTGAGTTATTTTCAGAAGACAGTAAATCTACACTGCTATACAAGCTGTACACTGACTACTCTAAGTTATATCCAAGTTTCATGTCTATAGTGTTGTCCCATGAAAAGATATAATAAAATATTTGCAGAAATGTGAGGGGTGTACTCACTGTTGTGATACACTGTATATATAGTATTATATATATATATATATATATATATATATATATATATATATATATATTAGGGCTGTCAAACGATTAAAAATTTTAATCGCGATTAATCTCAGAATTTCATATAGTTAATCGCGATTAATCGCATTCAAAAAAATCTGTGTAAATGTTATAGAAAACAAGGATTTTTATGTGAAATGTTACAATTAAAATGGTGAACACATTTTATGCTAAATGTACTGATGTTAAAAACTGCTGGGACAAGAGAAAACTGTAAGGGAGTTTTATTCACTCACATACTAGGCAGTAAATGTCAGATTGTAGGTTAGAATTTCTCCATCAGCAAACATTGTAGATCAGCGGTGCTTTAGGTGGGATAAGGCGTAGTTATTGTAACAGACTTTTCTGTGGTTGTATTGTGACAATGGTTTGATGGCCGTTTCTACACGAAGTGAGTGTGTTTTGACCCTTTGGGGCTTCCATAGTGCATGGACTAACGTGCTTGACTCAGCTTTCCGGTATTTGGTACCTTAACAGAATAAGTTAATAAAAGTGTTCTGCTCCCGACAACTTGTGAATATAGCGTGTATTTATTTCTTTATAAGTGCATCACTACAACGCTCGGTTACATTATGCTAACAAACCGCAAATGAAAAACGGTGGCAAGTCCGACATTAAAACGTTTGTTTTAACATAATGTTAACATAATGTAACCGAGCGTTGTAGTTCTACCAGTCAAGTCTCAACATTAACTAGAATTTGCGTTAACGGCACTATTATTTTTAATCGCGTTAAATTGAAATCGCGTTAATGCGTTATTATCGCGTTAACTTCGACAGCCCTAATATATATATATATATATATATATATATATATATATATATATATATATATATACTGTATATACAGTGTATCACAAAAGTGAGTACACCCCTCACATTTCTGCAAATATTTTATTATATCTTTTCATGGGACAACACTATAGAAATAAAACTTGGATATAACTTAGAGTAGTCAGTGTACAACTTGTATAGAAGTAGATTTACTGTCTTCTGAAAATAACTCAACACACAGCCATTAATGTCTAAATGGCTGGCAACATAAGTGAGTACACCCCACAGTGAACATGTCCAAATTGTGCCCAAAGTGTCAATATTTTGTGTGACCACCATTATTATCCAGCACTGCCTTAACCCTCCTGGGCATGGAATTCACCAGAGCTGCACAGGTTGCTACTGGAATCCTCTTCCACTCCTCCATGATGACATCACGGAGCTGGTGGATGTTAGACACCTTGAACTCCTCCACCTTCCACTTGAGGATGCGCCACAGGTGCTCAATTGGGTTTAGTCCATCACTTTCACCTTCAGCTTCCTCAGCAAGGCAGTTGTCATCTTGGAGGTTGTGTTTGGGGTCGTTATCCTGTTGGAAAACTGCCATGAGGCCCAGTTTTCGAAGGGAGGGGATCATGCTCTGTTTCAGAATGTCACAGTACATGTTGGAATTCATGTTTCCCTCAATGAACTGCAGCTCCCCAGTGCCAGCAACACTCATGCAGCCCAAGACCATGATGCTACCACCACCATGCTTGACTGTAGGCAAGATACAGTTGTCTTGGTACTTCTCACCAGGGCGCCGCCACACATGCTGGACACCATCTGAGCCAAACAAGTTTATCTTGGTCTCGTCAGACCACAGGGCATTCCAGTAATCCAGTAATTCTTGGACTGCTTGTCTTCAGCAAACTGTTTGCGGGCTTTCTTGTGCGTCAGCTTCCTTCTGGGATGACGACCATGCAGACCGAGTTGATGCAGTGTGCGGCGTATGGTCTGAGCACTGACAGGCTGACCTCCCACGTCTTCAACCTCTGCAGCAATGCTAGCACTCATGTGTCTATTTTTTAAAGCCAACCTCTGGATATGACGCCGAACACGTGGACTCAACTTCTTTGGTCGACCCTGGCGAAGCCTGTTCCGAGTGGAACCTGTCCTGGAAAACCGCTGTATGACCTTGGCCACCATGCTGTAGCTCAGTTTCAGGGTGTTAGCAATCTTCTTATAGCCCAGGCCATCTTCGTGGAGAGCAACAATTCTATTTCTCACATCCTCAGAGAGTTCTTTGCCATGAGGTGCCATGTTGAATATCCAGTGGCCAGTATGAGAGAATTGTACCCAAAACACCAAATTTAACAGCCCTGCTCCCCATTTACACCTGGGACCTTGACACATGACACCAAGGAGGGACAACGACACATTTGGGCACAATTTGGACATGTTCACTGTGGGGTGTACTCACTTATGTTGCCAGCTATTTAGACATTAATGGCTGTGTGTTGAGTTATTTTCAGAAGACAGTAAATCTACACTGCTATACAAGCTGTACACTGACTACTCTAAGTTATATCCAAGTTTCATGTCTATAGTGTTGTCCCATGAAAAGATATAATGAAATATTTGCAGAAATGTGAGGGGTGTACTCACTTTTGTGATACACTGTATATGTGACTCTTGCGTTGTGTAATTTTTCCCGCTGTAATCAGGACAGACACCAGGCTGAGATGATGCAGCTTTATTTTCATCTGAAGGGAATGACAACCACCATATAAGTCTTCTATATTATTTTCGGTCAGCATACAACTCAGCAGCACACTCCTACTACTGCCTCTACATTGTACTGATATAGTTTACAAAATTAATTAAAGAATAACAATACATTAAACATTTACAGCTACATCACCCTTATTTTACATTTAAAATAAATTAAACAGAATACAGTGAATACATGACGAACATGGAAAAATACTGACCGCATGGCACATTAGCCAACAAACAAATTAGCATAGCACAGAGTCACAAAATATATATTTCAAACACAATAAAGTACAACAAAACACATGGACATACCTGAAGGGAATGACAACCACCATATACGTAAGTGTTCTATATTATTTTCGGTCAGCATACAACTAAAGAAATGGCAATAATTAATTAACTCGGATTAATTAATAAAATGTCATTTTCAATAACCTCAATGAACTATATAGATATCTATTATATATACTTTTTATTAGAGATGCATGAATACCGATACTAGTATCGGGTGGGGGGGGGGGGGTGGGGGGGGAGCTTCTTTTCTCAGTCATCTCTCCGTGTTTACTGTTATAATGAATGAACTATTGTACACCGTTACATATATATATATACAGTATATATACTGTATATGTATGTAACGGTGTACAATAGTTGCTTCATTAGAAGTGTATGAAATTCCTGTTAAATGGGTTTGGCACCACCTGTAGGTTGGTCAGCATACTATATTGCCATATATAAAGAATATTCTGTTCAGCCTCAGCAGAAAGTAGTAGGAGTGTGCTGCTGAGGTAAGTACGGCCTCTAGTCCAAAACTAGTATAATCATGAACTATATAAACTTTATACATAATACTTACATAATATATATAGCAGTAATTCGCTTAAATAAAAAGTAGGGATTTACTATATTATATTTACTAATATATATATATATATATATATATATATATATATATTCATTTCCTTTTTAAAAGCATGACAATTAGTAATGTTATAACTTTACTAGTAATACCATTGTAAACAAAATGCTTCACAAAAAGAATAAATGAGGATATAAACTTAAAAACAAGATCAGCAAAATATTTAAGAGTAGAACAACTGGTAGTTATTTTGCCATGTATAGCCTGTCAATAGTCTGTGACGTTGTAGATTTTGGTCTAGTTTCAGCTTCTGAAGGGCGAGTTTTTGAAAGATTTTGGGCTGGATGTTTTGCTGGACTTGGCAACCCTGATCGCCAAACCACTACCCTTTTTCCCCATATGCGGTAGCGACTTGGTTAAGTGAACTGTTAAACCTGTTTGTAGCTAGTCATCTGACCAGTAATCTGTTCTTTCCTTTCCTCTACTGTCTTCTCATCTCCTCCCCAGGTCTCTCATTTTTATTTTTTGCTGCTTTTCTTCCTTACCTTCATGCCACTTGCTCTCACTGCCCTGTGCACACTCTCTCTCCTGCTCTCCTTTTTTTTTAACAGAAAAGAATAAGTGAAATATTATTAGTAAACAACTGGTATCATTACCATGATGTTCAGGAATGGAGTATTGACCATATCTGATCTAACTGGTAATTTTTATATCAAGAAACATTTATGTCCTGTACTACTGTATACTTTTATCATCTGACTTGTACTCACTTTTCTACTGCTCTCAACTTTTTTTTCTGAGACGGCCTATTAAGCAGTGGCGGCTCCTGTCTAATCTCTCAGGGGGGGCAATTGTTGCATTGATGGCCAAGGCGACCCGTTCAATGGGTAAATTAAAGCTTAAATAATTAACATCTTAAGTCATCTGTCAGTTTGCCCTCACAAATAACATTGAACATGGAGAGAGACCAGCTTTACCATTAATCATAAAATTAAGTAAAGCCTTCACCCTAACAATTTAATTCAGTCTTCATCAGACAGCATTTTATTTTAGGTGCAGCAGATCCAGAATAAAGATTGGCGTTGGGGCTTATGTGCAATAAAGAAATACATTTAAACAATTGGGGAGATACAATAAGTGCAATCACAATTCACAATTTAAAAATTATATTACTTACTTGTAATTTACTTGTAACTTAGTCTGGGTGGCCCTAATTCTTTAGTTGCTAATTTATCCTGATTACTACGATGACTGAATGGCATTTCCCTTAATGGAGTTGCTCCGAACTGAGGTAATGGTTGTCATGGTGACGAGATCGCGACACCAGTTTATGTGTGACGCAAGCACGTAAGTGCGAGCTCATTCAGATTGTATTGCAGTGCCTGCAGTTCGAAAAAAGAGCCTTAACATGAGTCTATGAGAGCAATCCAGGGTGATTTCCAGTCAGACTGAAATCGCCCCAAAAGGGGCGGTACTGTACGGAACACAACTCGACGCTGATTGGACTACGATATTCAGAGGCAAGACAGACTGTCCAGAACAGTCACAGTAGTGATGGGAATTTCGGCTCCTTTTAGAGAGCCGGTTCTTTTGGCTCGGCTCACTTTTGGCCGGCTCTTTCGACTCCCAAGTGGCTCCTTAGATTTTTTTGTTGCTTAAATTAATTTATTACCAAATTACATGTAAAATGAATTACTAATGTAAAAAAACATTGTATCAAATGTTTATTATTTAAATTGCTTTATTTATATACTCAACATGGAACAGAGTGATCCAACAATAAATTATAAAATACAAAAACAAAGACCCATCTTAATTAGACAAAAAGATCTGATTGTGTATATTATTTGTAAATTTGCATCTAGAGCGGGACGGCACAGTGGCTAAGTGGGTAGCACTGTCGCCTCACGGCAAGAAGGTCCTGGGTCCGATCCCCAGGTGAAGAGCCCGGGTCCTTTCTGTGTGGAGTTTGCATGTCTTTCCCGTGTCCACGCGTGGGTTTCCTCCGGATGCTCCGGTTTCCTCCCACAGTCCAAAGACATGCAAGTGAGGTGAATGTTCCTGTCATGAATGTAACCAAAGTGTAAAATGTGACGTTAAAATCCTAATAAACAAAACAAAATAAACAAGCATCTGGAGTGAAACAACACAACATCAACGAAGCATCACTCAACAAAATATAAATGAAAATGTGCAAAACAAAAAGAAAAGCATCCAGGTGACAGTACACAAATATGAGCTCATCTTTGATGGGTTGATCCTGTTTCTCCTTTCTGTTATGATGTGCCCTGTTAAAATAGATTCTCTCTGAGGGCACAGATACACAGTCTATGTGCCATCACATGTATAAGATATGGGTAGACTGAACACTTGGTCTCCCACCAGCTCAGTGGGTCTGCACTTCTCTGTAAAAGGGGCTTCTCGTGTCCAAACTTTACTATGTCTCCTCTCACTCATTTTCCTCACCTTTCCAGCATGTAATGTCTGGCTGTGTAAGTTAATGTGTTTATGTGTATATTTTTTGTAACTAATGTGTATTGGAACTGTGAGGGACTGAGCACCTAAGCATTTCACTCACCTTTCACACCTGTGTTAATGTGACATGACAATAAAGTGATTTGATTTGTGTAAAGCAGCCTTTCTCAACCGGGGTGCCGCAGCACCCTGGGGTGCCGTCTGGCTTCGTCAGGGGTGCCGTCAAAAATATTCTCACGTTACTGATATTATGAAATAAATTAAAAATAAAATAATAAAATACAAAAAAGTCAACTTATCATGAAAATGTATTCCATTAGCCGCCTCAAACATCAAAACTTGTCTCACACGCCCCTTTCCCCATGCTACAACGTCAACGTGGGTTGCATGCGTTGCCTATAGTGATGGGTCGTTCGCGCATGATCCGATTCTATTGAACGGCTCTTTAAAATGAACAAAAGGAACCGACTCGCGCCTCTGGGAGCCGTTATAATATATATTTATATCTCTGTGCTGTTCTTATTGGCTGTAATTCGACCATTCTGCTTCCATCAGTAGAGGGAATTAATCAGTCATAATAAATAAGAGCTGTTTGTTGTCGAAATTCAAATCACTTTCAGTATCGCGGAGAGAGCAAGTGACACACACACCGACACACACATACAGAGAGAGAGAGCTTATTACCTCATTAATGTAAATATTATAATTTTTATTGTTATTATATTGCACTGTTTTTATTAATATTTTATTATTTTTGCACAATATATTTTTGTATATATTTGTTCTTTTTTATTGTTCTTTTTATTATTTTTCTGTGTAACTAGCTTTGGCAATACGAATGTCCTTATTTGTCCTGCCAGTAAAGCTTCTTTTGAGTTTGAGAGCCGTAACCGCGCTACAGAGAAACCATGCAGACAATGAGCAGTGCTAGTGGTAAAATGACAAATAATTGAGAAGTAAACTATAAACTTCTTTAATGATGTTAAATCTGATTGGTTCATGACGCGTATGTTTTAAAGCAGAAACAAACACAGGCACATCTCTGCACAAGAGAGGATTTTTGTAAAACTTAATGCAATACAACCACAGTACGTCTCATCCCTGTAGTGTTTTTGTGTGTTAGCAGTCCGAGGGATGCAGAGTGTAAGTTTTTTAATACATTTTAGACTGGGGTGACTCAAGATTTTGAATACTTTTAATGGGGTGCCGTATGGCGTCAAAATAGGGCCAAAAGTATTGAAAACCAAAAAGCAGATTTTGAGAATCTAAAGAGCAGATTTTTAGTTCATTTTGTATTTTACATTTATGAATAATCTGTTTTACGCTTTTGGCTGCGCTGTTTCTCAGTCACGTTTCTCTCGGTCTCGCTTTCAGTATAAAAAGTTTCTCGCTTACGCTGTTTTCTGTGCTTCTCAGTTACGTTTCTCTCAAGTTACAGTTTTGGCCCCGTTTTGACAGGTGGGCGGGACCTCGTCACTCATTGGCTGCTAGAGATAAGCACCGCTCCCCGAGTCCCTCCCACAGACATCCTTTGTCTCCTTAATCCGGCAGCCTGGGGGGTATTCCAGAAAGCGGGTTAAGTGATTAAACCGGGTAAGTTAACTCAGAATTAAGGAAAACTCGGGGTTTTCCGTTCCAGAAACCGAGATTAAAGAGAGCCTGTGTCAGTTACTATAGCAACTAACGCTCCGAAGCTAACCTGCTCGCTGGCAGGTTAACTTAAACCTAACCCGGGGTTACACACACTTCTCTCATGCAAACCCGGCGTGTTCTTTCATCCAGGATCCAGTGGATCCCGACGTGCTAATTATTCGAAGAGATCTTAATCGGAAACGAGTCATTAAACTCAGATTAGTCATTTCCCGATTAATTTCTCTGCGAACCTTTCCGTTTTTTGTCAGTCAATTCGGCGAGAGTGGGGACGGTTGCAACATTATTAATCACAATATTAATAAAAAGGCTTGTTATAGCATTAATTACAACATTATGAATGGAATGTTATGGATTAATATAGAATACCTTTAACACACACACAGTTTAGTAAGCTAAAATAATTTGTGGTTCAAATTAATTGTAGTAATTAACCCCAAACATGATTGTTACTTAAAACAGGGCCTATATATGTATATATACAGTCACATTAATGAATGAAAACCCTATCTGTACACAAGAAAGTCTTTGCAAAATTATGTCAAAGAATGATTTTACTACATATCGATGAATGTTGCAACTGCCCTGTTATGGGTCTATTCAAGTATTATTTTTTACACATTTGCAATATTACATTGTGGATCAGCCCTCACTTCTTTGCAGACTTTATGCATTGCTCTCCGTTTTTTGTATGTTGGTCCATCCAAAAAGTATGCCTAGCACTGAAACTCTTGTTTGTCTGTAATAAACATCAAAGATGAATGCCACAGAATAGCAGGTTTGTCTTTAATAATAAAGATAAAAACTGAAAAGTAATAAAAAAAAATTGCTCTGCACCATCTTAAGGATTCCCAAGGGTTAGTGGCTGCATGGATGGAGCCCACATTCCCATTAAAGCACCAGCAGAAAATGAAAAGGATTAGGTGAACAGCAGACAGAATATCCCTCCACGTACAGGTAGTGACCATTATCTTAAAAAATAAACAAATGTTTTAAATAAAACAGAGTAACATTTAATACACATTCTGCAACTTACTGTTCTCCATCAAGATCTTATGTGATGCTACCCACATTACAAATATTGAAGCCAAATGGTCAGGCTCTGTGCATGATCACTGAAAATAAAACAGTGCAACGAGTTCATTTCCTTGTCCTTATTCTTTAGTAAGAACATTTATATTTATACACCCTTCGCACTGACACCCATCTTAAGTTCAAGCAACTGAATTTCTAGCCTTGTCTGTTTTATATGCTCCACCTGAGGATCACACTTTGCAATTTGTTTCTCCAGATGGACCTTGTATAGATCATTTACACCCAACTTGAAAGAAAAAGGCAAAAATAGCATGTTATGATCAAACATAGCTTTTTGTGTTCTCAATATTTCATATATTTGGTAAGACATTTTTACTGTTCTAAGCTGAGCTTTGGAGGTGGATGGTCCCTCATCTGATTCGGGACTGCCCATCACATTCTGTTAGAGGACAGTCATACACATTACCATGGTAGATCAAATGAAATGCCATGCTCTATGTTCAACATATCCTGTACCTCTATAGGCCTCCCAGTATCATCCCACCTTGAGGCAGAGGAGATGGTTTCTCTATCGTCCTTCAACAGTGTTTTTTTTTTTTTTTGGGATTAAAGAACATTATTTATATTCATCAGGATCTAGGGACATTTAGATCACTAACAATTGCAGGAGGCTCAAAACCACTCCACCAATCACTGGAGAGATGGCAATAAAAAGTGTTCAGACTGCACCAATGCAGTTCTTAATATTCCACAGTTTATGCACTACAAACTAATGATTTACATGTAATAAACATGCCTTGAACATAGACAGTTTTTGTATTTTATTTTTATCTGCTGCTATGTGCATCTGATTCCACTTGGATTACACCTAGGTTGAATAAATGAAAGGGAAAAAACGTGTAAAATCGTGATAAACTGACATATTAAAAATTTTGCCCTATCCTTCTGATAAATGTTGAATTATGTTTCAACAAGTTTTTTTTATTGAATTTAAACTCACGCATTAACTCACATTTAACTAACTTTTTTTTTTGCCATTTGCGACATCTTTTTTTTACGGACGATGCTGTATTACTTTTACATTCAAAACATTTTCATGATCTGCACATGCAAACATTAAAATAAACAGTTCTATTGGTGTAAAATATTACGGACTACTTTTTCTTTCATTCACATCCATGATAAATCCATTTATCGCCACTCCATTGAGAATGCCTATTTATAGTTAACTGTGAACGCGCTTCTGCTGGGTTCAATCTACTCAGAGTTGAGTAATCTAACCCTGAACCGCTTTTCTGGAACCGAAAACTCCGGCTATGACACGGTGAGATAAGTCAACTCGGAGTTCAGGGTTAAGTTTAAAGTTTGTTAAACCCGCTTTCTGGAATACCCCCCTGAAATAGTTCCAGCTCCTCTGAATGTTGTCTGAATTTTCATTTAGCAAGCAGAAGTCAGGAAAGGGTTTTTACAACTTTGTGATCTTGCAAACTTTAGAGGCAACTGCACTCTAAAAATGCTTATTTGGCAACCCAGTGCTGTAAATATCGGACAGAACACACGCTGGGTTATTTAAACCCAACTTGTTTTGTTATGTAATGTAATTGTGCTGGTTTGTTTCAACAACCCAACTATAAGGATCTTTTTACCCAATGCTGGGTTAATTTCACCATGAATGTTGTTTACTCCAATGCATTGTTTACTGATGCTAATATGTAAATAATAATACTAATACTGCTACTGGGGGATATTCCAGAAAGCGGGTTTAACAAACTCCGAACTCCGAGTTGACTTATCTCACCGTGTCATAGCCGGAGTTTTCTGTTCCAGAAAAGCGGTTCAGGGTTAGATTACTCAACTCTGAGTAGATTGAACCCAGCAGAAGCGCGTTCACGGTTAACTCTAAACAGGCATTCTCAATGGAATGGCGATAAATGGATTCATCATGGATGTGAATGAAAGAAAAAGTAGTCCGTAATATTTTACACCAATAGAACTGTTTATTTTAATGTTTGCATGTGCAGATCATGAAAATGTTTGAAATGTAAAAGTAATACAGCATCGTCCGTAAAAAAAGATGTCGCAAATGGCAAAAAAAAAAGTTAGTTAAATGTGAGTTAATGCGTGAGTTTAAATTCAATAAAAAAAACTTGTTGAAACATAATTCAACATTTATCAGAAGGATAGGGCAAAATGTTTAATATGTCAGTTTGTCACGATTTTACACGTTTTTTCCCTTTCATTTATTCAACCTAGGTGTAATCCAAGTGGAATCAGATGCACATAGCAGCAGATAAAAATAAAATACAAAAACTGTCTATGTTCAAGGCATGTTTATTACATGTAAATCATTAGTTTGTACTGCATAAACTGTGGAATATTAAGAACTGCATTGGTGCAGTCTGAACACTTTTTATTGCCATCTCTCCAGTGATTGGTGGTGTGGTTTTGAGCCTCCTGCAATTGTTAGTGATCTAAATGTCCCTAGATCCTGATAAGTATAAATAATGTTCTTTAATCCAAAAAAAAAACCCACTGTTGAAAGATGATAGAGAAACCATCTCCTCTGCCTCAAGGTGGGATGATACTGGGAGGCCTATAGATGTACAGGATATGTTGAACATAGAGCATGGCATTTCATTTGATCTACCATGGTAATGTGTATGACTGTCCTCTAACAGAATGTGATGGGCAGTCCCGAATCAGATGAGGGACCATCCACATCCAAAGCTCAGCTTAGAACAGTTAAAATGTCTTACCAAATATCTGAAATATTGAGAACACAAAAAGCTATGTTTGATCATAACATGCTATTTTTGCCTTTTTCTTTCAAGTTGGGTGTAAATGATCTTTACAAGGTCCATCTGGAGAAACAAATTGGAGAAACAAAGTGTGATCCTCAGGTGAAGCATATAAAACAGACAAGGCTAGAAATTTAGTTGCTTGAATTTAAGATGGGTGTCAGTGCGAAGGGTGTATAAATATAAATGTTCTTACTAAAGAATAAGGACAAGGAAATTAACTCGTTGCAATGTTTTATTTTCAGTGATCATGCACAGAGCCTGACCATTTGGCTTCAATATTTGTAATGTGGGTAGCAGCACATAAGATCTTGATGGAGAACAGTAAGTTGCAGAACGTGTATTAAATGTTACACTGTTTTATTTAAAACATTTGTTTATTTTTTAAGATAATGGTCACTACCTGTACGTGGAGGGATATTCTGTCTGCTGTTCACCTAATCCTTTTCATTTTCTGCTGGTGCAGAGCAATTTTTTTTTATTACTTTTCAGTTTTTATCTTTATTATTAAAGACAAACCTGCTATTCTGTGGCCTTCATCTTTGATGTTTATTACAGACAAACAAGAGTTTCAATGCTAGGCATACTTTTTGGATGGACCAACATACAAAAAACGGAGAGCAATGCATAAAGTCTGCAAAGAAGTGAGGGCTGATCCACAAAGTGTAATATTGCAAATGTGTAAAAAATAATACTTGAATAGACCCATAACAGGGCAGTTGCAACATTCATCGAAATGTAGTAAAATCATTCTTTGACATAATTTTGCAAAGACTTTCTTGTGTACAGATAGGGTTTTCATTCATTAATGTGACTGTATATATACATATATAGGCCCTGTTTTAAGTAACAATCATGTTTGGGGTTAATTACTACAATTAATTTGAACCACAAATTATTTTAGCTTACTAAACTGTGTGTGTGTTAAAGGTATTCTATATTAATCCATAACATTCCATTCATAATGTTATAATTAATGCTATAACAAGCCTTTTTATTAATATTGTGATTAATAATGTTGCAACTGCCCCTTGTTGCAACCGTCCCCACTCTCCCCGAATTGACTGACTGATAAAAACGGAAAGGTTCGCAGAGAAATTAATCGGGAAATGACTAATCTGAGTTTAATGACTCGTTTCCGATTAAGATCTCTTCGAATAATTAGCGCGTCGGGATCCACTGGACCCAGGGGGGTATTCCAGAAAGCGGGTTTAACAAACTTTAAACTTAAACCTGAACTCCGAGTTGACTTATCTCGCCGTGTCATAGCCGGAGTTTTCGGTTCCAGAAAAGCGGTTCAGGGTTAGATTACTCAATTCTGAGTAGATTGAACCCAGCAGAAGCGCGTTCACGGTTAACTATAAACAGGCATTCTCAATGGAGTGGCGATAAATGGATTCATCATGGATGTGAATGAAAGAAAAAGTAGTCCGTCATATTTTACACCAATAGAACTGTTCATTTTAATGTTTGCGTGTGCAGATCATGAAAATGTTTTAGACGTAACAGTAATACAGCAGTGTCCGTAAAAAAGACTTTTAAAAGACATTAAAAAAATGTTAGTTAAATGTGAATTAATGTGTGAGTTTGAATTAAATAAAAAAACTTTTTTGAACATAATTCAAGGATCTGGCAAATGTTTAATATGTCAGTTGTAATATTTGTCTCGATTTTACACGTTTTTCCCTTTAATTTACTCAATCTAGGTGTAATCCAAGTGGAATCAGATGCACATAGCAGCAGATAAAAATGAAATACAAAAACTGTCTATGTTCAAGGCATGTTTATTACATGTAGATCATTAGTTTGTACTGCATAAACTGTGGAATATTAAGAACTGCATTGGTACAGTCTGAACACTTTTTATTGCCATCTCTCCAGTGATTGGTGGTTTTGAGCCTCCTGCAATTGTTAGTGATATAAATGTCCCTAGATCCTTATGAGTATAAATAATGTTCTTTAATACAAGAAAAACCCACTGATGAAGGACGATAAAGAAACCATCTCCTCTGCCTCAGAGTGGGATGATACTGGGAGGCCTACAGAGGTACAGTATATGTTGAACATAGAGCATGGCATTTCATTTGATCTACCATGATAATGTGTATGACTGTCCTCTAACAGAATGTGATGGGCAGTTCCCAATCAGATGAGGGACCATCCACCTCCAAAGCTCAGCTTAGAACAGTAAAAATTTCTTACCAAATATCTGAAATATTTAGAAAAAAAAAAAAGCTATGTTTGATCATAACATGCTATTTTTGCCTCTTTCTTTCAAAAGAATAAGGACAAGGAAATTAACTCGTTGCACTGTTTTATTTTCAGTGATCATGCACAGAGCCTGACCATTTGGCTTCAATATTTGTAATGTGGGTAGCAGCACATAAGATCTTGATGGAGAACAGTAAGTTGCAGAACGTGTATTAAATGTTACACTGTTTTATTTGACATTTGTTTATTTTTTAAAATAATGGTCACTACCTGTACGTGGAGGGATATTTTGTCTGCTGTTCAAATAATCCTTTTCATTTTCTGCTGGTGCTTTAATGGGAATGTGGGCTCCATCCATGCAGCCATTAACCCTTGGGAATCCTAAAGATGGTGCAGAGCTATTTTTTTTTATTACTTTCCAGTTTTAATCTTTATTAATAAAGACAAAACTGCGATTCTGTGGCATTCATCTTTGATGTTTATTACAGACAAACAAGAGTTTCAATGCTAGGCATACTTTTCCTTAGATACTGTTTGTATTGAAAAGACAACATTTTAATAAAATAAAATCCACATCTGTCAGCTACCCACCCACACACAGCTGTAACATATATACATATGATAATATGTGTAAAAAATAATACTTGAATAGACCCATATCAGGGCAGTTGTAGCATTCATTGATATGTAGTAAAATCATTATCATTCTTTAACATAATTTTGTAAAGACTTTGTTTTATTTGTGTACAGATAGGGTTTTCACTCATTAATGTGGCCGTAAAAATACTACTATATATATATACAGGTGCTGGTCATAAAATTAGAATATCATAAAAAAGTTGATTTATTTCAGTAATTCCATTCAAAAAGTGAAACTTGTATATTATATTCATTCATTACAAATAGACTGATATATTTCAAATGTTTATTTCTTTTAATGTTGATGATTATAACTGACAATATTGAAGACACCTGGTGCCACACTCTAATCAGCTAATTAACTCAAAACACCTGCAAAGGCCTTTAAATGGTCTCTCAGTCTAGTTCTGTAGGCTACACAATCATGGGGAAGACTTCTGACTTGACAGTTGTCCAAAAGACGACCATTGACACCTTGCACAAGGAGGGCAAGACACAAAAGGTCATTGCTAAAGAGGTTGGCTGTTCACAGAGCTCTGTGTCCAAGCACATTAATAGAGAGGCGAAGGGAAGGAAAAGATGTGGTAGAAAAAAGTGTACAAGCAATAGGGATAACCGCACCCTGGAGAGGATTGTGAAACAAAACCCATTCAAAAATGTGGGGGAGATTCACAAAGAGTGGACTGCAGCTGGAGTCAGTGCTTCAAGAACCACCGCGCACAGACGTATGCAAGACATGGGTTTCAGCTGTCGCATTCTTTGTGCCAAGCCACTCTTGAACAAGAGACAGCGTCAGAAGCGTCTCGCCTGGGCTAAAGACAAAAAGGCTGCTGAGTGGTCCAAAGTTATGTTCTCTGATGAAAGTAAATTTTGCATTACCTTTGGAAATCAAGGTCCCAGAGTCTGGAGGAAGAGAGGAGAGGCACAGAATCCACGTTGCTTGAGGTCCAGTGTAAAGTTTCCACAGTCAGTGATGGTTTGGAGTGCCATGTCATCTGCTGGTGTTGGTCCACTGTGTTTTCTGAGGTCCAAGGTCAACACCGCCATCTACCAGGAAGTTTTAGAGCACTTCATGCTTCCTGCTGCTGACCAACTTTATGGAGATGCAGATTTCATTTTCCAACAGGACTTGGCACCTGCACACAGTGCCAAAGTTACCAGTACCTGGTTTAAGGACCATGGTATCCCTGTTCTTAATTGGCCAGCAAACTCGCCTGACCTTAACCCCATAGAAAATCTATGGGGTATTGTGAAGAGGAAGATGCGATACGCCAGACCCAACAATTCAGAAGAGCTGAAGGCCACTATCAGAGCAACCTGGGCTCTCATAACACCTGAGCAGTGCCACACACTGATGGACCACGCCGCATTGCTGCAGTAATCCAGGCAAAAGGAGCCCCAACTAAGTATTGAGTGCTGTACATGCTCATACTTTTCATGTTCATACTTTTCAGTTGGCCAACATTTCTAAAAATACTTTTTTTGTATTGGTCTTAAGTAATATTCTAATTTTCTGAGATACTGAATTTAGGGTTTTCATTAGTTGTCAGTTGATCATCAACATTAAAAGAAATAAACATTTGAAACAATCAGTCTGTGTGTAATGAATGAATATAATATACAAGTTTCACTGTTTGAATTGAATTACTGAAATAAATCAACTTTTTCATGATTTTCATGATATGACCAGCACCTGTGTATAAAATTAGTTATGTTCTCTGAACTACACCAATCAAATCAACGGAACGAGCGGCTCGCTTTTGGTGAGTACAACCAAAGGCGTAACACCCAACCATCCTTGCTTTCTACTTTAATGTAGCTACCTACTAAAAATATCAACCAAAACTTGTGAATATCACTCCACTGTTACACTGGTGAATCGCGCTGCTTCTTGTGGTTATTTAAGAGGCTTATACAAGAAAAAAAAAGAAAACATTAAGTGGCTTCCAGTTTAGTGACGTCAATTCAGTGCGCAGTAGCATTAGCTTACTTGTAGCAATATTCATATTTTGACTCTTTAACGACTTCATAATTCAGAGGATCCAGTGATAATGGACAGAAGAATCTCCATAAAACAAAACGTAACAGCTTTGGAACATTTTTTTATGACTACAGGATGCGAGAGAGGCAATTTGCGAAATCTCCATTCATATTTCCCCTTCAAAATTTCTCTTAGATCCGGGTTACCAAATATGGGCATAACAACATGGCGTGGCCTACAAAATGACGAAACGAATTCAGTGGTCTATGACAACTATATTAACAATATGACATGCTATTGACAACTACAGTATTAACAATATGGACACTGAAATGTTAAGTTTAGTTTCTTTTAATGCATGACTAAAATTCGATTTTGTAGATAACTTCAAATTCTTACCTATATTATACAAAAACATGTAGAATAGATACAGCCTAATCACCGAAGTTTGTCAGTATTTATCTGACTGATAATGTGTTAGTGGCTTTTACTTAATGTAAAAACTATGTTTGAGTTTCTACAGTGATTGTAAAAGCGAACATAATTGTTCAGGTGATACTGTTAATATAACAAGGCACATTTTTTATGTGAATAATTACCGACAGAATTAATTTTCCATTTAAATTAGGTTAGCAAGCAGAGGTAATATTTTGTTCAATTTGATATTACAGTGCAGTGTAAACCAGGCAAATATCTTGAAGCTACCTCATTTAAAATTCGAATTACTGAAATCTTTGGATTTGAAAATAATGGTTTTGCATAAACTGCTTAAAGACACTAACCAAGCTATGTTCACTGTAAACAAAACATAGCTTAAGCCATATGATAAAGTGTTTGAAAATAAATGTACTCCAGATAGCTATATCTTCCTATATACGATCCTTGTACACAATGATAAGGAGGGTGTTGCTGATATTTATAATGTCTTTCTAAAATTGATGGTAAGCAGGCTTTTTTCCCAACACAAAAAAGTCAAGACAAAAGCATGCTTACCACAGTGTTCCTTGTACCAATATTCTGTAATATTTGAGAATTGATGACACAAAACAGTAATAAAGGGAAATAATAAAACATTAGTAATTCGTAATATAATAAAACCTTTAAAACATTTAATTAAAAACAAGTTAATTAGCTAAAACAAAAATAGACAGCAACATGATCAAGTCAAGTATAATTTATTTGTATAGCACTTTTACAAAGAACACTGTCTTAAATAATTTTGCTGATTCCAAGACCAAAACCCCCTCATGAGCAAGCCTAGGACAAAAATGTCAAGAACACCTTGAGGAACCAGACTCATGGGACCCATCCTCCTTGGGTGGGCTAGAGCAGTGGTTATTAATGCGGGTTAGCGGGCCACTAGGGGGCCTCAGTGAGCCATTGCATTTGAATGTAAAAGGTAAAAAATAATCTCATGTGATGGGATAGGAAAATGAATAGGTTATGAGTATACGAGAGCTTTTATGATGTTATATGGAACCATTTTTAACTACTTATAGCCTACGTTGGGTCATTAAGAATGGACAAATATTTGATTCGCCCACTAACGCATCAACGGATGGTGACTACAAATGATTCTTATTCAGTTATAGATCCTGCTGAAGCAGACCTAGATGAGGACGCTCCCCCCACCAGTAATCAAAAGTAAACACACTACATCAACCAAATTCTGAAATTTCAATTGAGCAAAAAAAAAAAAAATCTTTTGTTTTTCCTGAAAGTGTACCTGAAAGCATAAGAAAAATACTATAATTCTATTACAGAGAGGTCTAAGAAAAAAAGGTTGAGGACTGCTGGCCTAGATGATAATTTAGGTTAATTAGAATTTGATTAAATGCAACAGATATGTATAAAAAATAGTTCTAACAAATGTTATAAAAGGTGAAAAGCATAAGAGAGTTCATTATCTTTCAGTTTAGTCTGTAGTAGAATTATGTCTGTAGTAGAATAATGTGAGTTCCAACACATTCAGCAGTCAAGCATGGCAAACTCATTCAATGGTCTTTAATCTCAGTTCAGTTAAAAGTTTATTTGAGTCGTCTTGGATTAAAAAACACAGAAGACGTGGTTAAAATGTAATATAAACAAAATCATTAATAATAAGGTAAGCAAGAGTATAGTGTAAAACTCAGGTACCTGTAATTACTACAGTATAACTAAAAAAGAGAACTTCCCTGGTTTGCTACGAATACGGTAATCAAAATCCTGAGTAATTAGGTATGTTTTCCATCTAGACTTGAAAACTAAATTCCAAATAGAGGCAAGGAGATTATTTCAGCATTGTGGGGCTGTATATGCAAAGGTTTTTCTCTGTGTAACTTTTTTTTAATTCTAAAAATCCTTAAGCAGCCCTGCACCTTGTGAACATGCTGGTGAACATGCTGAGTTGTAGTGTTCAATAAGTTCACTCAAATATTGTGGAGCCAGATCGTGTACCACTTTATAGGTTAGTAAAAGTTTTGTAATTAATGTGGAATTTAATTGGCAGCCAGTGTAGGTGATAGGACTTACATGCTAAAACTTTCTAGTTTCACATAGAATTTGAGCTGCTGCATTTTGAACCAACTTGATTTTGTTACTGGAGCTACCAGAGCATCCAGTGAGAAGGGCTTTACAATAATCTAACCTTGATGTCCAGCATCATTAACAGAAAGTACATTTCTTATTTTAGATATTACACAGATGAAAGAAAGCAGCTCTAGTAATATTACTAATGTGTGCATTAACAGACAGATCTGAATCCATTGTGACACCCAAGTGACACCCAAGTAACAGTGAAAGCATTAAGGTTAGACAACCTAGCCATGGATCTGACAAGTAATATCTCAGTTTATCTGAATTAAGTAAATGAAAGTTAAATGACATCCACTTTTTATTTTGTTTACACAATTCTTAATCTTACTAATTTTGTCAATTTCTTTGACTGATGTATACAACTTTGTGTCATCTGCATAACAGTGGAAATTGATTGAGGTGCCCATGGCGGGGCTGGTGGAGCAAAACGGTTTGTCCGTGAGGAACCCGTCAAACCTGGAGGACATGCAGCACCAGGTGTAGGTGGGTGAACCGGCAAAGGCCGGTAGACACCCCTGTTCTTGGTTAGGAAACCCATACTCGCTGGAGGAGCTTAACACGAGGCGCTGGTGAGTGTGGGGGGGACACCCATCCTCTCACCCACCAAGAGGATGTCGTCTGGGAGTTATGGCAATGGAGCAGCAAGGGCCTAACACTGCACCAGTCGGAGAGACTCTGGAGTCAACAGAAGCATTGATGTATTTGCAGTGAGTGAGGTGCAGCCCGACATCAATACGGACAAGGATTCATCTGCGGCCACATTGTTTGCCACTGGCAAACCCATGATGGAGTGCGCTCATGGCCGAAGCATTAATAGGGGTTAAAAATGGGTTTATAGTCAAAATGTTGTGGAAGCATTTATGCACAGTGAGATGTGTTTGATGTAATGTAGCATTGTGCATTTTGTGTTCGTTTTGTAGAGATTATGTAAAGTTACCATATTCGTCATGTCCATTTCATTTTTATTTCATTTTCATCAACTGCTTCTTTCTGGTCAGGGTTGCAGTGGGCCTAGTTCCACCAGAAAACACTGGTTGAAAGACAGTGTTGGACAGGCCACCATTTACACCCCCCCCCCCCCCCCCCCCTTTTATTTTATAGCTAAAAATGACAAGCAGCTTTTGAAATTGAATGTACTTTATTTTTAAAAATGTGAGAGTCCAAAGGCTGATTATCTGATAACAAAGTTAATTTTCAACAGGTCATCTTAAAACAAGGTTAATTTAACCTTACTTTGACTGCAGTACAAAGAAAAACAGAGAATGGCAGTAAAGTTAAGAGTGAGAAATTCAGATACTGTATGTTTACATCTAAAAAAGGCTGACTTGTTAAGGATTACTTGGCTCAGCCAACTCAAATATTTGCTGTACGAAATGTCACACTCTCACATGACACAAAGTGCACAAAGCATATTGAAACATAAATCAAATGTATGAATAATTTGCTTAATGTGGAGGAAGAAAATAACTGGAATCCAAAACAACTTGTGGTGTGTATATGTCCTGGTAGAAATTTTTTTTTTTTACTTAATTAGCACATGTGAGTCATTATTCTTGAAGTGATTTTTATGCTTACTACATAACATTGCAACATCTGCTAATACTAATATCAGCTGAAACTAATAACTAATAAGTATTTCTTCTTTTCTGCCCTGAACACAGCAAAAGGCAAGAATGCCTCCCCATTCCCCTGATATAACAGATGCCAATGCATTGGATGTCATCTAAGAATGGTGGATGTTTGATTTTGTTTTTTAACCTTACCTTGTACACTTAATGTCCCATTAGTAAAAACTCTCTCTCTAACCACACACACTGGTGAACATTTTTAGCCTTACAGAATGATGTTTCACAACCCATTTACTCCCTATATGTTTTATGTACCTGTTAAGTGGGTGTGGCAGAAGTAAAAACAAAATATAAATAACAAAAAATTTTACAAGCAAAACAGTTTTGTAAAGTGTGCAAAAATTACTAGACTTAGGATAAAATAGTGTGTTGTCTGGCAGAGGAGTAAAGCAGATAAACTAGAGGTTTCTGTAGTTTGGGTTTCTTTGCTGCCCTCAGGAGAATGGAAATTTCCATAAATAACAGAGAGAACTGTTGGCATAACTGAAAGTAGGACAACCTTCAGACCTTGGCAAACCAGTAGTAATATGATAAGAGTGCATAACAACACCTGCTTCATTTTTTTCTAGGTACATAAATCATACAAATGACTTTGTCTAGTTCTTGTTATTAGACATGTAATATAGTTTTGCGTAACCACCCACTTTGTTACAGTTGACCAAATTTTACCTGGTAAGCTAATGTAACTAACTTAACAGAGCCTGCTTGTAGTCCCAGGTTTTTTGGGATTAAGTTTTGTTGATAGGCCAACCAAAAAAGATCTAAACTTTTTAGACACATGGATTGTAGAACACTAATATCAAAACTTAATTACCTTAAAAAGTTCATTAGTGCTAAAGTGGTTCAAACAGTAAATAAGTTAAGTTCCACAAGGTATATATAGATATATTTACTATAGCAAGACAAGAATTAATACTTTAACAGAACTATGAAATTTGTGTGCTTGCCATAGTTTAGCCATAGTAAAAGACAACCAAGTATATCTATATCTATAACAAAATTGACAACTATAACTACAACAGCTTACAAACAGGACAGAACACAAGAGTTACTTACAAAGGGTAATAACTGAAACGTGAGGAGAAACTGTGGGTCATGGACTTGGGGCTGAGTCAGCAGAAAGGGGCAGAGACAGAGAGGTATGGAAGACAAAAACAAAAACATGTTCATGAGTTCCGAGAACACAGCGGGACTGAAAGCAAAAAGAGTTAAATTGGGGAATGGGGGAGGGGTGCTGATGGGAGGATAGGATTGGCAGAGGTGGAGAGAACAGAGTCAAGGAGCCATCTGGACACAGTGGCGAGAGTTCACAAAAGCCATCTGGACTAGGCAACGAGTTCACACAAGTTGTCTGGTCATGGCAACGGAGCCATGAGTGAGGAACCAGCAGAGGAACCGGTTGAGACTGGCAAGGGAGCCAGAGGATCCACTGGAACAGACAGGGTCAGGGAGCTAGCTGGACAAGACCGAGTAGCTAGGGGGCCAGCTGAAACAGACAGAGTCAGATAGCTTAGACCAAATGGCTAGGAAACCGGTAGAAAAAACTGGCTTGGACAGGCAGCCTAGCTAGGGGACTGGCTATAAACTGGCTTAAACAGACTAACCATCAAACCGTGCAGACAGAGAAAATAGAAAGACATTTGAAACAGTCTGAGACAGAGACTTGGCTAGGACAAAATGGGGTACCAGGGGAATCAGGGGTTCAACAGCAATGTTAGGATGGTGGACCCTCCCCAGTAGACACTGGGTAATGGGCAACCTCCAAAGTGAGCACTGGGTGACAGGGTACCATCCAGTTGGCACTGGAAGCCAAATAACTTTTATAGTGGGTGCTGGGTGACCAGTAACATCCCCACTATCGACAAGAAACAAGGCAGACACAGTGAACAAAGAAATAAACCCCTGCGCTAAATTACTAATGCTACGCTAAGGCTGACCCAGAGCTAAGGCTAATGTGACACTAATGCTAATTTGAAGCTAATGCTCATTCTGAAACACAAAAAAAAAACAGATCCCTTAACTATTTCGATCACTAAGCTAGACAAAGTCACCAAGCTAGACAAGACCAAGGATTAAGAGATGACAATGACTTTATCAAGACAAGGACTAGGCCTAAACTATGGCAAGGACTAAACTATGACTATGGCTAAGCTATGGCAGGGACTAAGGTGTGGCATATACTAAACTATGACTATGGCTAAGCTATGGCAGGGACTAAGGTGTGGCATATACTAATCTATGACTATGGCTAAGCTAAGACAATGGCTAAACTATGACAAGCACATGAAGCTCAACCACAGTAGCCAAGTACATCTACATCTACAACAGCCCAAACAAGACAGAACTCAAGAGTTACTTATACACAGGATAATAACTGAAACATGAGGAACAGCTCTGGGTTATAGATTTGGGGACAAAAAGGAGCGCAGACAGAGGGGTGTGAAACACAAACAAAAACACTGAGTACATGTGTTCCTTAAACAGGCTAGGACTGAAACTGTTACAACTAGAGATGCATGAGTACCGATACTAGTATCGGGTATTAGCCCGATACCGCGCTCATTAACTCGTACTCGCACTCGCAAACGAGGCTCCGATACTAAACATCCGATACCTTGTGCCTAGTGCACGTTGCTGCGTTAACGCAGGGACTTTCAACCTGTGGGGCGCGAGTGCCTGACCAGGGGGCGTGACATTGCGAGATTTTTTTACTTCTAAAACTAAAGCAATTCATTTTTCACCCACGGGAGACAGATTGAATTATTCTCACTGACCACGCTCACACGCACGTTTAATGTTATTTAGTTCCGTTTGAAAAAAAAAAAAAACCTTCAAAATAGAGCTAACAGCGAAGATAACCGGTTACAAAAGCAGCGACCGCTGTTATAGGACGTGTTTGTGTTCAATACTCTGTTCACAGTGTCGATACAAGTGATTCAGGAGTCGACTCATTTTAAGCTTCTTTTCTCAGTCATCTCTCCGTGTTTACTGTTATAATGAATGATGCGGTTGTAAATAAAAACTACTATAGAACATTTTGTGTGACTCGCTTACATTATAAAGCTCAGGCTTAATTATACTGGTTATTACCACAGAGCGGGAGCCGACTCAGAGTCGTTTACGATTTACCGAGGTGAACCACGAATGTACTGATAGAACCTAGCTGTGCTGATAGAATCGGCTCAGATGGGATCGGACTGTATTATCCTTTTAAAGTAAATATTTCAATCGCATCGCATGTATGATGTGCACAACGTTAATTACGTGCGTTTATTAATGAACGTTAACGTTAGCTTGTCAGAAGCTTTCTCAATGATGTCTGTGCGGTGTTTTTTTTTTTTTTTTTTTTTTTTTTTTTTTACAATTAGTGATGGCAACCCAAGCAACTGTTCCACTGCACTATTTTACACTAAAAACTACACTATTCCATAATGCTCCAGATT
Source organism: Trichomycterus rosablanca (assembly GCF_030014385.1). Lineage (NCBI taxonomy): Eukaryota > Metazoa > Chordata > Actinopteri > Siluriformes > Trichomycteridae > Trichomycterus > Trichomycterus rosablanca. The sequence continues at coordinate 11,980,608 of NC_086009.1, read as the reverse complement.
GCATCATTCTAAATAGGTATCGGTATCGGCGAGTACTAAAATACATGTACTTGTACTCGTACTCGGTTGGGAAAAAATGGTATTGATGCATCCCTAGTTACAACTGTTATTTATGGTATTACAATAAAATTGTGCCATATACAGTTATTGACCCCAAAACATTATTAAATTAGCCTCTAAATTATTTCCACAATTATTAAAAAGAGTTCAAATGTAGGGTGCATGGTGGAGCAGCAGGAAATGTGCTTGCCATGCAGCCTGGGTTTGAACCTGAATTTAACCCTCACACCCAAAGTGTGTGAGGATTTTGGTTAGTTTTTTTCTATATCTGCATAAGCTTTCTCCAGGTATTTCAATTTACTACTACCATGCAACATAGAGAGGATGAAATGGCTACTGTAAATTGCCCCTAGAACTAAATGGGTTTGTGTGACCCTGCAGTGGAGTGTTAGCAGTTGGCACTGAACCTTCCAAAACCTTGATATTCTGTCAAGTCAAGTCAAGTCAAGTCAACTTTATTTATATAGCGCTTTTTACAATATACATTGTCTCAAAGCAACTTTACAAAATCCAGGACCAACAGATACAAAAACCCCTGGTGAGCAAGCCGAGGGCGACTGTGGCAAGAAAAAACTCCCTGAAAATTACAAGAAGAAACCTAGAGAGGAACCAGACTCAGCAGGGCCCATCCTTCTTGGGTGGTCTCGAGGATACTTTAAATAAATAGGATTTACACAAATCATACAAACACAGAATTAAATGAACTAAAAGTTATAACTGGCAATAAATAAATAATAATAGAGTTATTATTCGGTCTAGTCTTTAATAAAGTCTGTAGTTAGTTCTTGTCATTCTTGGTGCAGTTACTCCCGACCCGTCACATCTGGCAGAAGCAGCATCATTGGCACTGCAGTCTCGACTTTAATCCTTAACCTCGGCGGCTAAACAGGTTTCCATCAGAATGCCCTCGGGGTAAAAGAATAGAGAATGTAATTAATAATGTACAATGCTAGTTAAGTAAAACAGTTTTACAGAGAGTTTTAGACTCCGGCAGCCCTAATCATTACAGCATGACTAAAAGGGAGAGCAAGCAGGTAACAAGGTCATGAAGGCTTTCACAGGACATCAGCGCCCACCTCCCCTACCCAAACCTGAGTGATTGGACAGGAGAGGCAGAACGACAGCAACCCAACATCCCTGATCACCACAAGTTTCTATGACCAAGAACCCCCAAGCTCTGCGCCTTTGTCTATACTAATCAAAAGCCTGAGAAAATAAATATGTTTTCAGTCTAGACTTAAACATTGAGACTGTGTCCGAATCCCGAACAGAGGCAGGAAGATTATTCCAAAGTTGTGGAGCTTTGTAAGAAAATGCTCTTCCACCAGCCGTGATCTTTTTAATTCTAGGAACTATGAGTAACCCTGCATCTTGTGAGCGAAGTGGACGCGCTGGGTTAAAGTGATTAATAAGTTCACTCAGATACTGTGGAGCCAGACCATGTAGCGCTTTATAGGTTAGTAAAAGTATTTTGTAATCAATGCGGAATTTAACTGGCAGCCAGTGAAGAGATGATAGAACAGGACTAATATAATCAAATTTTTTAGTTCTAGTTAGCACTCGAGCTGCTGCATTTTGAACTAACTGGAGTTTGTGTATGGATCTACCAGAGCATCCAGTTAGAAGAGCATTACAATAATCTAACCGAGAAGTTATAAACGCATGGATCAGTTTTTCAGCGTCATTAACAGATAGTATATTTCTTATTTTAGAAATATTACGCAAATGATAGAAAGCAACTCTAGTAATATTATTAACGTGTGTATCAAAGGAGAGATCTAAATCTATTGTGACACCTAAGTTTTTTACATCAGAGCTAGGAGTAACAGAGAAAGTGTTTAGGTTTAGCACCAGGTTAGACAACTTGTCTCTTGCAGCTTTAGAGCCAACAAGTAAAACCTCTGTTTTATCTGAATTAAGTAACAGAAAATTACCTGACATCCAGTTTTTTATGTCGTTTACACAATCTTCTATCTTACTGATTACGTCAGTATCATTTGGTTTGGCTGATATATACAGCTGTGTGTCATCTGCATAGCAGTGAAAATTTATGCCATGTTTATGAATAATTTCTCCTAGTGGAAGCATATAGAGTGTAAATAATAGCGGTCCCAGTATCGACCCCTGAGGAACACCACACTTTACTTTTGTTGTTTCTGAGCATTTATTATTTACATAAACAAATTGCGAGCGGTCAGTCAAATATGATTTGAAGAGAGTGCGAGTCCTTTAACACCTACTGTATTTTCTAGCCTCTCCAGTAAAATGTTATGATCTACCATATCAAACGCTGCATTAAGATAATAGAACAAGAAAAGAGACACATCCATTATCAGAAGACATTAACAACTCGTTAACTACTCTAATTAATGCGGTTTCGGTACTATGGTTGGGTCTAAATCCTGATTAAAATTTTTCATGAATACAATTTTCATTCAAATAAGAGCATAACTGTTTGGAAACTACTTTTTCTAATATCTTAGAGACAAAAGGAAGATTTGAAATGGGCCTATAATTAGCTAGAACATGTGGATCAAGATTAGTTTTTTTAATCAGGGGTTTAATAACAGCGCTTTTAAACAATTTAGGTACATATCCAAGGCTAAGGGATGCATTGATTAATGTAAGCAGGGGCTCTACAATAGCTGGGAGTAAATCTTTAAGTAAACGAGTTGGAACAGGATCGAGTATACATGATGATGACTTTGATGATTTAATCAACACAGTTAGTTCATTTTGGGAGATTGGATTAAAGGAATTTAGTTGGATTAACTCGTTACTATTATCATCACTATTCTCACCAATGCTGCTCAGAGTGAGTCCAAACTTAACATTGGGAAGTGACACACTCTGACTCTGAAGTCGTATTTTTTTTCTTATCGTTAAAGAATTTTAAAAAATCATCGCTGGTACAGTCGGGTGGTATATTAGGTTCAGTTTCATTGACGTTTTTAGTTAACTTGGACACTGTCTCGAAAAGAAATCTAGGATTGTTTTTATTTTTCTCTATTAGGGACGAATAATATGAAGATTTAGCTTTTATAAGGGCATGTTTATACTCAGTTAGAGCATCTTTCCAAGCAATCTTATACACTTCCAGTGTAGTGTGACGCCACTTGCGTTCTAATTTCCGTGCTGCTTGTTTAAGTGCGCATGTGTGGTCATTGTACCATGGAGCAAGTTTTTTCTCCCTAATCAGTTTAGTTTTGAGTGGGGCTACGTTATCTAAGGTTGTGCGCAATACGGTCTCTAGGTGTTGAGTTGCCTGATCTAGTTCTTTAGGTTCTGATGCTGATATATTTGGTAATTCTGGTAGGCAGTTTATGAACGCTGCTGCAGTTGCAGATGTAATAGTGCGCTTACATTTCAGTCATTCTGTGGTACAAGAAAAGGTTGTCTAGGTTCATACCATAAGTAAGTATTAAATCTAAGGTATGTTTACAGTGGTGAGTGGGTCCTGTTACATTTTGGGTGATGCCTAAAGATTCTAAAATAGAATCAAACGCAATTTTGAGTGGATTACACTTATCCTCATAATGAATATTAAAGTCACCAACAATTAAAGCTTTTTTAGTTGATAAAACTAATTTAGAAAGAAAATCGGCAAATTTGTTAAGAAATTCTGAGTAAGGACCAGGGGGTCGATAAACAGTAATCAGCTTAAACATACTAGTTTTATCAGATGAACATTTATTGGCTATGTCAGAGATAAGAACCTCAAACGAGTTTGTTAGGGGAGATGATTTTACAGTAAGACCTATGTCTTTGTCATAAATTGTGGCTATTCCTCCACCACGACCGCTAAGACGTGGCTTATGTTCATAACTGTAACCCGGAGGAGATGCTTCATTTAAACATAATTATTTCATTTGCAATGCAAAGTGATCTGATATTTAGAAGTCCTAACTTTAGTTTAGCCTTACTAGGGTTTTCATGATGCTCATTTAGATTAATTTTAATTAAGTTATTATGACATACTTTTTGATTTAGTATTGGCTTACACCTGCCACGGTAAACAGATACAGTCTCAATGGTTTGTGACCTAAGGATTTCGGGTGACGTCCGATGGCGACTCGCAGACAGTTGGTTAGGCCTGTTTGTCTGCTGCCTGGTCCTGGCTATGGGTAGTCATTTACCTCTATCTGCCGCTACACTAACGCGGTGGTAAAGCCTGTCACCTATGCTGCAAGAAATGCGAGCAGCACCCTCCCACGTGGGGTGGACACCATCTCGCTTCAAAAGACCAGGCCTTCCCTCAAAAGTGGACCAATTATCTACAAAATCAATGCAGTTTTCTGAGCACCATTTAGACATCCAGCAGTTCAGCGACAATAACCTGCTGTAGGTTTCGCCACTGGGTCGAATCGGTAAGGGGCCTGCAACAAGAGGAACCTTTGTAATGTGCTTGTTGTAACACGGACGGAGATTGATGATGTACTTGAGATGTTGCACCTGTTATACCGCTAGATGTGTTTTGTTAATAAAGTAAGCAAGTGTTATTGCTTTAACCGTACATTCTGTAGAGTCATTATTAATGTTCAGAGGAGAATGAAACATGGTGACAGCGGATTAAGTTGTCTGAAGTGCATCGAGACCTTGCAATTTTGGAGAAATCAGAGACTCACTGATACGTGATAGAATTGTTTGTGGAATAGGTAACTCAGGGCTGAGAGAAAGACTACTGCTTGAGAAAAATCTATCCCTGGATAACTGTCTACAGATATGCAGAGCTGCAGAGTTGTCGCGAGAGAACAACAAAACTATTTCAGGTGTGCTTGTGGAAGATGTACATGCAGTGAAAAGTGCAGTGCTACAAAACCAGCGCAAAGAGACAATTGCATGCAGGTTCTGTGGAAAGCAACATGAGAAAGACAAACACAAGTGTCCAGCTTCGGTAAGAAATGCAAACGGTGTGGAAAAGCTAATCATTTTGCAGTTAAGTGTAAGTCTAAATTTGAACAAAAATATAAGAAATCTGTGCACAAAATTGAGGACCAGGACAGTGATGTGTATGAGGACATACTTGGTGTTACTGCAGCAGACATAAACTCTGTTAATACTGAAAAGACTGAGAAAAAGAACGAAACTCAACTATTTGCAGGTATGTTATTAGGGAAAAATCTTGTAAAGTTTCAGATAGATTGTGGTGCAAATTGTAATGTAATCCCTGTAAGTCTGCTGAATCCTGACATGAAAATGGAGAAAACTAAGTCTGAGCTGTTAATGTACAATAAAAGTAAACTGAGACCATTGGGAAAATGTAAAGTAAAATTAAGAAATCCAAGAAATCAGAAACTGTACCGACTGGAGTTCTAGGTGGTTGATAATCAACTGCGGTAAAGTTAGTTTTATATTCGACATTCGTTTAACATTCGCCATTCCGATCTGTATAAATGGTTGAAAACACACCTGACATGTACAAATTTTACGAATTCTTACACAGATTTAAGTAGGCTACATACTACAAAAACTATTTTATAATAATTTTAAGGTTAAATGTGTTTATTTAAAGAAAGATTAAAATGAAACCGCTGATCAAGCGCCAACCTCAGCTAAAGCGTTAGGGAGCGTCATCAAACTAACAGAAAAACGTAGGAAACATTTACTCTGCACTTATTACAGAGAAAAAAATCCATTACAGTCTTGTAATGTATTAATGGATTCATGTCAATCTATTTCTTATGAACACAAATTAATGTATCTCACAACCTACAAACCTTGTTTTATAGATGATACCTTTATTTTTATTTTCTTTTAATTTAGAATTAAGATCAATAAATCCATGATATTTTGATATTGGAGACAAATAAATCTATTAAACTCTGATATGATGTAATATAATAAACCCAAACTATTTTTACACATTAATGTCCCTCACATCCTACAAAAGTTGTTTTTTAAATAATACATATATAATAATATAATATAAAATAATATAATATATAAAATAACAATAATTATTTTATTTTGATTTATAGTTAAAATCAGTAAACCCATAATACTTTAATATTGGAACTAAAGAAATCTATTAAACTCATACATGATTTAATATAATAAACCCAAACTATTTTTATTATACACATATTAATGTCCCTCACATCCTACAAAACTTGTTTTTTAAATAAGACTTTTATTTTTCATTTATTTTAATTAATAGTTAGAATCAATGAATCCATAATACGTTTATATTGGAACTAAAGAAATCTATTAAACTCTGATATCATTTAATATAATAAACTCAAACTATTTTTAATATACACATATTAATGTCCCTCACATCCTACAAAACTTGTTTTTTAAATAAGACTTTTATTTTTCATGTATTTTAATTAATAGTTAGAATCAATGAATCCATAATACTTTTTTATTGGAACTAAAGAAATCTATCAAACTCTGAAATTATATAATATAATAAACTCAAACTATTTTTAATATACACATATTAATGTCCCTCACATCCTACAAAAGTTGTTTTTTAAATAATACTTTTATTTTTATTTTATTTTAATTAATAGTTAGAATCAATGAATCCATAATATTTTTATATTGGAACTAAAGAAATCTATTAAACTCATACATGATTTAATTTCATGAACACATACTATTTTTAATATACACATATTAATGTCACTCGCATCCTACAAAAGTTGTTTTTTAAATAAGACTTCTATTTTTTTTTTAAATCTTAATTAATAGTTAGAATCAATGAATCCATAATATGTTTACATTGGAACTAAAGAAATCTATTAAACTCATACATGATTTAATATAATAAACCCAAACTATTTTTAATATACACATATTAATGTCCCTCACATCCTACAAAACTTGTTTTTTAAATAAGACTTTTATTTTTTATTTATTTTAATTAATAGTTAGAATCAATGAATCCATAATACTTTTTTATTGGAACTAAAGAAATCTATCAAACTCTGAAATTTTATAATATAATAAACTCAAACTATTTTTTATATACACATATTAATGTCCCTCACATCCTACAAGACTTGTTTTTAAAATAAGACTTTTATTTTTCATTTATAATATTTTTATATTGGAACTAAAGAAATCTATTAAACTCTGATATCATTTAATATAATAAACCCAAACTATTTTTAATATACACATATTAATGTCCCTCACAACCTACAAACCTTGTTTTTTAAATAAGACTTTTATTTTTATTTTATTTTTATTTATACTTATGATCAATGGATCCATTAAATTTTTATATTGGAACTAAAGAAATCTATTAAACTCATACATGATTTAATATAATAAACCCAAACTATTTTTATTATGCACATATTAATGTCCCTCACATCCTACAAAACTTGTTTTTTTAATAAGACTTTTATTTTTCATTTATTTTAATTAATAGTTAGAATCAATGAATCCATAATACTTTTATATTGGAACTAAAGAAATCTATTAAACTCATACATGATTTAATATAATAAACCCAAACTATTTTTATTATACACATATTAATGTCCCTCACATCCTACAAAACTTGTTTTTTAAATAAGACTTTTATTTTTCATGTACTTTAATTTATAGTTAAGATCAATGAATACGTAATAAGTGTGTATAAGAGATACATCTATTAAACTCTTACATGATTTAATATAATAAGCCCAAACTATTTGTATTATACACATATTAATGTTGCTCACAACCTACAAAAGTTGGTTTATAGATACTGCTTTTATTTTTAATGTATTTTAATTTATACTTATGATCAATGAATCTATAATACTTTGATATTGGAACTAAAGAAATCTATTAAACTCATACATGATTTAATATAATAAACCCAAACTATTTTTATTATACACATATTAATGTCCCTCACATCCTACAAAACTTGTTTTTTAAATAATACTTTTATTTTTATTTTATTTTATTTTATAGGTAAAATTAGTAAACCCATAATACTTTTATATTGGAACTAAAAAATCTATTAAACTCTGATATCATTTAATATAATAAAACCAAACTATTTTTAAAATACACATATTAAGTTCCCTCACATCCTACAAAAGTTGTTTTAAAAATACTGCTTTTATTTTTATTTTATTTTTATTTATAATGAAGATCAATAAACCTATAAAACTTTTATATTGAAACTAAATAAATCTATTAAACTATGATATGATTTAATATAATAATGTCAAACTATTTTTAGTAAACACATATCAATGTCCCTCACATCCTACAAATGTTGTTTTAAAAATACTTCTTTTTTTTTTCATTTATAGTTAAAATTTTTATATACATAATACTTTTATATTGGAATTAAGTAAATCTATTAAACTCTGATATAATTTTATATAATAAACCCAACCTATTTTTAATATACACATATTAATGTCCCTCACATCCTACAAACCTTGTTTTGTAGATACTGCTTTTATTTTTATTTTATTTTAATTTATAGTTAAGATCAATTGATACATAATATGTGTATATCAGAGATAAATCTATTAAACTCTAAAATGATTTAATATTAAAAATAGTTTGACTTCATTATATTAAATTATATTAGAGTTTAATAGATTTATTTGTGTCCAATGTAAAAGTGTTGAGGATTCAGTGGTCTAAAGTATAAATTAAAATAATAAAAAAAATAAAAGCAGTATCTATAAACCAATGTTTTTAGAATGTGAGGGACATTAATATGTGTTTATCAAAAAAAGCTTGCCTTTATTATATTAAATCATTTTAGAGTTTAATAGATTTATCTCTGATATACACATATTATGTATCAATTGATCTTAACTATAAATTAAAATAAAATAAAAATAAAAGCAGTATCTACAAAACAAGGTTTGTAGGATGTGAGGGACATTAATATGTGTATATTAAAAATAGTTTGGGTTTATTATATAAAATTATATCAGAGTTTAATAGATTTACTTAATTCCAATATAAAAGTATTATGTATATAAAAATTTTAACTATAAATGAAAAAAAAAAAGAAGTATTTTTAAAACAACATTTGTAGGATGTGAGGGACATTGATATGTGTTTACTAAAAATAGTTTGACATTATTATATTAAATCATATCATAGTTTAATAGATTTATTTAGTTTCAATATAAAAGTTTTATAGGTTTATTGATCTTCATTATAAATAAAAATAAAAGCAGTATTTTTAAAACAACTTTTGTAGGATGTGAGGGAACTTAATATGTGTATTTTAAAAATAGTTTGGTTTTATTATATTAAATGATATCAGAGTTTAATAGATTTTTTAGTTCCAATATAAAAGTATTATGGGTTTACTAATTTTACCTATAAAATAAAATAAAATAAAAATAAAAGTATTATTTAAAAAACAAGTTTTGTAGGATGTGAGGGACATTAATATGTGTATAATAAAAATAGTTTGGGTTTATTATATTAAATCATGTATGAGTTTAATAGATTTCTTTAGTTCCAATATCAAAGTATTATAGATTCATTGATCATAAGTATAAATTAAAATACATTAAAAATAAAAGCAGTATCTATAAACCAACTTTTGTAGGTTGTGAGCAACATTAATATGTGTATAATACAAATAGTTTGGGCTTATTATATTAAATCATGTAAGAGTTTAATAGATGTATCTCTTATACACACTTATTACGTATTCATTGATCTTAACTATAAATTAAAGTACATGAAAAATAAAAGTCTTATTTAAAAAACAAGTTTTTTTAAACTAAAAATGAAATTATTATTTAAAAAAGAAGGTTTGTAGGATGTGAGGGACATTAATATGTGTATAATAAAAATAGTTTGGGTTTATTATATTAAATCATGTAAGAGTTTTATAGATTTATCTCTTATACACACATTACGTATTCATTGCTCTTAATTATAAATTTAAATACAAATAAAAGTGTTATTTAAAAAAAACAACTTTTGTAGGATGTGAGGGACATTAATATGTGTATATTAAAAATAGTTTGGGTTTAGTATATTAAATCATGTAAGAGTTTAATAGATTTATTTAGTTCCAATATAAAAGTACTTTGGGTTTACTGATTTTAACTATAAATTAAAATAAAATAAAATTAAAAGTATTATTTAAAAAACAACTGTTGTAGGATGTGAGGGACATTAGTTTGTGTATATTAATAATAGTTTGGGTTTATTATATTAAATCGTGTAAGAGTTTAATAGATTTATTTAGTTACAATATAAAAGTATTACGTATTCATTAATTTTAACTATTAATTAAAATAAACTAAAAATGAAATTATAAAAAAAAAAAAAAAAAAAAACATTTTTTGTAGGATGTGAGGGACATTAATATGTGTATACTAAAAGTAGTTTGGGTTTAGTATATTAAATCATGTAAGAGTTTAATAGATTTCTTTAGTTCCAATATAAAACTATTATGGATTCATTGATCCTAAGTGTAAATTGAAATAAATTAAAAATAAAAGTAGTATCTATAAAACAACTTTTGTAGGATGTGAGGGACATTAATATGTGTATGTTAAAAATAGTTTGGTTTTATTATATTAAATCATGTAAGAGTTTAATAGATTTATCTGTTATACACACTTATTACGTATGCATTGATATAAACTATAAATTAAAACAAATTAAAAATAAAAGTATTATTTAAAAAAGGTTTGTTGGATGTGAGGGACATTAGTATGTGTATATTAAAAATAGTTTGGGTTTCTAATATTAAATCATGTAAGAGTTTAATAGATTTATCTCCTATACACACATTACGTATTCATTGATCTTAAGTATAAATAAAAAAAATAAAATAAAAAAAAGTATAATTTAAAAAACAACTTTTGTAGGATGTGAGGGACATTAGTATGTGTATATTAAAAATAGTTTGGGTTTATTATATTAAATCATCAAGAGTTTAATAGATTTATTTAGTTCCAATATAAAAGTATTACGTATTCATTGATTCATTCAAGTATAAATAAAAATAAAGGTATCATCTATAAAACAAGGTTTGTAGGTTGTGAGATACATTATTTTGTGTTCATAAAAAATAGATTGACATGAATCCATTAATACATTACAAGACTTTAATGGATTTTTTTCTCTGTAATAAGTGCAGAGTAAATGTTTCCTACGTTTTTCTGTTAGTTTTATGACGCTCCCTAACGCTTTAGCTGAAGTGGGAGCTCGATCAGCGGTTTCATTTTAATCTTTCTTTAAATAAATATGTTTAACCTTAAAATTATTATAAAATAATTTTTGTAGTATGTAGTATACTTAAATCTGTGCAAGAAATCGTAAAATAAGTAGGTGTTAGGTGTTTTTTGAACCATTTATATAGATCGGAATGGCGAATGTTAAACGAATGTCGAATATAAAACTAACTTTACCGCAGTTGATAACTATTGCACAGTGCCACTGTTAGGCAAAAGAGCCAGTGAAGCCATGAAGCTCATTAAAGTGCATTATGAGAACATCCTAGCAATAGACAGCATTGTCACCATCGGAAATCACAAAAAAGGTCAGTGGTCACTGGAACAAATTAAGCAAGAGTACAGAGATGTCTTTGCTGGTGATGGCTGCCTGGAGGGAGAATGCAAACTTGAAATTGACCATTCAGTAAAGCCTGTGAAACTCCCAAAGAGAAGAATTCTAGTTTTGAAAAGAGGAACTACTTGATCTTCAGAGGAGAGGTATTATCATGCCTGTGGAGAAAAGTACAGATTGGATTAGCAGTATGGTAGTTGTACAAAAATCCAATGGTAGACCAAGAGTGTGCATTGATCCAAACCACTTAACAAGGCTTTGAAACAGTCACTTTCCTCTACCAACTATTGATGACATACTTCCAGACCTCTCTAGAGCAAAGGTTTTCTCAGTGTGTGATGTTAAAAGTGGTTTCTGGCATGTAAAACTAGATGATGAGTCCAGTTACTTGACGACATTTTCTTCACCATTTGGTCGATACAGATGGCTCAGGATGCCAATGGGGATAAGTCCAGCACCAGAGATTTTCAAGAGGAAACTTACTCAAGCATTAGAGGGTTTACCTGGTGTATATATCATAGCAGATGATGTGCTGATCACAGGTCAAGGTGAATCGCAGGAAGAAGCCAGTCAGGACCATGACGGAAAATTGAAACTGTTTTTAAATCGATGTAGAGAAAAGAACATTAAGATGAATGTTGACAAATTGAAGCTAAGACAAAATAAAGATCCATACATAGGGCACCTACTGACTGCTCATGGACTGAAAATTGACCCAGAAAAGGTTCGTGCAATAACGCATATGCCCAGACCTACTGATGTCAAAGCTGTGCAAAGACTGTTGGGTATGGTTAATTACCTTTCCAAATTCTGTGCTCATTTATCTAACAATTGCATAGTTTTAAGACAGTTAACCCATCAATATAGCACTTGGGAATGGACAGCTCAACATGAGGAAGCGTTTCTCAAGCTGAAACAGGCTATTTCAAATGCACCTGTTTTAAAGTACTACAGTCCAGAGGAAGAGCTGACTGTCCAGTGTGATGCTTCGGACACAGGGCTTGGTGCTGCACTCATACAAAGGGGTAGGCCAGTAGCATTTGCCAGTAGAGCACTTACACAAACGGAACTTGGCTACACCCAAATAGAAAAAGAATTCTTAGCTATGGTATTTAGTATGGAAAAGTTTCACCAGTATACGTATGGTCGTAAAGTGACTGTCCAAAGCGATCACAAACCCTTGGAGAACATAATGCGCAAGCCGCTATTGAGTGCTCCTAAACGACTTCAGCGAATGATGCTTCTTATCCAGAAATATGATGTGGATGTAGTTTATGTCCCAGGACGAGACATGCTGTTGGCTGACACGCTTAGCAGGGCATATTTGCTAGAATGTCCATCTACTGGTTCTGTGGAAACAGAAATAGAAACTATCAACATGGTAGAACATTTACCTATTTCTGAGGACAGACTGCATAGAATTCGTTCTGCTACAAAGGAGGACAGACTGCTACAAATACTCACCAAAACCATTCTGCAAGGATGGCCAAGGCAGAAAGCTGATGTTTCAAGTGAAATAATGCACTACTATGCATTCCAAGAGGAACTGAGATATCAAGACGGAATTGTCTTTAGGGGTGAACGTGTGGTTATTCCTCAAACGCTCAGAGGCGAGATCACACAGTGCATCCACTCCTCGCACTTAGGTGTTGAAGGCTGCCTTAGACAAGCCAGAGAGTGTGTATATTGGCAGGGTATGAATGACCAAATTACGTCGTACATATTGAAATGTAGTATCAGTCGATCAGTTGACGATAAGCAGCAAAAAGAGACGCTCCACACACATGAAATACCAAACAGACCTTGGGCAAAGGTAGGGACTGATTTGTTTACATTTGATGGTAAAGATTGCCTAATCACAGTGGACTATTTTTCTAATTTTTGGGAAATAGATTATCTACCAAACACAAAGTCCAACATGGTCATTAGCAAGCTAAAAGCCCATTTTGCGCGTCAAGGTATCCCTGATATTGTCATTTCAGACAATGGACCGCAATTCTCTTCTCATGAATTTAAGAGATTTAGCCAACTTTGGGATTTCATCCACAAAACTTCTTCACCGGGATATCCACAAAGCAATGGAGCAATGGCAAGGCAGAATCAGCAGTGAAAACAGCCAAAAGGCTCATGTACAAAGCCAAAGCTTTAAGACAGGATCCATACCTGGCATTGCTGGACCACCGTAACACACCAACACAAGGGTTACAAACAAGTCCAGCTCAGAGATTGCTTAGTCGTCGCACAAGAACACTGTTACCTACAAAAATGAGTCTGCTACATCCAGAAGTCAGAGATGTACAGCAAGAACTAGAAAACAATCAGCAACGCCAAAAAGTCTACTACTACAGGTCTGCTAGAGATCTAGACATGTTACAGCAAGGTGACTTTGTGAGAATACAATCTTTTGAACCTCAAAACAGTTGGAGAAAGGGTAAAGTTGTAAAGCCAATTGACTCAAGATCTTACAATGTTGAGTTAGACACTGGAGGTGTAATTCGAAGAAATCGCAGACACTTAAGGAAAGCACATTGGATGTCCCCAAGTGTACAGTCCCAGACAGAGTCAAGTGTTACCAGTCACAAACAGACTGTCGAAGTTGACCGACCACAAAGTGTCCCAGATACTAACACAAGCACTAGTGACACTCCATCACAGCTAACCACCAAGTCAGGTCGCACAGTGGTTAAACCAAAGTACTTAAGCGACTATGTGTCTTAGTTGTTCTCTAAAATGTTTTGTGATGCACTTTTGGGGAGAAAAAAAGAGTTTATTTGTAAAATGTGTTACTATAATTCATGCATTCAGGGAAAACATTTATGTTCAGCTAAGAAAAGTAATGTCTGATAATTTGAGTTAATTGAGATATTAGGTTTTTTTTTAAATTCAAAGTGAATTGAAAAGCTGATGTTGTGATGTATTGATTTCATATAAGGTAATTGTTTTACTACCTTGGTTTGCTAGATGTGTTCTAGAAGATAAAGAAAAAAAAAGAAAGGATGTAACAAGAGGAACCTTTGTTATGTGCTTGTTGTAACACGGACGGAGATTGATGATGTACTTGAGATGTTGCACCTGTTATACCGCTAGATGTGTTTTGTTAATAAAGTAAGCAAGTGTTATTGCTTTAACCGTACATTCTGTAGAGTCATTATTAATGGTCAGAGCAGAATGAAACAGGGCCAGAGCACACTACTGCCTCAGACATCGACCTAGCTAACTCACACACCTCTTTAACATTATTCTTAGTAACCTCAGACTGCCGTAAACAAACATCATTAGTGCCGACGTGGATAACAATCTTCGAAAATCTACGATTAGCATTAGCCAGCACTTTCAGATTTGCTCTGATGTCAGGCGCCCTGGCCCCCGGAATACAAGTGACTATGGTCGCTGGTGTCTCTATGGGGGTTGCAATACGCACGTGTCGGAGCTGAGAATCTCCTATAACCAGAGCACTTACATTAACAGGCTTCTCAGCGTGTGGGTCACTGAGTGGGGAAAACCTGTTGGACACGTGCAACTGAGATGGTTGGTGCTTTGCCCTACGACTATGTCGCCGAGACGTCACCCAGTCGCCCCGCACCTAATAACAAAGGTTATTAGGTGCAGCAGAACTCACTTTACCCCTCAGTAGAGTAATCTATGAAAGCCAAAAAAACAAGAGTATTAGAAGTTGGATAGAACAACATTTTGTTATGACTGTCTCCTCCCATTAACACTACTTTAGCTCTGAGTTTGTGCTATATAGTCACATATTATTTTTTTCGATTTTCATTTATGTCTTTTTTCTCTAGAAGTAAATTTTTTTAGAAGGTAACGTGAGTTTAGCTGCATTAACCTTTGTTGGAATATAGTATGTCCCATTGTAACTTGTTAGGAAAACAAAGTTTTCCACTGCTGGGGATCCCAACTGATACCAGGGAGGGAATATTTGCCTGACACACACTCCCTCTAGACACGTGCACAGTCCACCAATCCCATCGTATTGGCCTATACTTCAATGGATTCTCATGCAAGGCCAGTCTCGTGCACATAGTCATGCACCGATTTCCATATTTCTCCACTTCTGTACAGGGCTACTAACCAGGGTCTTTACTCGGCTTCAAAGACCCTATCCTCTTATTAGTCCGGTCTCTTCCCACCCGGCAGACTAGTGCCCAATTTTTGTCTGCCGCTGGCACTGCCAATTGTGCCTGCTAGGGGGCGCCCAGCCGAGAGTTCAGAATCCCAGCGTTGGTGTGCTAGTGGAATATCCTGCTGCGCAACCGGGGACCATAGTCACATATTTTAACAATTATTAACACAATTAAACAACTAAAGCTAAACTTTCCTTTTAAGTGTTTAAGGACTAGTTTTATATTTTCTTTTTAAAAAAAGCAAATGTGTTGAAATTTTTGTTCAAAGTAATTGCATACTTGTAATTAACACAATGTAGAACTCACAACAGGCATAAAAGAATTAAAAAGAAATTACTAATTCATAATTTGATGCGGCTCACATATGGTAAATATGCAGAACAGAATGTGGACTGAAGTCAAAACAAGGAAATTTTATGTTGTTTTGGAAGTGGAGGTGTTGGGAATGGCTCTCTAATGAAACATTAACTTAGATCTGATGCAACTTTGTGACTCAGTCTGGTACAGTGTCTAGAGGAGTGGCTTGTCTATATAAACAGCTGAGAAATTCTCTTTGGCAGCATTACTTTTACTTTTTGCTGTTCTAAACCTAAACTGACTGGAGTAAACCTGTGGAATTTGTTTGAAGTATTAAGTGGTTTAAAAATGAGTCACACTGAAGTGAAAAACCTGAAGCCTACAACTTTTGAGGATCGCTACTATGATGAATATGAATATTACAATCTGACAGACCGCTACACAGGTATGTATTTCACAGGTTACTTTTTGCCAAATCATGAGGAAGTAAATATTGTGTAAAGCTTCAGAAGCAAACTGTCACCGGGCCTCATATGGCCCCTGGGCTGAACTTTAGACATGCCTATGCAAAACTTTACCAGCCTAACTATAACACAGTATTTTTATAATGGTTATTTTTATAAGGGTGACTGATTCTTGCTTCCTAAATAATACCAAAATAAAAATACCTTGATGTTTTTACAAATGCCATGTATTTATAAAATTATCTTAAGGAGAAAACACTAACAAAGAACTAAAAATGTACATCGTCATGTATGTATCAATTGGTTACCATTATTGGATGATGTAGACTTTTTCTAGTATTTAGCACATCAGCATGTAGTACCAAACAAATATTTCCATCTGATACCCCAAACTATTCAGTTTATCTTTTTTGCTTAAAGGTTGATCGTAAATCACAACCAGCAAAAAAAAAAAAAAAAAAAATCATCTTATAGATATTTTGAGGTGCAAATAACTTTTAGCCACCAAGAATACCCTATAAGGTGGTCTGAACTATTAAGTCTACAAGCTTGCTGCAGTAGCCTATACTAATAATAGTACCATATAGTAGTATTTAACTGTATTTTGAAATAATTCTAGAATGTGAATTAGACTAGGTGGACCACATCTCCGTAATTTGATCATGTCCAAAGGTTTATTATAAAATAACCAGTAAATCTAATTCTTTACAACAGTAGGAAAGGGAATAAACAGTGAGGCTAATGGGATGCAAATCACCCACATTACACTTAGCAGTCTGTACGAGAGAGAAAAAAGAACACTGTTTTACTAGAGGGCTGGTCATTTAGTTTTGTTCTTTTAGTGTCTAATACTTTGTGATACTGGCAGAGTGTGCAAGTCGCAAAGGCAGAACAAAGAAGGAGGCCAGCTGCAACACCAATCGACACAACCCCGCTGGCCATGAGCGCAAAATTGTTGAGAAACTTCAGAATGCTGAGAAAAAGGCCAAAGACTGAGACTACAAAGGTAACTCAATCAGTTTTCCTTTATTTATCTTATAAGCTACTATGTATAGTTTAATATACAGGGGATTTATATAGTATTTACACCCATTGATTTTTTGCATACTTTACTGAGATCATAATTTTGAATGGATATAATTTTTTTTTAAATATAATTTTTTCCCTTTAATTTACACATAATTCATTTATTATTATCAGTGAGTTCAGGTAATTAAATGTATGTTAAAAGCATCCTTCTCCAAGCAAGTCGATCTGGCCTATAAAATCTTACAAAAATGTTTTAGCGGAAGCACTTGCTAGTGTGTGGAAACTGGCAAAAATAGGTATATAATTATGTGACAAAAATGTAAACATTCTCATTTCTCTTTTCAGAATAGTTTGGACTGCTTGACCGACCTTGAGCACCTCTGCATCAGCATTTAAAAGGCAGAAGATCGTTTAGTCTTGCAGATTCCAGCAAGGCTTGAATGATAAGTGTGAAGCTATGCTTGTTGCCCATTCAGTTTTGGCTGTTCAGTTTAGGGTACAGTTCATGTACAGTGCCGTGGTTGAAGTGTTTAAAATGAGAAAGAAGCAAGGCCGTAATCACGTAATCACAATATACACTGTGGAGGACACCCCCCCCCTCAATATTCAGATAACCTAGGGGTGATTGAAGACAATAACACCCATAAAAAAGTAGTGTTTTGATTGCTGATGTAGCGATCTCTAATTATTTATTCTTTCTGTGCGGCACGGTAATAAATGGCCCGGTGGTTGGGGACCACTGCACTAGACCCCCATGTTCAATTCATAGCTACGGCCTTGGAAAGAATGCACATTTGGTGGTCAGAAGTGAATAAGTATTGTTATTTTTAACAATAAATGATTAAACAATTTGTATTACCTAATAAAATATGGTTCATTAAAATATGATTAAACCACCATAATAATACACAAACACATTTTGCCCAAACTAAGAACACAAAATTTTTACTTTTATGTCTTAATTAAATGCATTGATTAATGAATTACAGTCTAAGCAGGAAAACATATGTAACACATATTTTATAGCAAAAGTGTTCCAATGGGAGTATGGGTTGTAGCTACTTTTAGTACGTTTAGTTTACATTTAGGTAAAATGAGTTTGTCTCTTACAAAGCTATATATCAGGTTTCATAAAGAGTTCACATAAAGATCCAAGTAATGCTTAATTGTTAGCAAATGTTTAATCTTTTGGTGTAAGGGCACTTCAATTATTACTGGAATTATTACACATATTTTATTACTCGAATTAAATGATGAATTAAAGCGGTTGTGTTTTGTTTTCTTATTAGAACAGTACTCATGTTGGTCAAAAGGTGGCAGTATTTTGAACCGAAAGTAGTGCACCAGTGGACTGAAGCGATAATGCTGTATGAAACGCTGTTTCAGGGAACTATCTGAAAGTGCTGTTACAGATTAATACAAAATACAGTTTTAAAAAAAGGCTTACATGGATTAACAGTGAATTTTCTATATAAACCTCAGAAAAAGCATCTGGCATAAAAACTGTACCAAATCAGGTATGTGGACCAGAATGTTAGGATTAAAATTGTATAAACATGAATGTACGATGAGTTACATATACGTATTACTACCAGTTAATGAGTTTAGGAAATTCAGCCACACTCGGTGCTAACGTGTATAAACTCAAATATATAAATGAAAATGCCAAATTTTGTGGCAACTATTTGTGGAATGTTCTTTTTTTGATTCATCATAACTGTGGTCCTACACATTTGGGGTGGAGCAACTGGCCTGACCTCAAACCTACTGAACACCCACTGCAAACAAGCCACGTTACTCTACTTTATAAATATTATGTGTGCATCAGTTGGTGAAAAAACTACAATTATTTTTAATACAAACTCATTTTCTAGAAAAGCTGGGTCATTTTGTTAAACGCTAATAACAGATGAATGTGATGTGTTAATTTTTGTGAAGCCTTATTTAGCTGACAAAAGCAAGGCTTACCACTTAATTAAGTACCAAACGTCATGATAGAATTAGCAATCATTTTACAAAGAACATTTCTCAGTGCAAGTTTGCAAACAATTAAGGTGTTTTACATTCTAATATATGCAATTATAGTAAAAAGCCCTTAGATAGCATTGCATTAGAAACCATTGTTCTACTGTGATATAAATACACTTTCGGAAACTGTTGTCAGGAACATGTATGCCACTGTATCAGGAAATGCAACCAGAATTTTGCAAAGACAAACAAAAACCATACATACAGTATATTTAGAAATGCTGCAGAAATGCCACATTAAAAAGTCTCATTAATTAAAAAGGTGATGTAACGTAAGGGTAAACATGCCCTGTCCCATCTTTTTGAAGTGTATTGCAGGCATTAAATTATAAATATGTTTCTATTTACAAAATGCAATGAAGTTGATCATTGAAAACACTGGAAATCTTTTCTTTCTACTTTTATCAGTCACATAAACATTTAAAACAATTAACAAATTACAGATTATTTTTAATTGTATTTTACTAAACATCCCAACTTTTCTAAAAACGGGGTTTGTAATATGAAAGGCAATTAAATAATTTTATGCCACACTGTAGAAACCTGACAAGCTACTAATATACAAGTAAATATAATCTAGCATTGGTAGATTTGTGCCAACAATTTTGATTATTGTAGATGTAGATTCTTGTGTGCTAAAAAATAAGGATCTGCTTCAAGTGATGGTGTAATTATTTTGGTGATCTAATTCAATTCAAGTTGAATACTATATTATATATTGAGTACTATATTGTATTAATGCCAAACTATCCAAATGTTTCTTTTTCTATTCTTCAATATGCCATGATATGTGAAACTGACAGTATAAAAGTCTATTATATAAAATTAAAGTAAAGACTGACTGAAAGGTCCACACATGGAGGTAAACTCTGCTCACATGTGTCCTAGAGTGTGTATATGCCCCTGGTACTGTTGAGTATTTATTGTACCTGTCTTCTTAGCTTATCTCTCTATGTTCTCTTCTTGGTACTAGTTTGAGAATCTCATTCAGTTACCTAGCAACTAGCCTTTAGTAATTTCAAAAGAGCCAGTAGAGATGGTAGATAGTTCTTGGTGGCACATGTGGTGTGTATGAGACTAGAAATATTAAGTCAAATAAAAGACAACAGCTGCCAAAATTGCCCATTTTACTTAGTTTTGTTCACCATATCTGCAAATAGCTTGTGGAATGTAATTACAACATACATTCTTTTTAACATTATAATATATTATAATATTATAAAAATTATATAATATTTAACAGTTAATATTACACATTTATTAAAATATATAAACTTGTTGATTTAAAACCTACTTATTAAAGAAGTCCAAAGATGCTTCTTGGCCTTTAAAAAAAATACACATATTGTTAGCCGTAGATTGTTTGTTTTGGAGCCTTGATGTAATATGCAGTCTCCCTCCTGGGTGTAACAGATGATCACACCATATTTAACTGTTTCATATGGAGCCTTTAACAATATGTGTTAATGTATGGAACGTGTGATGGTTTTATGTTTCAGTATGGAACTGTTAGAGCGACGCACACAAAGATGCATGCGGGTTGTCATAGTAATGTTTATACATACGTTAATGTTCGCTACTGTTGTAGATTTAATAAATATAAAGTAAGCAAGTACAATGCTTTAATCGTCCATTCTGTTTATTGACACGATAGTCAAGAAAGGGAACAGAGTAAACAATATTCAACTGTTTCAACCTTTCTAAGTCGTGGCCACGATCTCATTCCCATGCCTTATTAATGCTTGGCCATGACTTAATAATGCGTGGCCACGACTTAATTATCTCGTTCCCACGCCTTATTAATGCTTGGCCACGACTTAATAAGGTGTGGGAACGCGTTAATAAGGCGTTGCCACGCGTTTTTTAATTTTTTTAGGGGATGTCGCCTTAGGGGCTCCGTTTAAACCACAGATTCCTGATGACAAAAGATCAAGTTGTGTAGTGTGAAGAGTACAGCAATCTGATGAATCACAACTCTTCTTTGGGTACCCACCACTTCATCTAACCGTATCCAGAAATCTTCTTTCTGCTCCATCTCCACAACCCACTTGTGGGGCATATGCACTGATAACATTCATCAGCACTCCATCAATATCCAGCTTCACACTCATCACTTCGTCAGACACTCTTTTTACCTCCACTACACTCTTGATGTACTCTTCTTTCAGGATCACCCCTACTCCATTTCTTGTCCCATCTACACCATGGCAGAACAGCTTTACTTAAACCCATACCGCCTGCCAATCCCTGATCTTTAACCATGTTCAAGTATCTTCTAATGTAAGTCCACATTCGTAAGATCACAAGAGCTCAATGGCTACCCATCTATTATGGAGCAGGCTTTTTGCTCTAACAGTACCAAATTTCTTCTGATCCAAACAATACAGAGTCTTCAGAACTCTGTCAACATTGAACTAAAACATTTAACTAAAAAAGAGCAATTTGAACATGTCTGTCTGATGACATGTTTTCATCAGGATTATTCAGTTAATTTTAGACTGTGTTTGAGATTATAATTTGATGCTTAACACAAAACAGTGATTTCCATATAGGTTATTGTTTTAGGATTAAACAGAAACCATAAACAGAGTGTTTGTTTTAAGTTGCAACCAAAAGCTTTCTTGGCACATGTTGCTTGTTAAAAAAAATGTGCCTTTGCTTAAAAATACATTAAGAGTTAAGAGCCTTTCTCTGTTGCCCAACAGTGGCAACTTGATGGTGGCAGGGCTTAAGCCTGCAACTTTCTAATTACTAGTCCAGTACTCTAACCGTTCAGACATAGCCAATCGTGTTTGTGTAGACTGCTGGCCGATAGAACTACTTAGATTTAAACCTGGATCTCATTGGTAGTGTGCTAGCACAACAGACCACCACCCGAGCGCCCAGTTTCAGCACAATCCACAGCTATTCACACATCTTTACTAACCTTATACTGCAAACCTATAAATTCAAAGCTACCTCCAAACTTAAATTTTAATACTTAATGGATAGCTTTTGTTTTTATGCATCTAAGTAGATGTACTGGATAGAAAAAGTAAACACACACACACAAAGATAGACTCTGTTTTAGGTTTAAAACAAAGAGACCAATGAACATTAAAAAATTGAGTTTTATTTTGTACCAAACAGTAATTTACGTTCAAGCAAATCTGTCAGCTTGGAACTTTTAATGTTACACCTTAATGTAATTTTTCTCTATTGGGTTTATTAGTGAATCTTCCGTGTGTTGTTGATTTAGTTTTATTTTGTTTATCGTAAAAAAGCGCTTGTGTTTACTAACGTAAATTCGTGCTGTGTTGGAAACTAGGAAACTTCTGCTACCGGCATCCGAATGAAGCCGGTTTTGTTTGTTTTTGTACTTCAGCGCATAAACATCTTAATTATCCAGAATTAAAACCGTTTTCGGTCCGCACGAAGCGCGTTTGTGTTTGGTTGTGTTCTGTATTTCAGCTCTTAAAACACCTTTGTTTTGTGGGGAGTTATAACCGTTTCTGTTCGTAGGAAGCACGTTTATTTGTTTAGTACACCAGTGCATAACACCGTTCTCCTTTAGAATTACAGCCGCTTTTGTCCGAACGAAGCGCGTTTGTGTTGGTTTGGTTGGTGGTTTTTGTATTCCAGCTTATCATCGCCTGTTTCATCTGGAATTAAAGCCGTTCTTCTGTGACTACCAGCAGAAGCGCCGGTGAAACCAACATAAACATCATCTCCAACTCATCTTGTAAAGCTAAGTACATTTCTCTGTTATTATGGCCCCAGCAGGAGCATTATATCCATGTTCCGAGTGTAACATGTTCAGTTATTCCTTCTCCGTGTTTAGTGATAACTTTACATGTGATAAGTGTAGATTAGTTGTTAGTCTGACGGAGAAGATCTCAGTGTTGGAAGGGCGCATTCGGGCTTTAGAACAGACTACTACTAGTGAGTGTTTAGATTCAGCTGTAGCAGTCCCGAATGCCAGCAGTTCAGGTGTAGAACCCCAGACTCCGGCATTAGAGCCCTCACAGCGGGGCGACTGGGTGACGTCTCGGCGACATAGTCGTAGGGCAAAGCACCGACCATCTCAGTTGCACGTGTCCAACAGGTTTTCCCCACTCAGTGAGCCACCCGCTGAGCAGCCTGTTAATGTAAGTGCTCTGGTTATAGGAGATTCTCAGCTCCGACACGTGCGTATTGCAACCCCCATAGAGACACCAGCAACCATAGTCTCTTGTATTCCGGGGGCCAGGGCGCCTGACATCAGAGCAAACCTGAAAGTGCTGGCTAATGCTAATCGTAGATTTTCGAAGATTGTTATCCACGTCGGCACTAATGATGTTCGTTTACGGCAGTCTGAGGTTACTAAGAGTAATGTTAAAGAGGTGTGTGAGTTAGCTAGGTCGATGTCTGAGGCAGTAGTGTGCTCTGGCCCCTTACCGATTCGACCCAGTGGCGAAACCTACAGCAGGTTGTTGTCGCTGAACCGCTGGATGTCTAAATGGTGCTCAGAAAACTGCATTGATTTTGTAGATAATTGGTCCACCTTTGAGGGAAGGCCTGGTCTTTTGAAGCGGGAAGGTGTCCACCCCACGTGGGAGGGTGCTGCTCGCATTTCTTGCAGCATAGGTGACAGGCTTTACCACCGCGTTAGTGTAGCGGCAGATAGTGTTAAATGACTATCCAGAGCCAAGACCAGGCAGCAGACTAACAGGCCTAACCAACTGTCTGCGAGTCGCCATCGGACGTCACCCGGAATCCTTAGATCACAAACCATTGAGACTGTGTCTGTTTACCGTGGCAGGTGTAAGCCAAAACAAAATCAAAAAGTATGTCATAATAACTTAATTAAAATTAATCTAAATGAGCATCATGAAAACCATAGTAAAGCTAAACTAAAGTTAGGACTTCTAAACATCAGGTCACTTGCATGCAAAACAGTAATTGTAAATGAAATAATTACAGATAATAGTCTTAGTGCACTTTGTTTAACTGAGACCTGGGCTAGACCTGATGAGTATCTAGGTTTAAATGAAGCATCTCCTCCGGGTTACAGTTATGAACATAAGCCACGTCTTAGTGGTCGTGGTGGAGGAATAGCCGCAATTTATGACAAGGACATAGGTCTTACTGTAAAATCAACTCCCATAACAAACTGGTTTGAAGTTCTTATCTCTGACATAACCAATAAATGTTCATCTGATAAAACTAGTATGTTTAAGCTGGTTACTGTTTATCGACCCCCTGGTCCTTACTCAGAATTTCTTAACGAATTTGCCGATTTTCTTTCTAAATTAGTTTTATCAACTAAGAAAGCTTTAATTGTTGGTGACTTTAATATCCATTATGAGGATAAGTGTAATCCACTCAAAACTGCGTTTGACTCTATTTTAGAATCTTTAGGCATCACCCAAAATGTAACAGGACCCACTCACCGCTGTAAA
Source organism: Trichomycterus rosablanca (assembly GCF_030014385.1). Lineage (NCBI taxonomy): Eukaryota > Metazoa > Chordata > Actinopteri > Siluriformes > Trichomycteridae > Trichomycterus > Trichomycterus rosablanca. The sequence goes on along the minus strand of NC_086009.1, from coordinate 11,955,663 downwards.
CATACCTTAGAATTAATACTTACTTATGGTATAAACATAGACAACCTGGAAATTGTACCACAGAATGACTTAATCTCTGATCACTCTCTACTAATTTATGAAGTGTCCCTGTCCAATAAGGTACAGCAACCAAATCGTTTTAAATATAAGCGCACTATTACATCTGCAACTGCAGCAGCGTTCATAAACTGCCTACCAGAATTACCAAATATATCAGCATCGGAACCTAAAGAACTAGATCAGGCAACTCAAAACCTAGAGACTGTATTGCGCGCAACCTTAGATAACGTAGCCCCACTTAAAACTAAACTGATTAGGGAGAAAAAACTTGCTCCTTGGTACAATGACCACACATGCGCACTTAAACAAGCAGCACGGAAATTAGAACGCAAGTGGCGTCACACTACACTGGAAGTGTATAAGATTGCTTGGAAAGATGCTCTAACTGAGTATAAACATGCACTTATAAAAGCTAAATCTTTATATTATTCGTCCCTAATAAAGAAAAATAAAAACAATCCCAGATTCCTTTTTGAGACAGTGTCCAAATTAACTAAAAACGTCAATGAAACTGAATCTAATATACCGTCTGACTGTACCAGCGATGATTTTTTAAAATTCTTTAATGACAAGATAGAAAAAATACGACTTCAGAGTCAGAGTGTGTCACCTGCCAATGTTAAGTATGGACTCACTCTGAGCAGCATTGGTGAGAACAGTGATGATAACAGTAACGAGTTAATCCAACTAAATTCCTTTAATCCAATCTCCCAAAATGAACTGTGTTGATTAAATCATCGAAGTCATCATCGTGTATACTCGATCCTGTTCCAACTCGTCTACTTAAAGATTTACTCCCAGCTATTGTAGAGCCCCTGCTTACATTAATCAATGCATCCCTTAGCCTTGGATATGTACCTAAATTGTTTAAAAGTGCTGTTATTAAACCCCTGATTAAAAAACCTAATCTTGATCCACATGTACTAGCTAATTATAGGCCAATTTCAAACCTTCCTTTTGTCTCAAAGATATTAGAAAAAGTCGTTTCCAAACAGCTATGTTCTTATTTGAATGAAAATTGTATTCATGAAAAATTTCAATCAGGATTTAGACCCAACCATAGTACCGAAACCGCATTAATTAGAGTAGTTAACGAGTTGTTAATGTCTTCTGATAATGGATGTGTCTCTTTTCTTGTTCTATTAGATCTTAGCGCAGCGTTTGATACGGTCGATCATAACATTTTACTGGAGAGGCTAGAAAATACAGTAGGTGTTAAAGGACTCGCACTCTCTTGGTTTAAATCATATCTGACTGACCGCTCTCAATTCGTTTATGTAAATAATAAATGCTCGGAAACTACAAAAGTAAAGTATGGTGTTCCACAGTGGTCGGTACTGGGACCGCTATTATTTACACTCTATATGCTTCCACTAGGTGAAATTATTCATAAACATGGCATAAACTTTCACTGCTATGCAGATGACACACAGCTGTATATATCAGCCAAACCAAATGATACTGACACAATCAATAAGATAGAAGATTGTGTAAACGACATAAAAAACTGGATGTCGTGTAATTTTCTTTTACTTAATTCAGATAAAACTGAGGTTTTACTTGTTGGCTCTAAAGCTGCAAGAGACAAGTTGTCTAACCTGGTGCTAAACTTAAACACGTTCTCTGTTACTCCCAGCCCAGATGTAAAAAACTTAGGTGTCACAATAGATTCAGATCTCTCATTTGATACACACGTTAATAATATTACTAGAGTTGCTTTCTATCATTTGCGTAACATTTCTAAAATAAGAAATATACTATCTGTTAATGACGCCGAAAAACTGATCCATGCGTTTATAACTTCTCGGTTAGATTATTGTAATGCTCTTCTAACAGGATGCTCTGGTAGATCCTTAAACAAACTCCAGTTAGTTCAAAATGCAGCAGCTCGAGTGCTAACTAGAACTAAAAAATTTTACCATATTACTCCTGTTCTATCATCTCTACACTGGCTGCCAGTTAAATTTCGCATTGATTACAAAATACTTTTACTAACCTATAAAGCGCTACATGGTCTGGCTCCACGGTATCTGAGTGAGTTTATTAATTACTACAATCCAGCACGTCCACTTCGTTCACAAGATGCAGGGTTACTTATAGTTCCTAGAGTTAAAAAGATCACGGCTGGTGGAAGAGCGTTTTCTTACAAAGCTCCACAACTTTGGAATAATCTTCCTGCCTCTGTTCGGGATTCGGACACAGTCTCAATGTTTAAGTCTAGACTGAAAACATATTTATTTTCTCAGGCTTTTGATTAGTATAGACAAAGGCGCAGAGCTTGGGGGTTCTTGGTCATAGAAAATTGTGGTGATCAGGGATGTTGGGTTGCTGTCGTCCTGCCTCTCTTGTCCGATCACTCAGGTTTGATGACGGTGGGGAGATGGGCGCTGATGTCCTGTGAAAGCCTTCATGACCTTGTTACCTGCTTGCTCTCCCTTTTAGTTATGCTGTAATAATTAGGGCTGCCGGAGTCTAAAACTCTCTGTAAAACTGTTTGTCAACTAGCATTGTACATTATTAACTACATTCTCTGTTGTTTTACCCCGAGGGCATTCTGATGGAAACCTGTTTACCCGCCGAGGTTAAGGATTAAAGTCGAGACTGCCGGGACAACGATGCTGCTCCTGTCAGATGTGACGGGTCTGGAGTAATTGCAACGACAAGAAATCACTACAGACTTTATTGAAGACTAGAGCGGATAACAACTCTATTATTATTTAATTGTTTATTTATCTATTTATTACCAGTTATGACTTTTAGATCATTTAATTCTGTGTTTGTATGATTTGTGTAAATCGTGTATTTATTTAAAGTATCCTCCAGGCCACCCAAGAAGGATGGGCCCTGCTGGGTCTGGTTCCTCTCAAGGTTTCTTCCTGTAATTTTCAGGGAGTTTTTCCTTGCCACAGTCGCCCTCGGCTTGCTCAACAGGGGTTTTTGTATCTGTTGGTCCTGGATTTTGTAAAGTTGCTTTGAGACAATGTATATTGTAAAAAGCGCTATATAAATAAAGTTGACTTGACTTATTAGCAGAGTACAAAGAAACTGCACAAATGTATAGGTCAGAGCATGTTTTGTTTGATGATACACGTTTTTAATCTGTAAATAAACAAATAAGTAAATATAGGTGCAGATGTTAATTTATGAACGTTTGGAATACCAGCGCTTGATTAAATACTTATTTAAAAAAATAAAATAAATAAAAGTACAATATCAACATTTGCCGTGTTTCATACGAAGGTGTTTTAACAGCGCTGATGTGGTGTACTCTTTTACACCACGAGATATCACTGCCTTGCACATAAGACACACTGCTTTACTACAGTCTCCTGCTTTCAGTGAGAAATACTGCCATACAGGGCTTGATTTGGATGTAGTCCTTTTCTGCAGTTCACAGTGTTTACTGGTACAGTGCCTGTTACTGCATATGGTTCTTTGTGCATAGCTAAATGCAGCCTGGAACTCTGCAGTCTGGTTTTGAAAGGCGTAGTCAGTTGTACAAACACTTTCAGTGCTCCATGACTGCTGTCCAGATCCTTGTTGTACTCTGCTCTGATAACTGTTTTCAGAAAGCAGATCCAGGTTTGGTGGGGACCAGCACTGGTTGCTGATGTCTACGTTGTCTGATGCATCACCTGAGTGTGGCTCTTTGGTCATGGACTCTACTTTAACCTTTGCAGTGAAATTGTAGTCAATCACCTCCTGATCAACAGAATGTGTGTTTAAGAGAGGCGTACACTGGGAAGGTACCACAGTATTCCTTGTTTTTTCGGGTTCAATCTCAGGATCAGCAGGACATGGTGGGGAGAACGGCTCTGTTTTTATGCTGTCGTTTTCTTTCTTTGGTGCTTGGGGTTGACTCAGGCTTTCCTGGGGCTTTGGTTGCTGCTCCAAGCTTAAGATGCAGTCATGATTCTCAGGGTACACAGCAGCAACTTCATCTAAAATGAAAAAAAATCAAAATAAGACAAGGCCAAATGCAGTCCTAGTTTTAGCACATTTTAGTGAATTCTCTGCAGAAGCAATTCTTTTCAGAAGTTTTACCTATGCCGCTTCTTTTTACCGGTAGGTTAAGTTAATTCAGAGATACTTTATATACATTAAAAAGGTTGTAGCCTGTGTAAATGTTTACCTTACTAAACCAGTACTGCGTAACACCCCTTTTGATTGATATAACAGCCTGAAAACAAACTACAAATCCTTCTTTTATGCATTTTTGGTTTCTTGAAATCCCCTGGTGTGGGCTGCTGGCATTTGTTAAGATGGTCGTCAGGATATTTAGTCTATTCAGAGTTGGTCTTGTTCAATGTCCTAATCTGTTTTGGTTTTAAGTTGTACAGGTGTGTGTATTGATTGTAAAAAAGTGTTTGGACGTAAGTAAGTAAGTAAATTTTATTTATAAAGCACTCTTAAAACAACTTACGCTGACCAAAGTGCTGTACATCGAACAAGCATACATAAGACAACATTATGTTAAAAAAGTAAAACCAAATAAAAATACAGAGTAAGAGACAAAATAAAACAGATAAAAATAGACTAAACAATTATAATTACCACGGCTCCTCACTGTTCAAATGCCAGCTTATAAAGGTATGTTTTTAGGAGTGATTTAAAAACAGCGGCCGAAGGTGCTTGTCGAATATTAGGAGGTAGAGTGTTCCATAGCCTCGGAGCATAAACTGCAAATGCACGATCACCTTTTAGCTTCAAACGAGCCTTAGGAACAGTCAACAAATTCTGAGTGGCTGATCTTAAAGATCGCTGTGTGGTTGCGGGAGAAAGCATACCACCGAGATAAGCCGGGGCTTGACCATTAAGCGCTTTAAAAACAAATAAAAGCACTTTAAAATGAATCCTGTGCTGAACAGGCAGCCAATGTAGTGAGGCAAGGACGGGTGTAATATGGTTTCTTTTCTTGGTATTAGTCAGTAACCTTGCTGCTTCATTCTGGACTACCTGTAAGCGCCGCAACAGAGACTGATTAATCCCAATATACAGAGAATTACAGTAGTCAATTCATGCAGAAATGAATGCATGAATAACTTTTTCCAGGTCAGAATAGCAGAGAAAAGGCTTAATCTTCGCAATATTTCTGAGCTGGAAGAAGCTATTCCTTACCACAGAGTTGATTTGTTTATAAAATCTGAGTCAGAGTCAAAGATAACACCAAGATTTCTCACAGATGTTTTGACACATGTAGACAAGTGACCAAGGTTATTGGAGACACTATCGATGTGATGAGGACCCCCAAAAACGATAACCTCTGACTTGCTTTCATTCAGCTGAAGGAAATTGTCAGCCATCCACCTCCCTATGTCCTCAAGACAACTGCTAAGAGACGTTAACGAGCCATTGTCATTCGGTCTAATGGGAAGTTAAAGCTGTATGTCATCAGCATACAGGTGAAAGCTGACATTGTGCTTCCTAATTATTTGACCTAATGGCAGCATATAGAGAGAAAAAAGGAGGGGCCCTAGTATGGACCCTTGTGGAACACCACAAGAGACATCAGCAGAAGAAGAGAAATAGCTGCTAATATTCACTGGAAAGGTTCTATTCTTAAAATAAGAAATGAACCAATTCAGGGCCTCTCCCTGTAACCCCACCCACTTTTCCAGGCGACCAACAAGTATGTCATGGTCAACAGTATCAAAAGCAGAACTAAGGTCCAATAAAATGAGGATGGCACAATTACCCTCATCAACAGTAAGTAGCAAGTCATTTGTCACCTTCAGAAGAGCAGATTCAGTGCTGTGCATAGACTTAAAGCCAGATTGAAAAATCTCAAAAATACCATCTCTACTCAAAAATGGTAAAAGCTGAGAATATACAACCTTTTCCAGCAATTTAGCCAAGAATGGTAATTTAGAAATCGGCCTATAGTTACTAACCACTGTAGCATCAAGATTATGCTTTTTGAGCAAAGGTGTAACTACAGTATGTTTAAAGCATGCTGGAACAGTACCAGTGGCTAGGGAAGTATTCATGATATCCAGGACAAAAGGTCCTAATATATCAAATGTCTCCCTAACTATCTGTGGGGGTATCACATCAAGTGGGGAGGTTGTTGGCTCTGTTTTCAGCACCAAATCTGTTAATTCGGAGATTGAAACAGCCTCAAACTTTTTAAACACACCTGGGCACGGTGGTGGAAGTGGAGAATCTATACCCAAGTAAGTAATGCCAGACCTAATTGTTTCAGTTTTTTTCACAAAAAAAGTTTAAAAACTCTTCACATACTCTAGGAGAAGGAACATTTCCAACTTCAGGTGATGATTTCAGTAAAGAATTTAGGTCTGTTGTAATTTTTGGCAATTATGCTTGAAAAGTATGCCCCTCTAGCAGACTTAACAGTTAGCTGATAGTCTTCCAGGCAACCTTTAAAAATATCCAAACATACTAGCAATCTGTCCTTTCTCCATTTCCGTTCCGCTCTTCTACAAGCCTGTCTAATTTCCTGTGTGGATGCATTTAACCAGGGCTGAACTTTTGGTTTTAAGCGTTTAAATTTCATAGGGGCAAGAGAATCCAGAACAGTTGATCAGTTATAATTAAAAGAAGTAACTAACTCATCCACATTAGCATGAGTCTGACCATAGTTGGGCAATTTTAACATGTCAGAAAAGGCTCTGGAAAAATCGTTAGATGTAGACGAAGTGATAATCCTTGACCAGTGCCCTAAAACAGGAGCAGGGAAATGCGCAGTTAAAGTTGAGCTAAAGACTACTGGCATATGATCAGAGAAACTAGCCTCCTCGATATCTAGTTTGTCAATATCAAAACCAGATGAAAACACCAAATCAAGTGTGTGACCTTGCATATGGGTGGGCTTATGAATATGTTGAATAAAACTAAAAGAGTCCAGTAGTTGATTAAAATCATTCACCTGATATTTATCAGGGCAGCAGACATGAATATTAAAATCACCAAGAAGCAGAATGCTGTCAGACATAGGTACAATCATAGCAAGGAATTCAGCAAACTCAGTGATGAAGTCGCTGTTTGGTTTTGGAGGTCTGTATACTACTGCACAGAGTAATGGAAGAACAGAGTGAGATTTAAAAACCAGTGCTTCAAAACTTTTAAGTCCCAATATTTAGCATTTGGCATCTCAGACGCTGTTTAAAAACCACCGCAACTCCTCCGCCTCTACCCATATTCCGAGGTAAACTAAAGAAACCGCAGTCTATAGACCACTGAAGTCGTGTCATCATATTGTAGTCCACGCCATATTGTTATGCCCATATTTGGTAACCCGGGTCTAACAGAAATTTTGAATGGGAAAAATGAATGGAGATTTCGCAAATTGCCTCTCTCGCATCCTGTAGTCATAAAAAATGTTCCAGAGCTGTTACGTTTTGTTTTATGGAGATTTTTCTGTCTATTATCACTGGATCCTCTGAATTATGAAGTCGTTAAAGAGTCAAAATATGAATATTGCTACATGTAAGCTAATGCTACTGCACACTGAATTGACATCACTAGACTGGAAGCCTCTTACATTTTTATTTAGTTTTTCTTTTATAAGCCTCTTAAATAACCGCACGAAGCAGTGTGATTCACCAGTGTAACAGTGGAGTGATATTCACAAGTTTTACTTTATATTTTTAGTAGCTAGCTACATTAAAGTAGAAAGCAAGGATAGTCGGGTGTTACGCCTTTGGTTGTACTCAACAAAAGCGGGCTGCTCTTTCCGGCAATTCGATTGGTGTAGTTCAGTGACGTCTAATTAATGCGCAGTAGCATTAGCTTTCGTGTAGCATTATTAGTATTACAATCCTTTAAAAACCTCGTAATTCAGAGGATCCAGTGATGTACAAGAGAGTGATGTCGATTTTTTGAAAACCCCGTTCATTTTTCCTATAGGAAATCTGACTTAGACCCGGGTCTCCAAATATGGGCATAACGAGGACTACAGAATGACGCACGACTTCAGTGGTCTATTGGGCATAGTTCCAAGAAGGGGACGGAGTTGCTAGCCGATTCACCACCTGTAGCCCATGTCTCAGTTAAAAACAACAGGTCCAAACCGTGAGAAGTGAAAAAGTAATTTCAAATAAACGTCTTATTATGGACAGAGCGTGCATTTATCAGTGCCATATGGACTGACACAGAATGAGACTGCAGTAACGGTGTGTGTTCCAGTGCTCTGAGATTGACAGTATTAACTCCTCTGTTTCTGACTCGGAGTCTCTGCCGTGGCTGGAGGTGTGTAGCGGGCTGATCAGGAACCACAGGTACCAGCCAGGTGTAACGCGGTTCGAGACTACACGGAGATACTGCTCGGGAGTTCTGGCCATTGGGAGTATATGGCGCATGCCGAGAAAACCCCACTTTACCATTCGAGCAGTTCCTTAGTCTCACTGGGACAAGCTTTCTCCGGGAGCCCCTGTGAATATAACGAGGCCGGCGAAGGAGTCCAAGCTGTTTGATGACTAGAATACACGATGGAGTGGTGTAATTGTTGAACTTCATCAGCTGGTCAACAGAATAGTTCAGCATTGTGCCGATCGCAGGAAAACTCACCACCGTTCACCACGTAGCTGTAAATTGTAATCCAAACCGTTTCAGGATGTGAAGAAAACATACCAGCGTCCGCATCTTTTAAAATGATCCAACACACACACACACCATAGTCTTTTAGTATCCAACAGGCGCTGAGATTATCCGATGAAAAAGAAATAGAGCAACAGGAGCGGTAGTAATAACATGAGTGTGTAAAAAGATAAAAATGAAAAGAAAAATACGATAAAAATACAATAAAATATGATAAAATACGATAACGGTAGCGGAAGGCTGAAACCGTTTTGAGTTGTCCATTTCTGGATATTGTTTATGGATAGTTGCAAGTCTACGTTCTACTGTTGGTAGGTGTCTCCCCCTCATGATGTTTGGACTGACGGATTACACAATATAGTTCATTTTGCTATTAAATAGGATTACTGATATGATGCTGCCTTGCAGCACTCCTAGTTCATGTGTATGCACACTCATCTAAAGTAAGATCTGACCAGATCTTATTTTTGGTATTTTTAATTGCCCACAATTCACAGAATACCTTTATGTATGGAAAAGGGTGACAGTTTAGTCAAGAACATATCTGGTGTTGTTGATTCTAGTAATACTGCCAGTTGTTTACGGCTTTCGTAGTTGACCTCCCGGGAACCTCCATGGCATGTCTTGAACAGTCGATTGATTGGAGCAGGCCTCTTCAACCTCTTGTCTATGCAATTTAAAAGCCAAAGCACTGTTGGATCCTGCCAGCAGCATCTTGCTATTTCCTTTATGTAGCAGGATCTCCTCCTCTGCAGAAACACCTTACGGCAAACACTGCACTCTATTCGTTCACATCAAATAGCATGAGAAAGCTGGGAACTTGTTCTTCCACAAGTCACCACAACCAGTTCAGTATTCAGAATAGGACAATATGGAACATGCAAATAAAATACAAATGCAGTGTTCCTTAGACTTTTGCTTTGACTTTTATTTGATTGCAGACAGTTTGAACCCAACATATTTCATGTTTTATCTGCTCAGCTTTATTTCATTTGTTAATATGAAACGACTTTTAAGTGTGGTGAAAAGGAATGGCAACATTACAAAGTGGTAAATGCTTTACTGTAACAACTTTTTTTGGAATGTGTTGCAGGCCTGAAATGCAGGAATGGATATTTATAAATATAATATGGGCAGATACCTGTATGTAAAAAGCAAAAGGCGCTTAATGGCAGCCATTGTGAATATGCCTACCCCACTGACAGAGGTCCAAGAATGGACAAGTCACAAACCACCAACAGGGTTGGGTGACAAAAACGCATTGATGATAGAACACATGAAAGGCTATGACATCTGGCACTGACCAACAGAAGGCTTACTGTGGCTCAAATTGCATATAAATTTAATACTAGCAAAATGTTAGGTGTTTTTAAGTAACACAATGCATCAGGTCTTTGGAGGGGGCTATGTAATCACAGGACAGTTACCGCGCTCACACTACCTCCAGCCCACCAGCAAAAGCAGGGACACAGCATCATAACTGGACAACAAAAGACTGGACTGGTCAGACAAATGCAGTTTTCTCACCTAAAATGCCAGGCACATGTGCATTTTTACCTGTGAAAAAGATGACACCAGAATGACCCCCTGTGCAATGTACATTAGTTTAAAGACCTGCTGGTCTTTTGATTTCTGGACTTCTTCAGATGTCAAGTTAAGTGTTTTAACAGCATATGGAGTCTCAGTGTTCTGGCTCATCTGTGGTTATGTTTATATATTATTCATTCTATTTATTATTAAGTATTACAAATAAGAGAGTGCCAGCTATAAGGTAATACATAATTGTAAAGCCATGGTTAAGTATTGGCAGTTAGGTAGAATTGTTTTGATAGGTAAGGTTCGTTGGCATGTTGCTTTTGAGACTGGTTACTATTAAACGTTTAGGCTACTGACTTGGCTTAAATTAAAAACTGTGATTATTTGTTGTTTCTATTTCTCTACTCTTTTAAAACGGTGTCAGTCACCATGAAGTGAACATTTATACGAATAAATTAACACTACTGATATTAAAAGTAGAATTAAAAGGTACATTTAAATTAAAATTTACATTTTACATTCATATTTAGTAATGTTTTTTCTAGTATGTAGTATACCTGCTAACACCACAAAGTGTAAAATGTGCAAATTAACTAATAACTATTAAATATTTGATTTGTATCAGCGCTATCTCCTGCTTTCTGACAGCAGATACAACAGCATGCTCACAGCACAGACATAAACAGAGGTCTATATACAAATATAGTGGAATAAATAGCAATTCTATAGTAGAATGTATTATAAAAAATAAAACTGTAGTCAACAAATAAGTCAGCATTGTTTTTACATTATTAGTTTCTATTTTATAGTACAATTTTAAGAGCTCCTGTGTAAATAACATAAGGCAGCATGCATAATCATAGTCTATTCTTAAGAGTAACTTGCATGTGCATTTAAATTAATATCTTATATAATTAATCGTACCTGCATTGGATTGAGTAGAACTGCGTCCTGTGTTCTTTAACAATTCTTTAAGATAATTGTTTTCTGTGCGGATTCGAGCTGTTTCCTCTTCATACTCCTGCATCGTCCTGTTCACCGTGTCTAAAATCTCATTTACCGCCACCGTAAGTCTTTCATGCAAGAACGAGGTTAACTCATCTAATTTAGTCATTGTGTCGTTTTATTTATTTATGTTTAGTTACTTTTTTTTTCAAAATGGTGTAAAGAAAAATACAAACGATGCACTAGATAGCTACGGCGCTGTAGAACTTACAAGGCCGTATCCCAAACAGTTTTATTTTGGATATATAAAGGCCACTAAAACGTGTGCATGCTGAGGACGTTCAGGACAGGGCAAGAAGACAAATAATTTGCTGTGGCGACCCCTAGCGGAAGGGAGGAGGACGAAAAGGATTCGTGGAGCGATGCTGAGCCGGTTTATGCCCGAACAGCCTATCCACTGGGAGGTACACTTGCCGGTGCACTTAAAGTGCTGGTCTTAAAATCCATTTAAAAATATGAGGGTTGCAGCAGAAAGGACATACCGAATAAAACTGTGCACTAAAAACTGGGGTAATAAAAGAAAAAAAAGAAAAAAAAGAAAAGAAAAAAAGTGAAATTATTTCTGCATCACCAAGCTGCCATATTACAGTTTACACTAAAATGCCTTTAGATGTGACTAAGTGAACAAGTAAGTAAATGTAAGTGCCAGTAGACTGGCATTTTGTCCTAGGTGCATTCCTGTCTGAGTATCCTGCCTCTATCTTAAACAAAGACCTCAGATCCAACGTGGCCCTCATTATTATTATTATTATTATATACTTTTCCCCGAGGTTGGTGAAATGATAAAAAAAACATCTGTTTTGGAACTTCCACAAGAAAATAGGCAATGCTATTATGACGGAGTAAAAAAGAAGGCAATACAATGTCATATGTTTATAAATAAGTATGTGCTTACAATTACTTTCCTATACCATGCATGAACCGGACTGCTCCACCTGGGAATCGAACCCAGGACCTTCTTGCTGTAAGGCAACAGTGCTACCTACCAAGCTGCTACCCACCCACACCTGTAGCTTTAACAGCCTTGGAATATTCTCCCTGCCTCTGATCGGGATTCAGACACAGTCTCAATGTTCAAGTCCAGATTAAAAACATATTTATTTACTCAGGCTTTTGATTAGTCTTTCCAAACTAGAGGTGTGGCTCTGGTCCGGGGGGTCTGGTGCTCTCATGTTTGTCAGATTTGCTGATGCTACGTGTTGGCTTCTGGCTGTGCCTGGCTGACCCCTAGGACCGGAGCTGCCCACCCCAACTATAGATTGATGACCCTTTTGTGTTATCACTAATGTGCCCCTTGGATTCAAAACTTTGCTAGGCTATGCAGGTTGTGGCTGTTTCAGGCCAGTGGTTTGCTGGGTGCTTCCGAAATCAGGACTCCAAACTGAAGAACAATGTGACTTTAAATTGAGATTTCTATTGAGAGTTCAGCTCTTTAAATATTGAAGTGTTTCATCAGAGGTTGTCTGCGTGTCACTGATAATAGTTTGAGACTGGACAATTGTCTGACTCAGGGTCACCTTTCTCTGGGTCAGTGATAGCAGTTGTGTCCAATTCAAATTCAGGGTTCTGTAAATCACTGCATCCAGAAGTCATTATGGCAATCTTCTCAGGTTCTGTATCAAGTCTTGACTTGCATTAATTAATATGGTAGTTAATTTATTGCATTAATTAATTCTGGTTTTAGGTAAGTGGCTGGCTGTTCGAGCTGATTGTGTAACATGTTTCCCACTACAATATAGCTTTTTTCTGGACTTTACATGGACTGAAGTTAGAACTTTGGACAAAGTGGATGTAAAACCTCATTAAAACTGTTTTGGCCTGCAAATTTAGAAAAAGCTTGCTTTTCTGTGTATTTTAAATAGCACCTAGGGCTTTCTGAGCTTTACTGGGAAAACACTCACAAGTACCTGAATACACTAAAGTAGTGTGATTATGTTCAACCATCATTTATTACAAGTCGTTTATATTCATTGATTCTAGATGACATATTTCAGATGCAGTGTTACACCCTCCTTCAGTTCTGTGCTTTTATTAGGTCCTAACAACTGTGTAGCCCCAAACAATTTCTATAAACTAAAAACCTTAAGAGACAATAGCATACCTAAGGTGACATCCCCTAAAAAGAATGAGATCGTGGCCACGACTTAAAAAGGTTGAACCAGTTGAATATTGTTTACTGAATGTTGTTCCCTTTCTTGACTATCGTGTCAATAAACAGAATGGACGATTAAAGCATTGTACTTGCTTACTTTATATTTATTACATCTACAACAGTGGCGAACATTAACGTGTGTATAAACATTACTATGACAACCCGCATACATCTACATGTGTGCGTCGCTCTAACAGTTCCGCACTGAAACATTTTGGAGCCTTGATGTAATATGCAGTCTTCCTCCTGTGTGTAACAGATGATCACACCATATTTAACTGTTTCATACGGAGCCCCTAACAACATGTGTTAATGTATGGAACGTGTGATGGTTTTATGTTTCAGTACGCAACTTTTAAAGCGACGCACACACAGATGTACGCGGGTTGTCATAGTAATGTTTATACGCACGTTATTGTTCGCTACTGTTGTAGATGTAATAAATATAAAGTAAGCAAGTACAATGCTTTAGTACAATGCTTTACAATGCGTCCATTCTGTTTATTGACACGATAGTCAAGAAAGGGAACGAAGTAAACAATATTTAACTGTTTCAACCCTTTTAAATCGTGGCCACGATCTCATTCCCACTCCTTACTAAGTCGTGGCCACGCACTATTAACGCGTTCCCATGACTTAATTATCTCGTTCCCACGCATTAATTTTTTTAGGGGATGTCACCTTAGGGGCTCCGTAGCAAACACAAGTTTTCAACATTAAACAAGCACACCCTTCCTACTTCCACATTCATTAAAACAAAGTAATTAATCAACAAGACATGTAACTACCTCTACAATAGCAGAATTTGTGGCTGTTTGTTGTTCTGGAAACCAAACTGGACTAAAATGAGCGTTAACTAAATTGATCATTAATGTCAGCATTAGGAACAGAGCATTTAATGCTCAAAATAAAAAAAATTTAAAAAAAACAAGTGTTGCGTCCTGAGACCTACAGGCCTCTGTAAGTACAAGCCTCATTTCCCGAAATACTGGGACACTTTCTAAAAATGCATAAAAACTGAAATCTGTCATTTTAGATTTTATTCACTTAATTATTTTAATAACAGACAAAAGCACAAAAAAAAGATTTTTAGTGTTTTAATGACAAACTATTTCTATTTGTTACCGCTGTCTAATTCTCATCCATGATGTGTCATACATTTTCAATAGGAGACAGATCTGGATCGCAGACAAGCCAGTCAAGCACACACACTCTACAGGGTGGGCCATTTATATGGATACACCTAAATAAAATGGGAATGGTTGGTGATATTAACTTCCTGTTTGTGGCACATTAGTATATGGGAGGGGGAAAACTTTTCAAGATGGGTGGTGACCATGGCGGCCATTTTGAAGTCGGCCATTTTGGATCCAACTTTAGTTTTTTCAATGGGAAGAGGGTCATGTGACATCAAACTTATTGAGAATTTCACAAGAAAAACAATGGTGTACTTGGTTTTAATGTAACTTTATTCTTTCATGAGTTATTTACAAGCTTCTCTTTGTTTACAGCCATTGACATGTGGCAGAGGTTAACACGTGAGGAGCGGATAGAAATTGTGTTGATGTCTGGTGAACGCAGTACCCGGGTCATTGCAGCAGATTTCAATGCAAGACACCCTACGAGACCACCCATCTCCCATGCTACAGTTAGCAAACTGCTTGCCAAGTTTCGTGAAACTGGTTCAGTGTTGGATTTGCCAAAATGTGGACGCATGAAAACTGTCACTAATGAAGAAACATCAGTCCTAGCTTCATTCAGCAAGAGCCCACAGCGTAGCACTCGCCGCATGTCACTGGAGAGTGGCATCAGTCGAACATCCCTTCGGCGGATATTAGCTACTCACAAATGGCACCCTTACAAACTCCAGCTGCTGCAGCATCTCAACGAGGATGACCCAGATCGGCGCACTGAATTTGCAGAATGGGCAAAACAAAAATTGGAACAGGACCCTCAGTTTACACAGAACATTTTGTTCAGTGATGAGGCAAACTTTTATGTGAATGGTGAAGTTAACAAACAAAACCACCGCTATTGGTCTGACACTAACCCACATTGGATAGATCCCTCCAAGACTGTTGGAACACAAAAATTTATGGTATGGTGTGGTATATGGGGTACAAAGATAGTGGGGCCATTCTTCATCAATGGAAACCTCAAGGCCACTGGATATTTGAAATTGCTACATGATGATGTGTTTCCCTCTTTATGCACTGAAGCTGGCACGTTCCCTGAGTTTTTCCAGCAAGATGGTGCACCACCACATTATGGGTGTCAGGTCCGAGCATTCCTAGATGAACAGTTTCCTGGAAAGTGGATTGGTCGTCGTGGGCCAGTTGAATGGCCCCCAAGGTCTCCCGATCTGACCCCCTTAGACTTTTATCTTTGGGGTCATCTGAAGGCAATTGTCTATGCTGTGAAGATACGAGATGTGCAGCACCTGAAACTACGGATACTGGAAGCCTGTGCTAGCATTTCTTCTGCGGTGTTGCTATCAGTGTGTGAAGAGTGGGAGAAGAGGGTTGCATTGACAATCCAACACAATGGGCAGCACTTTGAACACATTTTATAAGTGGTCAGAAACTTGTAAATAACTCATGAAAGAATAAAGTTACGTTAAAACCAAGCACACCATTGTTTTTCTTGTGAAATTCTCAATAAGTTTGAGATGACCCTCTTCCCATTGAAAAAACTAAAGTTGGATCCAAAATGGCCGACTTCAAAATGGCCGCCATGGTCACCACCCATCTTGAAAAGTTTTTCCCCTCCCATATACTAATGTGCCACAAACAGGAAGTTAATATCACCAACCATTCCCATTTTATTTAGGTGTATCCATATAAATGGCCCACCCTGTATATCTACAAAGTCAAGCCGTTGTGCAGAATGAGGCATGGCATTGTCCAGCTGAAAAAGACATGGCTTAAATAGAAGGGGCGGCTAGAAAAAAGTCCTTTTTCTCCAGAAAGAATATGGCAGCACACTAGGGATGTAACGATACACTCTACCCACGATGCGATGCGATTCACAATACTGGGTTCACGATATGATTTTTTTTAAACTGAAATTGAAGACAAATGATCATAGTTTCCTTTTATTATTTCTCTTAAAAAAATAAAATAAAATACTGTATTTGTGATTATCTTTTATTTATGTAAATAATGAATGCCCTTTTATTTTTGAGGTAGGTACAAACTATGCAAAACAATTTTGAATTAAGCCCAATTTGGCTGAAAAAACCCCGAATTTGGCAACCAGGCGTACAGCGTCAGTGACGTCAACAAGGCGAGGTGTATAGCGCCAGTGCCCTCTGCTATTTATGCTATGTCAAATCGATTTGAATCGTGGAACTTTTGAATCGGTTATTAACTGTATTGTGGTGAATCGTTACATTCCTACAGCACACAATAGGTTGTAAAATTTGCAACTGAACAAATCACAACCATTGTGTAACTAACATGCACTTTCTAAGAACTAACATTTACTTTCTAACCTTCTATAACATCTTATTTAAAAAAAAAAAAAACTCTTTGTTCTACGAGGGTTGGGCTTCTGGATGTCAAAATGTAATGTAAATGTAACAGTTGACTACTGAGACCAAAGTGGAGATGTTTGGTCATCATACACAGAAAAATCTACATGCTGGAATGGGCAAGGTAAAGTCCAGAGCCTAAACCTATTGAGATGTTGTGGCAGGATTTGTGCTGCTTCCATTTTCAAGGTAGGCTTCTTGTTTAAGTATACTTTCTGTTGTGTTAGAATATAACTCTGGAAGCTTGTTCTTATAAGGTTTCAGCAGATTTGTATCCCTGGACTGTTGTCTACTTAAACTAGAGTAGGGAAATGTTTACTGTGGAAGCACTTCTGTAAGTCATTCTGAATAAGAGCGTCTGCTAAATGCTGAAAATGTAAAACTATCTGAGAGACCGATAAACTTCTACAGTAAATGTTTACTTAAAATTATTGTTACTGAAGGTGGTTCTACATGTTACTGAATGATGTGGTGTACTTATCTTTTCTCGATTTCTCAATGTTGCGTTTTTTGGGGGGGGGGGGGGGGGGGGGGGGAACTAAACAACAGTTTTATGCCCTGATAAATAAAAAACAGAGTTAAAAGAGGGTGTACCTTCCCATGAATGTAAATCTAAACCTTTAAACAAAAATTTATCAGTGCTATACTGTAACCACTGTATACAATACAAAGCTAGTTTCTTTTTATAAGACCCCTGAAAAGACAACAATGAACAAGAGCTCATTTTGATCAGTTATTACATTTCTTACAGCAACAAAGTCTCAATAACTTCCCTCTCTCACAATTTTAAAAAACTTCTATCAACACATTCACACAACACACATATTTCTCTGAATATGATTTAAGATTAAATTGTGTTTTTCTACAAGTCTTCAAACAGAAGAGTTTCCTCAATGTGTGGGCTTCCAGATAATTCAAATGTATTTGCATTCATGGCTGTATGAGAGTTATGTATTCCTGAGATTTTAGCAATGTCTACTAAATCACTACCCATTCCAGATATTTTCAGCAATGATGTGTTCAAAGAATGTTTGCATTCTATAGATCTATCAATCTATATTCCTTATAACTAAATACATATCAAAATTAAAATTCATTTCACAAAATAATCATAAATGACTCAAATCTCAGGTCACGACTACACTTGTTCCACATGAGCACAGTGAACAATGGCAGCTAATTTAAAAGTACGCTAGCTTTTGTAGCACTTTCTCCTCTGATTGAGTTGCATACCTGAACTTGGACAACTTGTTGCTTAATCTTTGTTTTATTTTTTTTTGTCCTTCTTTTGAGTGTCTTTCTCAAGGCTTTTGACTTCTTGCCAGTCCCACCAGACACAGAATGCACCTTCATTTGTTGTGTTAAGGATGCCTCAGAAAACATTAAACCATCTTGTATCTTTTGTTCAGAGTTGAAATGAAAACTTCTTTCATCAGTCTTTAGTTGAAACATTAGATCAGAGTCATTCGCCATTACTGAGGAGCTTGGGGTAGACTTGTCAAAAAACACTTTGTCAGACACACTTTCAGATGAAGGGACTGGCCAGGTATCCTCGTCACTGACGTTCGAGATGATCATATAACCTTTTTCTGTGTGAGGTAATTGCTGCAGGGTATTTGAGCTGTGATCCTTCGAAATGAACTGCGAATTCAGAACTTTCTCATTGGAAATTCTATCAAGATTCAGTGCATCATCAATTTCAGATTTCTCATGTTCAGAGAGAGGTGTGGTATTTTTGACTTGCGCTATATCAAAAAACCTAGATTTCTCATTGGTACAAATATAAGTCCCGTCTGATTTTATATCCTTTTCCAGCAGTCCCAGTTCCTTTCTTATTGTGTTCTGGTTAACACAATCATGGCTTTCTACCACACATCCTTCTTCCAAAACCTCTGATATTCTGCAATTAAGAGATTCTGTGGTTTTCTGGTCCCCTGTACTAGCAAGCACAACTGAACCAAATGTAGGACAAACAGTATCTAGATCAACCTGTTTGCCTGTAGAAGCACAAACTGGTTCTAAAGTAGACGTGTGATGTAAATTAGTGTCAGTAGTCTCACCAATACCCAGTTTTAAATCCTCCTTCCCAGAGTGGTTGGATTGATCAGTAACTGGATCTAAAACAATTCTAGGCTGTAAACTGAAGTAATTGTCTGATTTTGAATCAGTCCTTGCGTGACTTGTATTGTGAATGGTAGGTCCACCAGGTGACTGCAGAGGTAGTAGGCTGAATTTTCTGCCAGTGCAGAATGTTTGAGGTTGAACTGTTTCCATTAACTCCGTAGTGCTTATATGGTCATGGGACACTGCAGAGATCTGATTCGTAGTCCCTTCATCTTGTTCATCCTTCATTCTTTCATCGCTGGCATCTATTGTAGGCTGCAGGAGGGAAAGTTGGCAATTAGTAATTTTTGATGACTGAGTGATGTGAAATTAATATTTTGGTTTAGGTTTAAAAATATTTGGCTTGGCTTTAAAAAAAAAAATAACTGCAAGTGTCATGTCCAGGCATCAAAGTAAATTATACAACTGTACTTTATTGAAAAAGTGTAGTTGCAAGTAAATGAAAAACAAATTATTGTAAATGTATAATCATGAATTAGTTAGAGCAGACATACGTTTCTGGGACATTTTAAATTATGAAGATGTTAACCATATTGCAATTCCAGCAGTTGACAACCATAAACTAAAAATAATATTGGGCTAACAAAGGTTTTTTAGTTCATACAACACTGTTCAATTCACAATATAAATCAAACTTGTTTTGACCTATGTTATCTTAATTGAGTTTAAATTGTTAGGGCAACCAGGTTACTTCCTTTAAATCAACAAACAATTTTTAGTGTGACCTTTTTAAAGCGCTGCCAGTTATACAGACTGTTTATATGATGTAGTCAAAATGACATATTCACAAAACTGCCATATTCTACTCTAATTTAGAATAATGATATTGTGAGAAAATATGGCATTGTGGTACTAGCTTACTAGAGCTGTGAAATGGGAAAACTAGGTTTGCGTTTTAGATATTAATCCCACCTTTACTATTCCTGGAATTACTTGTTGTGGTTTTGTAGCTCTGTAATAAGATTTATTGTGCCCTTTGATAGATGCAATAAGGTTTTATTAACCCATTTCTTTTTTTTTTCTTCTCACATCTCTAAATGACGACCACTGCCATACAATATATTTCACACAAATCTGCATGTAAATTCACCAATAATACTGTCAATCAGTATTGTAAATATTAAATATTGTTTTTTAATATTGTTGCTAAGTGGCACAGCCAGCAAAAAGTGGTATTGCCATGTATCATGTAAAATGTATGTGCCTCAGGTTTATCAGGTAAAAGCAGCCTTCCTCAACATTAGTGTGATTCTGTGAGGTCGGCTCAAAGTACATGTTAAGTAAATAAACAAAATCCTTAGCCTAAATTGTAATCAATGCAGATTTAAAAATGGATAATAAATTAAATGCTTTGTGATTGCCAAAAGTATGTGGACACACCTTATTAGTAGATGATAACCAATGGTTTGGTTTGCATATATTAGCAACATCCATTGCTAACAGCAGCATAAAATTAAGCATGCCAAATCACCATGCATTCTTATATGGCGCTGAAATAATATATGTTAGCCTATCACTGCTGAGATCTGGGGATAAATATCAGCAGTGTAATTGGGTGGTCACGCATCTGCATGGACACAATTGGGTAATGTCCGGAGAGGGGGGTGTATGCAGATCAGATCCACTGTGGTGACCTCTAAATATAGGAGCAGCCGGGATAAAAGCAGGCAAACAATCTCAATAAAGAAACACTGGCAGTACAATGTCAGTAACCTTCCAAACCACTTTAGCATTTTTAACGTTAAAATGATCTGTCTTTGAATGCCTATACAGCATATAACAATGCTAAACCACACACCTTTGTACTGTATACATAATTAGTAGTGAGGGGTGTACCTACATTGAAATAAAATATATTACAGAAGTATGCCTTTTGGAATAAACCATCTGGTTTAATGGAAAAGGTTTTGCTACATCAATTCATTTTGTCAAAACACACAAAGCTATAGAGGACTCATATAGCACTGAGACCTCCTGACTTTTTGCACAATTTATTTTATTGAATTTTATGATGTTTTACCCATCAATCTACTCTTAATCACCCATAATGCCAAAGTAAATTTAGGGTGCTATTCATAACTTGTAGCTTTGGTGCATTACAACATGTTTTTTGTTTATTTATTTACCCCTGGTTTAGTTAAGAATGCTTCTTAATGTCGAACCATAAACGCCCAAAGATTTTAGATGTTTATTTAGGACTGCTCACAGACACAGTTCTAAAGTAGCATATTGCATCCACAATGGTTTGGGGTTCTATTTGTTAACACTGTGGACTAGGTTTAGTTCCAGTGAAGGAAAATCTTGAAGGCTGAAGAGTTAATGTGAAATAATTTGACTGGCCAGCACATAGTGCCCATATTACTTTGGAGTGAACTAGAACACTGATCACTAGCAAGCCTTATCTTCTTTTAGTAGTATCCATTTGTGGCTTAATGAAAGCATATAAGGATTTGATGTTTATGTTTCCACATACTTTTGGCTACACAGTGTTAATAAATCTGAAACAGGTTTGCTTACATAAGACTGTTAAATACAGTGTGGTTATGTATTGTAAATTTACTAGTACAATTTTAAAGCTGCTATGGAATATAATGGATTAGGACTAAATCTCCATTTACAATTCCAAACTAAATCTAATAAAATTGTCAATCCCAAGTTCATTTGCTTTTTCACTAATGTTTTTTTTAATTAATTCATTCAATCATTCTAAAGCAGGTATGCAGTCTTGTTTTGTCATAATTTACCTACCTCCTGTTTGTTTGTATCTACTGTGTTGTAAAATTGGTCATTGCTTTGTTGGTATGAATATGGCTGGTCGCCTGAGTGGATCTGCATGTGCACCATCAGCCGCATTGCTCGTGGAAAGACTTTATCACAAAAGGGACAGGGAAACATTGCTTTACCTCCAGCTTTTCCTTTAAGAACAGTAGAATCCTCAATGGATGAGCCCACTATTAACGTCTGAAATTAAGAAAAATGTTTTACTCTAAAAATAAAAACTGACATTTAGATAGATAGATACTTTATTAATGCCGAAAGAAATTAAGAATTTAAAAAAGGAGCAGAAATAAAAATTACCTGGCTATCATTTTTCCGTGCCTCAACATTTATTTTTTGCCGCAAGTCCAACAGTTCTTTACTGTGACCGAGCATGTGTAACCTCAGCCAGTTCTTTCTTGCATACACTTTGCCACAGTCTTGGCAGATCCATTGGTCAGGAGTTTTGTCTCCCGACTCTTTGCTTTTGTCTTCAGCTTCCCCAACAATAGATTTATCCATATTCTTTAGCAGCTTAAAAGTAAGAGGAGAAATCAAGATATAATGCATATCTTTTAATCTAATATAGACTACAGTCCAGACAACACAGCACAAAAGTTATATTCATTATACTGTATAACACAATATTCAAGATGGACAATACTGTTATTAAGAGTACTTAAAAATGTTGTGTTTTCTGCGCTTCAACTGAGCAAAATTATTATATTGGCCATGATTTATTTAAAGACCTTTAATAAACTTTAAATATAAAAGTACCATAGCTAATTTTACCAAAACTTTTATTGATATTAGAAAACGATTACAACTGCTTATGTATAAAAGTCTAACAGGCAGACCAGCCATGGAGATCGCAGTTACGATAACATTTGTTCCTTTCATTTGACAGTCACCTGTGCCTAGTTGAATAATAATTCACTCCAGGTTTAAGTGTTCCTACTTATGGTTTCTTCCTCACATACCACTTTTCCACCAAAAAAAACATGGTTCTAGAACCGGTTCTGTTCAGGTTTCTCTGAACCTTGGTGTTCTGTAGAGAACCGACGCGCGTTTCCACCAGTTTTTGAGAACCAAGCAGCGTCATCATCGGTGGGTGTTACTTACTAAGAGTTTAGAGCATTAATATCATGGCGGAGTGTGTGGACTATGTGCGAGCATTTGTGCTGCTGTTACAGATGTTTGTTTTTATGTAAAAAGCAGCGATCTAACAATCGGTGATAAGAAGACGTGACGTGTTTGTATCAGTTGTTGTTTTCTTTACTTTATTGACGTGAGAAGCGTTTTACGCTTCGTTTTCACCGCGACTCTCGGCGCAGACAGCCGGTTTACTCATCGCTCGACTTGAGCGATAAAACATCATTAAAGTTCCACAACACGAACAAACATCTGTGTGAAATAACCATCAAATCCACTCTAAAATACCACATGTATCTGTGTTTAACTGGATTTACATCACGTGTGGTGTTGCTGCAGCTCGGAGAGTTGAAAAAGCTTCACGCTAAGCAAGTTTCGTTCTGTCCGGGTCACTTTTATCACGTTATATCACACAATTCACCTTTTTAAATGCACTTTAAAATTGTCAGCTGCAAACTGGCTAAACATTTAATCAGGTGAAGTTTCAAAGATAAAAATGCAGCGATAAGCTCCATACGAGACACCAGCAGACGGCATGGTTGCTAATGCGCTATGCTGTACAACATGACACGCCCACTGACGGACGTCACGGTTCGGGCTGAAAAACCAAGTATTCTGTGGTGCCAGATTGGCCCGCTAGTTCACTGTCTGGAACCTCTTTTTTCCAGTGGAAACACGCGGAACCGGTTCAAAATCAAGTTCGGGAACCGGAACGGGCTCCGTGCCGCGTCGGTGGAAAAGGGGTAACAGAGATGCTGGGTCCTCTCCTGGAACTGTGATGCCGGTCTTAATTTGGTCCGGATTTCCGCAGATGCTGACACTTTATTTTTTCATGGGAACTTAACTGGTGTCGCAGCCCTTTCTGGAGTGGGCCCCACAAGCTGCTTGCCATATTGTGACAACAATTTTTCATTGACACTATCCTTTGCGAGCTGCAGATGTTTTGTGACTTGTATTTTTTACTTTGTTTCTGTTATTTTGGACGCCGCTTCTACTTTTTCCTTTTACCCCTTTTGTTTGTGACTTTTTAGCCACAGTATTGTTCTACTTTATGCTAAGTTCCCACTACACAAATTGATCTCATGCAATCGGGAGTCTGTGTATTAAAGTCGTTGTGGTTTTTACACTTTACGAATGGCAATCAAGAGCCAAATTTCGAGTCCTGAGTGAATGCTGATTTGCCTCTGGGCTGGCACATCTAGTGTAAACTAGGCATTAGGTAAGCATCCTGCAAATTGGGTTCATTTTTTATTCTTTAAGAACAAAAGTCTGATTTGCCCTGAAGATCATGTTAAACACACTTTTATTTTTAAGTATAAATAATAAAACATGTTAAAATTAGACTGTGAGTATCATGTGAATCATTATTGTTAAGACACCCAATGATGGACTTGGTCTAAAAACAGGAATAATGGCTAATCTTATACAGTCATGTGAAAAAGTTTGAAATCCTTTGTCTTTTTGAACATATTTAAACATTTGAACATTTGAGCTTCATTTGAACAGTACTGAGAGATGGAGCTTATATAACTAAACAAATAAAATGTTAAAAAATTACTTTTAAACACAAGCTGTAAAATGTAATGAACAAAAATGGAAATTTATTGTGAGGAAAAAGCTAGGACACCCCCACATTTATTACTACTTAAAATGTCTAAAATTAGAATCCGGTGCACCACATCAGCTGTTAGGGGACAGTGGAGTTTTATTTAAACCTCAGACATTAGTTTGGTTTGCTCTTGATTGTTGAAGTAAGTGATATCACCATGGTGAGATCTAAAGAGCTTTCTGAGGCCTTCAGAAAGAAGGTTGTAAATGCATATGAGTCTGGGAAGGGATTTAAAAAGATCTAAAAACAATTAGAAATCAGCCATTACTCTGTCCGGAAAATCATTTACATGTGGTGAACATTTAAAACAACTGCCAACATGGCCAGGTCAGGCCGTCCTAGCAAGTTCAGCCCAAGAGCAGACCGCAAGATGCGTAAAGAAATCTCACGATAATCCTACAATGTCATCAAGGGACCTACAGCTAGCTCTTGCCACAGTTGATGTCAAGGTACATGCATCTACCATCAGAAAGAGACTGCACAAGTTTGATTTTCATGGGAGGTCAGCAAGGAAGAAACCCTTGCTGTCCAAAAAAACATCAGGGCAAGACTAAAGTTTACCAGAGAACACCTAGACAAAGACCAGGACTTCTGGAACAATGTGCTTTGGACAGATGAATCCAAAGCTGAATTATTTTGGCACAGTAACAGAAAACATGTTCGGCGCAAATCAAACACAGCATTTGGGAACAAGAACCTCATACCAACTGTGAAGCATGGAGGTGGAAATGTCATGGTTTTGGGCTGCTTTGCAGGAGCACGGCCTGGCAAGCTCTCCATTATAGAATCCACAATGAATTCTTCACTGTATCAGAGGGTGCTTGAGAAAAATGTAAGACCATCTGTCCAAAAACTGAAGCTGAAGCGGAGGTGGATCATGCAACATGCCGACAACCCAAAACATCCCAGTAAATCCACCTCCATCCAATGGCTCAAAAGAAAGAAATGAAGAATTCTGGAATGGCCAAGTCAAAGCCCGGATCTTAATCCTATTGAGATGCTGTGGGGTGATTTGAAACGGGCTGTGCATGCAAGAAACCCATCAAACCTCACACAGCTGAAGAAATTCTGCATGGAGGAGTGTGGAAAACTTTCTTTCAGTCGACATCAGAGACTGGTAGATGGTTATAGGAAACGTCTAATTGAGGTTATTTCAGCCAAAGGGGGAAACACCAGCTATTAGGACATAGGGTGTCCTGACAATAACATTACGTTAATATAATAATAACGTTTTTTATATTGCCATGGTGATGGTGGACGCTGGCGCATTTGGCTGCCGCTACCGTTACCGTATTTTACCGTATTTTACCGTATTTTATTGTATTTTTATCGTTTTTCGTTTTCATCTTTTTACACACCTTGTGGATCTATTTCTTTTATGTTACTTTTGATACTTTTATTTGTGCTTTTGATACTTTTTGTTCTTTCTACTGTACATCGCGTCTGCGGCCGGTGGTGAACGGTGGATGAGTTTTCCTGGGATCGGCACGATGTTGAACTATTCCGTTGACCAGCTGAGGAAGTTCAACAACTGCACTACTCCATCGTGTATTTCAGTCATCAAACAGCTTGGACTCCTTCGCCGGCCTCGTTATATTCACAGGGGCTCCCGGAGAAAGCTTGTTTATCTTCGAAATGGTAACGCTATTCCATCCTTCTGGTCAGCCGTGCGCACTGTCGCTCCGCAAACACGTCATCAGAGCGCTGCTGCCTTGCACACCAGTAGCGGTGTAGTCTCCATGACAACGCTGTCCACGGAGTGGGATGGGAAACGCGGAGTGGACTTAGCAAATCTCCGTTCTCTTCCTCGTTCCTCACAGCCAACTACACAACAATACCACTTGAAAATGGCATTGCTTAATGTTCGTTCACTCAACACAAAAAGTACTGTACTTAGTGAATTTATATCTGACAGTGAACTAGACTTTTTCTGTCTCACTGAAACTTGGCATAAACCCTTGGATTATTTTACGTTAAATCAGACCACGCCAATGGGATACTCGTATATTGATGAACCTCGTATGGAAGGGCGAGGTGGTGGTGTTGCTGCAGTCTATAGGGATGATATTAAAATAACCACTTTGTCTTTTCCTGCTGCTCTTTCTTTTGAACACCTGGCTTTCAAGTTGTCAGGGCCTACTCCTCTGGTCACTGCTGTAGTTTATCGTCCGCCAAAGCCAAACGCTTCCTTTCTCTCTGATTTTTCAGATTTTTTAACCCAGCTTAGTGCCCTCTCATCCTCTGTACTGCTTATGGGTGATTTTAACATCCATATTGATGACAACAACTGTAAATTTGCCAGGGAATTTTTGGAATTGTTACAGTGTTTTAATTTCACACAACATATACATTTTCCAACTCATAAAAAAGGTCATACTCTTGACCTTGTCTGCTCTACTGGTGTCCTAGTTCATCAGCCGTCCAGCCATGACCTTACTGTCTCTGATCATTTGACAATCATCATGGACATTGAGGTCACTAGGCCCATCACTAGAGCTAAACGTAAAATATCCTTCAGGAATCTTCAATATATCTCTCCCTCTGCTTTCTCAGATTCTCTTGTTAAAAAGATGTCTGTCTGTCCTGTACTGTCTAGTAATTCATCTGACCTTGTCGATTACTATAATGACATACTCGCCTCATGTCTTGATGAGCTGGCTCCTTTGAGAACCAAATTTGTTTCTTTTAGTCATTCCGCACCATGGTACACAATTGAGCTTCACCAAATGAAATCCCGTAAACGCCAGCTTGAAAGACTTTATAAGAAAACCGGTCTAACAGTACATTATCAGATTTATTCTGATTATCTTCAACATTACAAAGACGCTCTTACGGCAGCCCGATCCACTTACTATTCCGAACTCATACATGCTGGATCAACAAATCCTAAGACTCTCTTTTCCACAATAAATAAACTTCTCAAACCAGTTGACAATACTACCAATTCCTTTACAGTTGACAAGTGTAACTCTTACCTCTCATTTTTTCAAACAAAAGTTGAGAATATCCACAATTTTCTGACAGTTTCCCCTGTCATCTCTGTTTCTCCGCCTATCTCATCTCAATTTATTACCCAGCCTCTGTCTCAGTTCTCACCTGTGTCTCTTTTGGACCTATCTGAGATCTTAACAGGGATGCGAAGCTCCACTTGTGTTTTGGATCCTGCTCCATCAAAACTTGTTAAGGGTTGTTTTCCAGTTATCTCATCACTTATCACAGAGATAATCAATTCCTCTCTTAGTTCTGGCTCAGTCCCTCAATCACTCAAATTGGCTGCTGTTACTCCCATACTTAAAAAACCTGGACTTGACTCTAACATTATGAGTAACTTTCGGCCCATTTCCAATCTTCCATTTCTGTCGAAAATACTGGAACGTGTTGTTGCCTCACAGCTCAAAGATCACCTAAATTCCAATAATCTATTTGAATCATTTCAGTCTGGTTTCCGCCCCCAGCACAGCACTGAGTCAGCCCTCCTCAAAGTCACAAATGACCTTCTTCTTTCCTCAGACTCTGGACAAATTAATATTCTCGTCCTCCTTGATCTTACTGCAGCTTTTGACACCATTAATCACTCCATTCTTCTGTCCCGCCTTGAATCCTCTGTCAACATCACTGGTACTGCCCTTTTGTGGTTAAGGTCATATCTCGTAAACAGACAACAGTTTGTTAATATCAACAATTGTAGTTCTGCCATTGCTCCACTGTCCCAAGGCGTTCCCCAAGGCTCAGTGTTAGGTCCCCTTTTGTTTATTCTTTATATGCTCCCCCTTGGTGACATCATACGTCGGCATGGTTTACATTTCCACTGCTATGCTGATGATATTCAGCTTTACATCTCCTCCAAATCCATTAATACTGAACTTCACTCCACTCTGACAAATTGCATCACTGAAATGAAATTGTGGATGAAAGCTAATTTCCTCAAATTAAACTGTGAAAAATCAGATATGATCATCGTAGGTCCTACAACCCTGGCAAAAACCACAAAAAATTTTCAAATTACCATTGATAATGACACTTTGTCTCCGTCTTCTAACATCCGAAATCTTGGTGTAATTTTTGATAGCAACCTCTCTTTTGACCGCCATGTAAATCACATCACCAAAACTGCTTTCTTTCATCTAAAAAACATAGCACGTCTACGTCCATCACTCTCCTTTTCTGCCGCCGAAACCTTGATTCATGCTTTTATTACATCCAGAATTGATTATTGCAATAGCATCCTTTATGGTACATCTAACAAAATCCTAAAAAAACTTCAGTATATCCAGAATTCAGCTGCTCGCCTCCTTACTCATACTCGCTCCCGTGATCATATTACACCTGTTCTACAAAAACTTCATTGGCTTCCCGTTGCTCAACGCATTCAATTCAAAATTCTTCTATTCACTCACAAAGCTCTCCATAATCAGGCCCCATCCTACCTCACCGACCTGCTCCATCATCACATTCCCTCCCGTAGCCTTCGCTCTTCTGAGGCTAACCTACTGTCCATACCCTCTAGGACCAAGCACCGGACCTGGGGTGACAGGGCCTTTTCCATAGCTGCTCCATCTTTATGGAATGCTCTCCCCAAACACCTACGAGATTGTCCTGACCTGTCCAAATTCAAGTCACTTCTCAAAACTCATCTATTCAGAGTGGCATTTAACTTGTAACAACACAAAATAAATGCTTTTATTTTTGCTATTCTTTTTAATAGTTTTTATACTTAGATCACGACAGAAATGTGAAGTCCTAGATCCTAAAACTTGTAAAGTTTTCAGTTTCCTGATTGCATGTAAATCTGTCCTGCTTCTGTCTAATTTTAAGAAATTGTTCTATATTTGTTGTTCTCTCTCATAATTTAGCTAATTTTTAATGAACTGTCTTATGCTGCTCTCTTTGTTTTTATCTTAATTATTCTTGATGTTGATGTACTATTTTGATTTTGTACTATGATTTGTATGGTGTATGTACGTATTTGTTTTGATTATTTGTCTTATGTAAAGCGTCTTTGAGTATCTTGAAAAGCGCTATATAAATAAAATGTATTATTATTATTATTTATTATTAACATTTCTTTTTTGTTTATTACATTTGACAACTTGTGTTTAAAAGTAATTTTTTCAGTTTTGTTTGTTTAGTTATATAAGCTCCGTCTCTCAATACTGTTCAAATGAAAGGTTCTCATGGGGTGTTTTAACTTCTTCACATGACTGTATTTCAAGCAAACCATTGTACCAGAACTTCAAACCCCATTTCCAGAAGAGTTGAGACATTTCATAAAATGCAATAACTTACAGTATGTTGCAGGAATCAAATTTTAAATGTGTTTATATCTAAAAACCAAAATAAAATGGTGAGTAAAAACATTGGAAATCTTTTCTTTCTACTTTTGTCAGTTAAATAAAGATTTTACATTTAACGTCTAAACTTTTCTGGAAATGGGGTTTGTATTTGGAGAAGCATTTCTGTATAGCAGCGGTTGATCTGAGGCTGCAATGAAAAAGTGTCACAAAGTGTATATAGACAGAATCACCTAAATACCATAGAAGCATTAAAATTCCTTATTTCTTGGTTTCAAAAGAGAAAAAACATACCTCTGTATTTGTAAGCCGTTTCTTCTTCATCTTTTTGTTTTGATGGTTGGACTGTGTCTTAAGGTCCTTTATTTTCTTTCTTTGTTTTATCTCCACAATATCCATTTCCACAAGACTCTGTTCATTTGCTTTGCTCTTATTTTGTCTAAAGTCTCCCAACGCCAATAGGCGTTTCCTCTTCTCCATTACAGTCCTCTCTTTTTTGTGCATCTTCTTGTGAGTCTTTAGCCAGCCAGCCAGTAAATAAACTTTGCCACACTCTTGGCATGGAAACGTCTTTTTTGATTTTTTATCATCTCCCTTTTCTCCTGAAGACTCTTCAAGGGCTGTGTTTGATTGCACTGTAATTTGGCCAGTGTTGGTACTTTTTGAGTCAAAAATGATTATGTTTTGGGTTTCTAAGTTTGTTTTTGATTCCATAGTGATTTGTGGGGGTGTAAAATTCTCTGAAATTGTAGGTTGCGGGGTGACTCTTTCTGACGTTTCAGTTCTGTTCTTTAACTCAAAGACTTTATTTTCATCAATGCTGCCTTCCTTTGACTTCTAAATGGATTAACAAAATAAAAAAATGTAGATTATAATACAATTTGAACCAAACAGAAAAAAATCTAAACACGGCATGAACCATTCAGATAATAAAGGACACAACAACAAAACCAAACAAGGTAAATTGTTAGTTCAGTGGTCAAGAGATGCACAACATACACACATACACACCAATACAAAATGAGACAAACACAAATAATCCAAGCCACATGTGCAGAACAGTTGGATCATTTGTTAATTCTCTTGAACCTATTGTGCAAAAGTTTGTAAAAAAGAACATTTCTCAACTAATTTGATGCTGTTTGAAACTTTGTTAGGTTGTAAACCAGGCCAGCAGCAGCATTCTAAATGCACCACAGCAGATATATTAAACATAAAGACCAGCAGATAAAATGTTTTAGAAATTAAATCTGAATAAGACAATGGCCTGGTACGTGAATTTGTACAGTTTCTGTGGTCAGAAAAGAATGTATTCTAAAACTGTAAACACATGAGCAGAATCTGGTGGTTAATATAATCAGAACGTTGTGGTTGTTTTCCAAAACAGAGCAAGACTGTTTCACCATCATGATTTTGATGTTTATACAAGTTTATACTTGATTCATAATACATTTTTGGATTTTATTTCATTAGGTCGGAAACACATATAGCAATGATATGTATTTATAATATCAAATATCAAACTCTTATTTTCCTTGGTGAAATATTTGTGGATAAATATGACAGGTCACCCAACCCTTACAAAAGAACTACCGCTATCATTAAACACACAGTTGTAGATTAGCCAAAATTAAAAGTAAATTCCAAATAAAATCCTTAAATTACTTCCAAAACAAACATCTCAAATGTCTTATGCAATGCATGTACCCTAATGAGCTTACAAATAAAAATATAAGAAGACTTTCTTTAATTACCATATGAAATCTGACAACCCCAGTATTCAAACCCACTTAAACCCCTAAAATATGGCAAACCTATCTTTAGTCTCACTTCCTGTAAGTGACATCTGGCAACATTTCTGTTAGTAGAAATAATTTCTATCTGTTCTAGGGTTATATGTTTTGTTGTTGGTTTTTTTAAGTTTTGTTTTGTGTGTTAAAGAATTTGTCTTTTTAGTTTTTTGTGTATAATTTGGGCTTTTTTCATGTTGTGATCATTTGTAGTATTATCATCTTTTAGTCACCATAAATATGAATATGTATAAGAAAATAACATTATATTTATTCGCCTTTAGAAGGTTAGTTACAGAAATATAAAACCTACGAGACATTTCTTTTTTTGTGTGTAAATAGTAAATAACATAACTATTACAAAATCCAACCTTGATAGTGGTTCGTCGAGATCTTCTCTGAGATGGATTAGGGAAGATGTGTTTGAGAAGAACATCACTTTTTTGGGGTGTATTTAATAAGTGAGTACGTATATGTGGTCCCAACCATCCTTCACGAGTAAAAACTTTATCACAGTGTGGGCAAGCAAAGATTTTCTTCGAACAGACTGTCCCCTTCATCAGCTGAAACAAAAACATATATTTATCAAACAAATGCATAGTGAAAAAAGTCGAGGGGTTGTTTTGCCAAAATATGCAACATGGTCAGTAATACGTGAAAAATCACACAATCACTGAATGAAGGCTTTCAACTAGATTTGAAAATGTAAATACTTTTTAAACAACAACAACAATAGAGATCAGATATATAAATGCTGGATTTGGTTGATGTTGGGGTGCTGTGTAAGCTGATCAAGCTTTCCCACACCACTTTACAAATTACTTTTTAATAACCTTGGAACATAGGAACGTTTTTCATGCTTAAACAATCTGCTGGCTACTTGTTGGAAAAACACAGTGCACATGAGTAGATTGTTCTCATTGAACAATGTTCCAATTATTGATCACGGGTAAAAAAATAAAATAAAATACAAAAATGGAGCCTCTGTTGAAACATTCTTGTACTGAGGATGCTTCCGGAGCAGTCTGAAACTCTGCAGCAAATATTGCAATTAACAACAGATATTTTTACACTACACCTTGCACTAAAAGTTGTGCTACAACATTACCATATTGTGAAATATGAGTACCTTCCATTTAGCTGCCAATATCTGCCGATGAATGTATAGTTGATTTAATGCATCTTTAACCAATGGTGTTTGCAAAATATGTACTTGGAATGGATGTTCAAATACTGTTGTGCAGTACACTAAACTACATGTATTTAATCAAACAAAATATATTTCAGCTTTGTACTTACTTCAGTTGAGAGCTGTGGGGCATTTTTCATCTTGTTTTTGAGCTGTTCTTTTTTCTCCTGTCTGCAGAGCAAAGCTCGTTCTCGTATGTGTGACTTTAAGTGAAAGGACAGCCAACAGGAGCGAGCAAAAATCTTGTTGCACTCGGGGCACTGAAACAGGCTCTGGCCTACTGCTTTTGCCTTTTCCACTTCTGTTTCATTGTTTCTTATTACAACTTTCTAAAAAAGTTTATAAAAATAACATTAAATTAACACCTAATTAACAAATAACATACTTCATTTTTGGTTAGTTACATACTTAAAGAATGTAGAAGTTTGTGGAGGAAAAAAACGTCCTGTTGTGTTCCAACTGTCATGTCCAGTTAATATGTAGGCAGCAGAACTACAGTTACACTGTAGACTAACTAGGGTTAACAAATACTAGGATATATTAAAATATTCATTTATTTGTATAAATGTAATTCTTTTGTCGGTGGTTTAAGCTTTAGGCAAAATACAGAATATACAAACGTTGTATATTTACATGGCAAACATTTCATATATTCAACATTTCCTAACAAAATAATACATGACAGTAAGTGTTTAAAAGTGTTATGCCAATAAACACTGTACTGTCAATGAGTAATAAAATTAACTGAAGCACGATATACACTATAATGTAATTCTAATTCCCGACACCACACACACTACTATGACACACTGTAGTATGTCAGTGTGATTAGTCAGAAAATGCAAAAAACGTATCCATCCATCCACCTCAAACTGAGGCATTATTTGTCGGATCCGAGGTAACAGGGGACAAGTTGTCTAACATGGTGCTAAAACCTTAATGCTTTGTGACTGTGCTATAAAAATAAAAGTAGTTGATTACTAATCCAGCAGTGATACATATCAATTTTATCTCTTTTAGTGCAATATACTTTTGTAAAATGATATATTTATATATTTTTCTCTTAGTGCAATAATACGTATGCTGCTGTTTTTTGATAATGTCCTGTCTTTTTGCCTATGCCCTGTTATGTTTAATTGTGTTGTTTTTGTCTTCCCTTGTGTAATGTGTACTGTAATTTGTAAATTGTAACTTGGTAATTTGTAAAGTACTGTGACACTGCAATTTTCATCGGGATCAATAAAGTGTTATCTTATCTTATCAAGCAAACTGGGTCTATACAGCATGCAGTAATTTTATTAATATAACAAATTGTTTTGAACTATGTTTCAACCATTTTCTCTAATTATTTTTTAATTAATTTTAAATAAATCTTGAACCATTATCACCTACTTGGTTGGTGTTTGTATCACAATATGAACATGAAACATAAACAGCTACACTACAGAATCTTATATAACTAATACAAAATAAATTGAAGCTGCACTCTTCATTCTCGTACCTTATCATGCTGCTGTAATTTTTGGTCACTGCATCCTTGTTCTTTTGGTTCTTCTGAACTAGAAAGTGATATTTTGTGGGCCTTCTTCATGTGAATCGCCAGCCGTGAGAGATGGATGAAGGCTTGGTTACAGTGTTGGCACTGATGGATCAGAGCTTTTTCAGTTAATTGCTTGGCTTTGAGACTCGCAGGTCTGGGTGCACTTCTCTCCGAGTGCTTGCTGCTGACTGTAGGTTCACTTGCAGCATCTGATGCTTCAACTGGCTCTGCTTCTGTAGCAGTTACTGACACACTAACATTTGTTGACACGGTACTCCTTTCTGTCTGCTCAGACGTGTCCGACAGGTCCTCCGCAAACTCTCTTGATAACTAGATGGAACATTAAGCAATTAAAAACAGTTTTAACAAAACTGTAAAAAAATTTATCATTATTTACCGCTTCAAGGTGATTTAAAGTTTATTACAAACCCTATTTTCAGAAATACACCTGAACCTTTATTTAACAGACAAAACAAAGAAAAGATTTTCAGTGTTTTCAATGATGAACCATTTTTTTAAATATCTGTTAAATATCAACAAATTTAAAAATTAATGCCTGCAACACGCTCAAAAGCTGGGACAGAGGCATGTTGACCACTGGATCCCATCATGTTTTAATTGTACTTTTTAATCGTTTGGGAATTAAAGATACTAAATGTTACAGTTTTGCAAATTGACTTTTTGCCCATTTTAGCTGTATACAAGACAAGCTGCTCAACAGTCCGTGGTCACCATTGTTTGAGGACTTCAGGCAGGCCAGTCAAGCATACACACTCTACAAAGCCACATGGTTATAACTTGTGCGGAATGAGACCTGGCATTGCCCTGCTGAAAATACATGGAATTCGACAGCCTATGTTGTTCCTTTCAAGGTTTTTTTCTTGTAATTTTAACATTTTTACCTTGCCACTGTTGCTCTTGGCTTGCTCATCAGGGTTTTTTGGTCTTTAAAGTTGATTTAGGACAGAATCCATTGTAAAGTGCTATACAGATAAATTACAGATTTAGTCTTAATTGAGACATCTGGAGTAATGGTTTCAACTCGTACTATGCGCCACACACTGAACAAAATAGGGCTCTATGGGCAAAGGCCAAGGAGAAGCCCACTGTTTAAGAAAAGAGCGATTGAACTTTGCCAAAATTTACAAAGACAAACCACAATACTTCTGGGAAAATCTTCTATGGAACCATCAATCCAAACTTTAGCTCTCTGGCATTGCATACCAGCGTTATGTTTATAGATGAAATAAAGCCTAAAAAAACAAAAGTGCACCCTACCTACAATGCAACATGGAGAATCCATAATGTTGTGGGGCTGCTTTGCTGCCTCTGAGACTGGAGGCCTTAAACATGTTACAGGGACAATGAAATCTAAGGGTTATTGGAGCACTTTAAAGTGAAATGTGCTCCCAAGTAGGGCTGGGCGATATATCGAGATTTTATAAAATATCGATATATTTTCATACGCGATATAAGATAAGACAATATCGCGTATATCGATATAGATGTTGCGTTCCAGTTAGATCAGACAGTTCGTCTTTCTCTTCTCCCAGTTTGTCTCTGCACATGTTCACCTGCCCCGCCTCTCTCCCTCACTGAACACAACTCGCCCCTCCCCACCGCTTCACCAGTAATTCCTGCAGGCAGCGATAGCATGGAGACGGATAAAGACATGACAGAAGCTATCGAAGAGGAGCTGCTTACTAAAAAGAATAATAATGACTCTTTTTGGAATTATTTGGAGATGGTTCGAATTCAAAGTGTCAGATGAGCAGCAGAATAATGTATTCTGTAGAGAACGCCGAAAACAAATCCAGACAAAAGGTTCCAGCTCCGTGTACCTTCATTCGTTTTTCACTTCAAATCCCAAAGTTAAAAAACAAGAAAACGAGTCGTTATTTGTTTTAAAAACCAACACAAGCGCATGCACGCGCTGACATGCACGTATTTACTTCACATTAAGTGTTGAGAAAGTAATAATAACGTAGCGGTGCATCTCCTGTTGTTCTGACTCTTGTGTTTGTATATGTGATGTGCATATATTTGCTCTATCTGTAAAAACAAACATTATGGGGAGTGATTTCTGTACCGGATGTTGTACGTGGTCGTGTTAGTTTATACTGGATGATCGCCCGACGTCCGACACGTCATTTATTTATTTATCTTCTATTATAGTATTACTTGTTGTCGGCCAGTAAACAACCAAACATTATTAAATTGCATGAACTAACTCTGCAGTAAACAAGGAGCAAACAGCAATTAAACAACAAATAAAGCTGTTAAATAATAATAAAGTGCATGAAGAAGAACGCTGATTAAAATGCATTAAATGTTGTAATAGTTACACAGTAACATGTACGATTAGTTCTGCCTGTATTACAGAACTGAGTTCTATACAGTAAAAGAAAATATTAATGTAAATGTTAATGTTGTGGCGACATATACATAAAATAATGTATAAAGTCCAAACATGGGGGGGTGGGGGGTTAACGAGGGGTTTACTTTAACGGGGTTTTACTTTTAATGTTACACAAGCTCAGCCGGAAACCGTGTCATTCCAACATCTTCCCTACACACTCGCTCCCTGCGCCCTATAGTACACTTAACATTATTGAAGGGCCAGACAATATATTTGTAATTCACATTAGACGACAGGAGATGCCTTAGAAAACAACTTTTTTTTTTCTTAGAATAGCTCTTTTTTTTTTTTTTAAGGAAAAATAATTCTTGTGTGAAGCTTCCACAGCATGAATATTAATAAAAGTGCCTGTAAAAAAATTGGAACATGTAGCTTTGTCTCAGAAGTGTCTTTTTGTTATTACCTTATGGGATAAAAAAATATCGAGATATATATCGTATATCGCCATTCAGAAAAAAATATCGAGATATAATTTTTGATCCATATCGCCCAGCCCTACTCCCAAGTGTACAAAAAAACAGGTATGTGACAAACAAATGGGTCCCACTAAAGCGTAATGACCCAAAGCACACACCCAAAACACTTAAGAAAGAAAAAATTACTGTTTGAAACAGGCCAACAATAAGTCCTGATCCCAATTCAATTATAAATATTTGCAGAGACGAAATCTGAAAGAAAAAGGAATTCTGCAAATATTCAAGAGCTTGAAACAACGACAGTGAAAGAGACAGTAGCAAGAAGTTTACAGATTAGCTACAGAAATGTTTGGAGGCTGCCACTGTGGCCAAAGGTTGTGTAACCTAGCATTAGGGAAGGGTACCTTTAATTCTGTCAGTGTCATATTGTATTTCGATGTATTTCAACATGCCCAAGGTAAGTTATTACATCTGCCTGATATACATTCGCATATTCTAACCACTAGGGCTGCCGCGATTGGTCGACCAAGTCGATGACGTCTTCGCAGTCAATATTTTAAGTCAATGCATCATTTTTAAAACTATGTTTATAAATTATCTAATAAGTCTTATTTGGTCCAGTCACTGGTTGGTGGCATTAAGCGCAGTCTTAAAAAATGCCGTCTGCAGCAGAGTCGGATGCCGCGGTGCTCAAAGAGCAAAAAACTTCTCATGTGAAACACTTACCACTTTGTTACATCGCTTAGAATGTGAAGTCATTTTTGAGTGAATGTGTAGGTTAGAATCTGGGCTCATTCTGTCGTTACTGTACGTTGGACTTAATGAGACATGGCTTACCTCTAACTATTTTATTTCTGCTTTAAGTTTAAACACTTTGCTTTGTGTACTGAATGCCATAAACACGTTACACTTTGTTTAATATGGAGCACTTGAGAATTTGATAATATGGACATAAACCCTGTTTACATTTAGTTTTGTGCCATATTATTATGCCATACAGTTTGTTGTTAAAATAAAAGAAGCTTAAATGAGATTCTGAATTAAACTTTTTAGAGGAAAATTAATCGTTTAGATTAATTGACTAATCGATAAAATAGTCTATAGATTAATCGATAGGAAAATAGTCGTTAGTTGCAGCCCTACTACCCACTTCATTTTATATAACCCAGGCAAACAAAAAGTTTAAATTAAAAACTGCCCTATTTAATAACTGTTATTTATTTTTTGTTGTGTAAGTAAGACATGAAAAATAAAACCCTAAAACTGACACCTACCCTGGAAAGGCCACACAGTTTCTTCTTCCGTTTTTTGTCTCCATAATAAAATGTTTTGCGCTGCCGGTATTTGTAGGGCCTCTCAGTGGAATGAACACGCATGTGGAACATCAGTCGCTGCTCCCTAGCAAACACTTTTCCACAGACCGGGCAGGCGAAGGACATCCTCTGACTTCTGCTTTTCACTATGGGCAAAGTAGGATCACAGTCTAACGGAGCCATGTAGCTGTGTGCCGAGTCCCATTGCATGCCATCAGAAAAGCCTGTTTCAGTGGGAGCACTTGTATGAGATGAACACCTTTCCGTATTAAAGCCAAGCACTGCTGGGAGACCTGTGTTGTGCCCAAAAGCCTCAAAATCAGATGCATCAATAGACTCAGTTTTGATAATTAAAGCATCCAGACTTAGTATGCTGTCCAGGCTGCCAGTCTGCTCAGAGAGATCCGCCTCGCTCAGGACTGTTAGAGCTGTGGGCACTGTGGGATCTAAAAAAAAGCAGAAAGGGCAAAAACTGAAGGTCATTTCACACTTTCAATAAAAAATTGTATATCAAAAATCAAATGGACAATTTTATTGCCCAACAGACATTCATCGACCATTTTATGAGCTACACCTACTCAACAGATTCACTATGTAGGTAGACAATTACTGATTGTAGTCAATTGTTACACTTATTCATCCCTTTCTAGCCCATCATAGCTACACCTACCTGTTATGTACACTTATTATTTTCTAAGCTACACATAAACAGATATATTTTGTGGGTATACATTTATATGATGTAGCCCACCTGTTGCTCTCTAAATTTTGTCACCCCCTGTACCTTATTTAACAATTAAAAGGGACCCCTACAACACCCTCACGGACTTGATGATATTTGGATGGTGAACCATTCTCAGCACTGTAATGATACAAGGTAATTACATGGCAGTGCGTGTTTTATACTAATATGAGTGTAGAAGTATAGCAGTGTTGTTGTGATTACCAACAAACTTCTACCAACAAAACATCGGCGTGGATGATGCTCTCATCTACATGTTACAGAGGGCACATGCTCATCTGGACAGTGTGGATGCTACTGTGAGGATTATGTTTTTCAATTTTTCATGCGCCTTCAATACTATTCAACCTGCACTGCTAGGTGAATGCGAAGATGAATGTGGAACCAGCTCTAGTCTCCTGGGTTTTGGACTATCTATCTTCTAGACCACAGTTTGTGTGACTTAAAAACTGTGTCTGTTAAAACCTTGAGCAGTATGGGGGCCCCACAAAGAACAGTCCTGTCCCCTTTCCTGTTTACGCTGTATACATCAGACTTTCAATATAACTCCGACAACTGTTTTCTTCAGAAGTTTTAAGATGATTCAGCAGTTGTGGGTTGTATTAGGGCAGGATGTGAGCAAGAATACAGGGGCACAGTCAAAAACTTTGTGGACTGGTGTAGCAACAACCACCTACAACTTAACATCACAAAAACCAAAGAGATGGTGGTGGACTTTAGAAGGAGGAGGGATCCTGAGCCAGTTACTATCCTAGGAACTGAGGTGGAACTTGTACCCAGCTACAGGTACCTTGGAGTTCAGCTGGACAACAAGCTGGACTGGTCTAGACACATTGAGACTGTGTACAAAAAGGGGCAGAGCAGACTGTACTCTTTTAACATCAGCAGGCCCCTTTTGTGCACCTTTTATCAGTATATGGTGGCCAGTGCTCTTTTCTTTGGAGTGGTTTGCTGGGGTGAGAGTGCTAGAACAATGGACACAAACCGAATAAACAAACAGATCAAAAAGGCCAGCTCCATAGTGGGGTCTGAACAGGACTCAGTTCAGCAGGTAGCAGAGTTAAGAATGCTCACAAAGCTTAACTCGATAATCACTAACCATTCACACCCACTTCATACCCTGGGGGTGTTTCGACAGAGCACCTTCAGTCACAGACTAAATGCAGGACTGAACGCTACAGAAATTTTTTTCCTATAACTGCTTTCAGACTGTCTAACAATTCATAATAATCCAAATAATTCCTAATCATTTATAATAAATACCTACTTTGTATGCTATGCATGCACCATTAAACCAATGTTTACATACATGCATACACCATAAACAGGGTTTACATGTACAGTATATAGTACCATACTGTACATTTTTATTCTTATTGCTTGTTTTATACTGTAAGTGAATGTTGTATGTATACAAGAAGTTGTTGTTGTCTGATGTGAGCTGCTGTAACAAAGAAATTTCCTGCAAAGGATCAATAAAGAATCTGTCTGTCTGTCTGTCTGTCTGTCTGTCTGTCTGTCTGTCTGTCTGTCTATCTATCTATCTATCTATCTATCTATCTATCTATCTATCTATCTATCTATCTATCTATCTATCTATCTATCTATCTATCTATCTATCTATCTATCTATCTATCTATCTATCTATCTATCTATCTATCTATCTATCTATCTACAGTGGGGGAAATAAGTATTTGATCCCCTGCTGATTTTGTAAGTTTACCCCCTTACAAAGACTTGAACAGTCTATAATTTTTATGGAAGGTTTATTTTAACAGAGAAAAATCCAGACATCCAAAAACATTAAATAAAAGTTATAAATTAATTTGTATTTAATTAAGGGAAATAAGTATTTGATCCCCTACCAACCAGCAAGAATTCTGACCCCCACAGACCGGTTATGTGCCCATGAGGCACACAAATTAGTCCTGTCCCTGTATAAAAGACTCCTGTCACAGAATCAGTTTCTTCCGTTCAAATCTCTCGACCACCATGGGCAAGACCAAAGAGCTATCAAAGGACGTCAGGGACAAGATTGTAGACCTGCACAAGACTGGAATGGGCTACCATTCAGCAAGAAGCTTGGTTAGAAAGAGACCACTGTTGGTGCGATAATTCGAAAATGGAAGAAATACAAGATCACAGTCAATCACCCTCGCTCTGGAGCTCCATGCAAGATCTCACCTGGTGGGGTAAGAATGATTCTGAGAAAGGTGAGGTCAGTCCAGAATTACACGGGAGGAGCTTGTCAATGATCTCAAGGGAGCTGGGAGCACAGTCACCAAGAAAACCATTAGTAACACACTTCGCCGTAATGGATTGAGATCCTGCAGTGCCCGCAAAGTCCCTCTGCTCAAGAAGGCTCATGTACAGGCCCGTCTGAAGTTTGCCAATGAACACGTGAATGATTCAGAGAAAGCTTGGGAGAATGTGATATGGTCAGATGAGACCAAAATTGAGCTCTTTGGCATCAACTCCACTCGCCGTGTTTGGAGGCAAAGAAATGCCTTTCTCAGAATCATTCTTACCCCACCAGGTGAGATCTTGCATGGAGCTCCAGAGTGAGGGTGATTGACTGTGATCTTGTATTTCTTCCTTTTTCGAATTATCGCACCAACAGTGGTCTCTTTCTCACCAAGCTTCTTGCTGATGGTCTTGTAGCCCATTCCAGCCTTGTGCAGGTCTACAATCTTGTCCCTGACGTCCTTTGATAGCTCTTTGGTCTTGCCCATGGTGATCGAGAGATTTGAACGGAAGAAACTGATTCTGTGACAGGAGTCTTTTATACAGGGACAGGACTAATTTGTGTGCCTCATGGGCACATAACCGGTCTGTGGGGGTCAGAATTCTTGCTGGTTGGTAGGGGATCAAATACTTATTTCCCTTAATTAAATACAAATTAATTTATAACTTTTATTTAATGTTTTTTTTCTGGATTTTTTGTTGATATTCTGTCTCTCTCTGTTAAAATAAACCTTCCATAAAAATTATAGACTGTTCAAGTCTTTGTAAGGGGGTAAACTTACAAAATCAGCAGGGGATCAAATACTTATTTCCCCCACTGTATCTATCTATCTATCTATCTATCTATCTATCTATCATGAATGTAGGTGATTGTAATTATGATTTTGTACAAAAGCAGTATCCATGAAAGGCTAAGTTTTTGAGGAGCAGAGGATCATTAGTTTGTCAACGTGAGAAAACGTCAATGCTTGAGAAAATTTTTGAAATGCTTGAAAAAAATGTATCTATCAAACAACGATTAGAGTGGATAATATCAGTAAACGATTCAAGAAATCTGGAGAAAATTTAGTGTGTAAAGGGCGTGGGTGCAAGCCTGAACTATAATATAATAATGTAAATATATGTGGCACATTAAACTTGGTTCTGCTAAGACGTGTTAACAGATGATAGTTAATAAAATTATGTATTTAGTCATCCTAATCCAAACGCCACTGCGTGGTTTATAACCCTCCTACAAAACGTTATAAGACTCTAGGTTCAATCAATTAATAAAGGAGCATATTCATACATACTCATTTATACACATATACATTCATACATCATGCACAAATACATATCCATTCCTAAGCGTAGCCACACCATTCCCAACACTGCGCTACACGGTTACGGTAAATTTAGATACCACGGCCGCAAATCCTTCTGGGTAAAGCCCGATTCGCCTCCCTAATCCACAGTGGCGGACGCCACAATACAAACGTTTCGTTTACCAGACGCTGCTTGTCAAATGCCATTTAATTAGACATGAGCAAACTGTAAAACTGAGGCGCTTTACTAATCTCACTTAATTGCATCGTAGATATTGTATATTTTGCCCTGCGAACAACAAGCATCAGCAGCGCGGTTGTGCAGCAAAGGCTTAATAACGGTGCAGGCGCTATCTTGTCTCGCAGATGCAAATTAGACTTGAGTGAACCTTCACTAAATAAACAGACTGTTTGTGGTGTTAAAAACTGACAAATACTAGTTTTTAATGCACAATCTATGTATGCTTCAGAAGGCACTTAAAGCCAGGTTTTCTGATGTTTTGTACCTGGCCAGTCGGTGGGATTTTCTCCCTCCATCCATCGCAGTCTGCGTCTGAGCAGCTCATTCTCAGTGCGCGCTCTCAGCGTCTCTTCCTCATACTCCTGCACTGTGCCTCCAACCATCTCCATGATCTGCTCCACCGCGGCCTGCAGCCGCTCGCTCACTGCGCGGTGCAACAACTGTAACTTCGTCATTTTCTATTCCTTTAATCAGATTCCCTAACTGTTCGCATTAATCGGGATCCTAAAAACTAGCTCAATCGCTATCGTCTCGTAGCGCAATTCTTCCTCTAGTTCAGGAGAAAGCTTCGCTATAGTGGGGTGATAATAGCTTGATTACTGCCATCTAGCTTCCGGCGCTCAGCTAACCTGAACAAAGGGGGTTCACATTTCCGATCGTGTCGACAGCACTATTTTCTCGTTCACACATGGTCCAGGTCTTGACTGGTCTCTTATGGGTTAACCCAGGTCTTGACTAGTCTCTTATGGGTTAACCCAGGCCTTGACTGGTCTCTTATGGGTTAACACCCCTATTCCTCTCACTAGCTGAGCATAATGTAAGGATCCGCCAGTGTTCCCATCAGTTGTTGATATGGCCAGAATGTTTTAAAAGGCAGCATAACCCTATATATATACTACCTTTTGGGGATGTTAACCGCTGGGAGATCCATCTTAGCCAGACCACTGGGAAACCAAAAGTGAGCCAGTGGGATACCTAAAGCAGAGGGCTGGGAGACCCCTTTGGCGCAGACCACTGGGAGGCCTAACATTAGCCACTAAGATACCTAAAGCAGACAGCTGGGAGGCCCCTTTGGGTCAAACCACTGGGAAACCATTTTTCTCTGTTGTCTGGTGCTTCAGTGTAAGATGATAACAGCATGTCATTTTCAGTATCAGGGCTTCTG
This sequence comes from Trichomycterus rosablanca, assembly GCF_030014385.1. Classification (NCBI taxonomy): domain Eukaryota; kingdom Metazoa; phylum Chordata; class Actinopteri; order Siluriformes; family Trichomycteridae; genus Trichomycterus; species Trichomycterus rosablanca. The sequence goes on along the minus strand of NC_086009.1, from coordinate 11,911,526 downwards.
CCCAAAACCTCTTTTGTTTCCTTCTCTTCAATATTGAATGATACAATGTCAAATAAAGTTGCAGGCATATGAGACACCTCTCTCTATCTCCACCTATTGCACATTCTCCCCATGTCTGAGCGGCCTTCCTCCAGGTGCTCAAGTTTCCATCCACAAGTCCAAAGACATGCAACCAGTTTAACTGGAGATACTAAAATTGCCCTAGGTGTGATTGTGTTTGCCCTGTGATAGACTGGCAACCTGTCTAGGTTGTTGGACCCACCAGCACCCTGAAGAGGATAAATCAGTATTAAAACAATCAATGAATTCATAATGTGGATTTTATCGAATTTGACTAACATTGTTATGAAGTACTCTACACAAAACATGGTGTGCATCATTGTCTCCCCAGCAACTGCCTGAAAACTTCCAGTGAGGTTTGCATAAACAAGCTTTTAGTTATTTTTCAGTACTAGAAACATTTGGTTTAACATCCTGTTTGTAGTAATAAATCATACTATATACACAGATCAGAAATTAGGTTTAAAACACTTAAATATTAAGTTGTGAATTATCTGATACTTAGTAAACAAAACTTTCAACAAGCTGTTATTTGTGAAGTATTTAATTTAAAAAATATTTACCTCTTATACTCTAGATGATATGCACGGTGGTCAAAATACACTATTGGAAGAGAATGCTATATGGCATACCGCATAAAGGTATTAAGATATATAATCTTCTTTTAGTGGCAAAACTGCATTCAAATTTTTAATGGCAGAAAAGTTTATAGTATCAATATGAATCAAGTTAAAATTAAATTAAATGAAATTCTGTTTTAAATGCTACAGAAGAAAAATAGTACATATAGTAAATATACAATTAAAATATAATAAATTAAGTGGTCGAATAAATAATAAATTAAACAAAAATCCTAAACAATAAGTAAAAAAAAACATAAAAGCAGAAAAAAATTATATCCCACCATGCTCTGTGGGGTTTAAAAATGCAAAGGGGACCTTAAAAACACATTAGGAATTTTAAAGATGATACATTTCTACCACAGATAATGTTGGCTGACGATGATGTTCATTTTCAAATTGTCGAAATGGTGCTGGCTGTACTGGTAACAACTGTTCCATGAATGAACAGCAAAAACACATGAGTGTTAATAATAATAACACCTTTCAAAAAAATAATCATCGTAAAAATACCATCAGTCAGTTTACCCTTTCAATTTAAAGCAGACCGGATTAGAATAATTGTTCAATGTGGTAAAATTGTAAATTTGTCTAATTTAAACATAAATAATATATCCTTTGTAATTAATAGGTATGTTCACTGGACCCCTATAGAAAATTTTGGACAAACATGTTAGACCTAGGTGGTAAAGACATCAACAGATATCCTGGGAAAGTCATCCATACCCATACATCCAAAGAAGATATGGCTTTGTATGTTTTTATTTCTTAACAGCCCATTTAAATTGAAAATGATCTGCAGACAGTTCACAAATACAAACTGATAAAACAGATCAAATTTAATTGAGTATCAGATTTTTGCACACTCTGTTGTGCAGTGAATGGATTTTAAATTTTGCCCATAAATCTAAATAATCTAATAAATAATAATAATTATAATAATAATAATCTGATAAATAATTGCTTTAGACTTTTGTTTGAGCCATTTGGGCTGGACCATTCAAGGACATTTAGAGACTTGTCACAAGTCAATCAAGTTGTTTTGGCAGAATGTTTTGGCCTGTCGCTATGTGTAAGTTTGTGTTCACTCTGAAGGAGGTTTTATTGAACAATGTTCCTGCAATCATGTCCCTCAATTCTTATCAGTATCACTGTCCCTGTCACTGAGACACACTCCAATAACACATGCTAAATGCTGCCACCACCATGTTTTACCAAAGGAATTGTATTAGTAATGTGCAGTGCCTGTTTTTTTTTTTTTTGCCAGACATAGTACGTGCTGTTCTGATGAAATAGATTTTCATCTCGTCAGACAAGAGAATGTTTTCCCTCTTGATGCCAGATTCTGTTACATGGCATTTTGCCAACTCTACACAAGCCGTCATATGTCTTTTATTAAAAACCTTAGATATTGTTTCATATTTCTGCAATTCATAACAGAGATCCACCGACAGTTTATTTGACTTTATGGCTTAGCAATGCAGTCTAAATTGTGCATCCTTATAGACCAAGATATATGCCTTAACGAATGATGTCAAATCAGTTTAAATTGCAACAGGTGGACTCCACATGAATTTAAGACACATCACAAAATTAAAAAACTTAACTGATTTTGAATTAACTGTGGGGAAAACTCACTTTTGTCCGCATACCAGATTTGGCAAAGTTTTTACACCTGATGCCTCTTCTGATGCAACCCTCCTATTTTTATCTGGGCTTAAGAGCGCACTGATGAATTTTAAAGTAGGTATTTTTTTCTTTAAGATACTTAAGATGTCATTTCTGACATCAGAGTATTGACAAGCAGCTGCTTTACAGCTAAATCAATTCTGCTTTGCTTTACACCAGATTTGCCAACAAAAATAAAATATAAATTTACTGTAGTCCAATCCCACTCAGTAACCACCCGGAATTATAGCAGCCAATTTGTGAATACATAAAAGGGACATTTCACATTCCTCATAGACGATGACCTTAGACTAGGTTTGAATCCAGGTCCTGATGCTGTGCAAGACCACCTGCTGCACCATTGTGCCATCCATCTATTTTAGATGTCACTTAAAATTGTTCACATTTTTATGTAGGTTAAGTGTAACTGAACATTTGAACTACCTCAGAAATGGTAAACCTTAAAGGTTGGGAAAGATTAAAACTAGTCTTTATGCTTTAAGTTAAACTGCAAGACTTGAATAACAGAGAAACACTATTATCGTGATTTGGGAAAACACACCCCACACATAACTCTCCACACTGCTGTCAATACTGTGATGTGCACAATTGTAGTATTCTTGAGACTCATAAATAACCCTGAATATGACCAAACAGTAGGTAACATCAGTTAAGTCTATGTTGTGTTTGGAAGATCCACTAGACTTTGACCACCTTTGTCATTTAGATGCTGTTTGACCATGTGAAGCTGGAGTGACCTTGACATAATGAAGCTCTGGTTGCAGAGAGAGCAGCTGTAGCGCTGTTCGTGATGTTTGCGTTGGTGTTTTTTTAGTGTGTGGCTATCGTTAAAGCTGTGGTCGCAGAGGGCGCACTGGTATGGCCTCTCTCCTGTGTGAATTCGTACATGGCGCCGCAAGTTGCTCCGCTGACTGAAGCTCTTGGAGCACCAGGTGCACAGGTAGGGCCGCTCGCCGGTGTGAGTACGCATATGACGCCGAAGGTCGGCTGACTGGTAAAAGCCTCTGCCACACCAGTTGCAGCTGAAGGTTCGTTTGTGAGCTTGCTGGTGTACCTGTAGTTTCTCCAGCTCCTCAAATGACTTTTTGCATTGAATGCACTTGTAAAGCATTTGTCCATGGATGTCTTCACTCGCGTTTTCAGCACTTCCTTCTGTTCTCAAATTCAACTGAGCTGTGTTTGAGAGCTCTTCTCTGTCTGGCACAACTAAAAGCAGGTCATTATGAGAAGATCTGCTGGGGCTGATCGATCTCTGAGATGACTCAAGGTTGTAGATATGACCTGAGTCTTTAGGTAGGTCAGTGCAGGAATAGCTCGAATCCTTACAAAGGTCAGATTCTGAAATTTGAGTCTCATCTGGTTCAAGCTTTACCCTGTGCAGTTTCACAATGGGCAAAGACACCTGCTGAAAGATGCTCTCTTGAGTGCTTGCACACTCTGTGCTGGAGTCCATGTCAATATTTTCTACCTTAGAATCTGGGTCTTTTTTGCAAACTGAGGCCAGTGTTTGTGGATTCCTCTCCGCCAGGTTCTGGCCCTGGTTCTGAGTTTGCTCAACTTCTAGAGAGTCTGTTTGTTCCTCCAAACCAGAGGTCCCCTCCCACTGTTTACAGGGAGAGATTTCCTCAGACACAGACTGAGACGCATTGTGGACTGGATCTAAAATAATCAAAGGAACAAAAGCAATGAACTTTTTAAATAGTTGTATATTCCTTTCATGTATATAATAACATAAAAATAATAACATGATCAATTAAACTTCACTAACTTCATGAACCCATCAACACAAAGCCTCTGAACCATAATTAACCACAATTTAGGGTTTTATTTTGTACACCACCAGTTTGTACATTTTTAAATGACTTCATTTGTAATTTGAAGTATTTACTGTAAGTTTGTATTAGCTTTTCTCCTGTTGTTTTACGGTAGAGCATCAAACTATCGCTGCTGGTCTGGGATGGGGGTCGAACATTATTTTAGAGGAGGGGTGATATCAACTGAGAAAGGCATGGCATAACAAGTGACAGCATAACAAAGAAGACTAAGGACTGTCCTCAGTGCTGCCTCCTTAATATATATGACAACATTTTCTATACACTATATTTAATTTAAAAAAACTGTAACAAAAAGTTCTGTTTAGAAACCTGTTTTAGACACCATGTAGTATTCATCACAGTAAAAGAGTGATAAAGTGTGTCAGATTGTGCAGTTCAGCATTCATAAAGTAAAACGTCTTTAGGTGGAGACTTTGCCCAAGCTGAAAATCAAGCTGTACGTGTGCTGCAGTCAGATGAGGAGACAAAAAGGATTATCCAGACTGTTATCAGTGTCCATCTGTAATGGTATGGGAATAAATCAGTGACCATGTCATTGATGGCTTCCATATCTGTCAGGATACAATTGAGAAAAATTCGGCCCTGAAGATGAAGTCTCTACTGGGAGGTCCATGGTTATTTCATTCTGCATGTGTTACAACAGCGTGGCTTCGTAGACACAGTGTGTGTGTGTGTGTTTGACTTGCCTGTCTGCAGTCCAGATCTGTTTTCTATTGAAACTGTACAGCACAGCATAACAATGAGGAGAATCAGACAACAATGACCAAGGACTGTTGAGCAGCTAAAGAAAGAATGGATAGTAATTCCACTTGCAAACTGCAATAATTGGTATCTTTACTTTCAAAATGGTTTAAAATGTAATTAATAGGAAAGGTGATGTAACACAGTGGTAAACATGCCTCTTTTGCCCAGATCATGATATTAATTTATAGTATTAATTTCAGTATTTATAAAAGTGTAAAATTAGTATTTAATCATTTGTAATCACAACAAATATTTGGCTTAAGTGTAGAATTACAAACATTATGTAGTACAAACTAGTGGGTACACTGTGTAAATTCATCATTACATATAAGAATGAGAACTGTAACAGGAAAGGCAGCCCCTCACAACTGAAATGTGAGGAAAATGAATCCATTAATCTAGCAATCAAAGCATTGATTGAAAGGGGGTTGTTCAAAATAATAGCAGTGAGGAGTTCAATTGGTGAAATCATTCATTCTGCAGAAGAACGGGTGTCAATTTTGGCCCTTATTTAAGGTAGGAGGGAGGCAAATGTTGCACAGGTTGGTCATAGCACATTTCCTTTTGAAATACTGGGGGAAATGAGTTGTTCCAGACATTGTTCTGATGAACAGCGTACTTTGATTAAAAAGTTGATTGTAGAGAGAAAAAACATACAGAGAAGTGCAGCAAATTATAGGCTGCTCAGCTAAAATGATCTCAAATGCCTTGAAGTGACAACCAAAACCTGAAAGATACGGAAGGAAGCGTGGAACTACTGTTCAACTACTGTTTGCCAAAATGGCAAATACTCAGCCAATGATCACCTCCAGAAAGATCAAGGAACATCTAAAGTTACCAGTGAGTACAGAAGATGATTGAATGAAGCCAATTTACCAGCTAGAACTCCTTGCAAAGTCCAGTTGTTAAGAAAAAGACGTTTCCTGAATGGGTAAAAATTTGCCAAGGAACACATTGACTGGTCCAAAAAGAAATGGCTCAACATTTTGTGGACTGGTGAAAGCAAAATTGTTCTTTTTGGGACTAGTGGCCATAGACAGTATGTCAGACGACCCTTGAGCACTGAATTTAAGCCAAAGTACACTGTGAAGGTAGTAAAGCATGGTGGTACAAAATTATGATATGGGGATGTTTTTCATACCATGGTGTTACGCCTATTTATCACAGACTAGGGCTCATGGATCAATTTAAATATATCAGAATACTTGAGGAGATCATGTTGCCCTATGTCGAAGAAGAAATGTGCTTAAAATGGGTGTTTCAACATGATACTGACCCAAAACATCTTGGTTACAGACAAACAAGATTGAGGTAATAGAGTGGCCAGCCCAATCCCCTGACTTCAATCCCATAGAGAACTTGTGGGCTGATATCTGAAACACGTTTTTTAGGCAAAACCCAAAAATGCAGAAGAACTGTGGTATGTCGTCTAATCATCCTGGACTGGAATACCTGTTCAGAGGTGCCAGAAGTTGGTCGACTTCATGCAACACAGATCTCGGAAACAATTGTTATGCCACCAAATATTAGTTCAGTAATTTAAAGTACAGTGAAACCTCAAACATTTTTTCATGTTATAGATACATTTTTTGAGTTTTTAAAGAAAAATGCTGGCACTGCTATTTTTTTGAACAGCCTAATATAAATTTTTCTTAATTTTCTGTAAAAGATTAACACAAACTGACTAAATTTTGTTAATGTTTTGATTTAGAATTGAAAGTGTAGTATTTTCAGTGCATTTGCATTTATGGAAATAAAAGTTATTATAATGATTTTGTGCTTTATTCGCTTTTTTAAAATCACTGCTATTTTTTTGAGCACCACTGTATATATATTTACACACAGTCGAGTCACATTATTATGAACACCAGCTAATATCCAGAGCAACCGCCGCTATACGGCAGCTATACGTGCTGGGAATGACTCAATAAGGTCCTGGTTGGTTCTCACAGGTATCTGGAGCCATGCTGACTGCAGTGCATACCACAGCTGCAGCAGGGTGCGTAGATGAGGATCCATAGATCCACAGATGCTCAATTGGGTTCAGGTCTGGGGAATTAGGGGGCCAGAGTAGTACTTGGAGGTCTTGTTCATGCTTTTCCAACTAATGTCAAACATTTCTAGCCATGTGACATGTCGCATTGTCTTGCTGGAGGATCCTATCCATCCCAAAAAAAAGACAATCGTTATGTATACGTGTGTACGTGATCTGCAATGATGGATTCATACCCAAATCGTTTGAGAGTGCCTTACACATGCATGATCCCAGAGAATGCCATGAAAACAATCTCCAGAGCATAATCCCCAGAGCATCAGCTTGTGTTCTTCCAGCAGTGGTTGCAGGATGTTTGTTCTCTGATGTTTCTCGCCTGACACGCCGACAACTATCTGTTCAATGAAGCAGAAAACGTGACTCATTGGAGAAGGCAACCCTTTGCCAATAATCGGCAGTCTAATTCCAATACTGCCGTGAAAATTAAAGCTTTTTCTGCCGATGCAACTTCGTTAGCAGAGGTGCAGTGACCATCCATCTGCTTCGGAGCCCCATACGCAGTAGGATTCGCTGAACTGTAGTTTTAGACACACGTCTGGTAGCCCCCTGGTTCATTTTGGTGGTGAGCTTCTCCACTGTAGCGTGTCTGTCTGCCTTATGGACCTTTGTAGCAGACGTTCACCTCTCACATCAATGGCATGTGGTGCTCTGCAGTTTCCAAATCACTTATTCACAAAGGTGCTATTTGTCCACTAACGATACACTTTCACCACAGCAGCACGCAAACAGTTCACAAACGTGAAACGTGACTTCCTTCATTAGCTATGTGCTGCCGCCGTCAAGATTTTATTACTTAAATTCTGTACAAAGCCTTGAACTTTGAATAATTTAATTTCCATTTCTATGTCTGTTCCATTACAATATGTACCTCTACAGGACATTCAGTCATGAGTAAACACAAGCCATCCTATACAGTGTGGAACTTTTTTTACTGTTTTCTCTAGAGATTTGATTTTTCTTATTAGTTATTTTTGGATGAAACTTTTTACTTTAGTCATTACTTTTGTAAGTACAGTTTTTTTTTTTTTGAAGTATTTTGTTAGTGGTGCACAACAGTCAATAGTCAATAAGTCATCCAATACTGGCTTTTGCAGATATTTGCCCCAAACGTGCAAACAACAATTGTGAGAGAGTTCACATGGAATTATTATGAATATCCACTGTTTAACAGCAGGAAATAGCTAATTAATGTATTAGATCTGTTTAAACACATTTAAGAATAATAACTGGATGTCATGTATCAATAACATCCTCGTGTTTTATTAAGATGAGAACTTCACCACATTCCTCAAACTTCGACTTTTATTTTGAAACTCGTGTTGTATAAAGTGGAAATGCATAAATGAGGGGATTAATTGGCTCGTCTGTTGGGGAGTCTGACCCTGGACGAGAAGGGCGGTGCTGCCAGCCTCTGGATTCCAGCCAGATCAAATGTTTTTTTCTCAACAATGCTTTATTATGAATTACTCTCTACAGCACAGTATGAGAAATGAGGGAGGTTTACTTATTTACCTCTCACTGTAACCAGAATGTCCCGCAGCTGCTGCTTCAGATTTTCATTTTCGGTGCGAGTCTGAGCGGTCTCTGTTCGGTACCCCGTTACTGTGGCCTCGACCGCCTCCAAAATCTCCCGAACTGCCACAGCCAGGCGCTCCATTAAATATGAATTTAACATTTCTAACTTGGACATGGTGTGTGCGTTACAGATTAACTGCACACTGATGCCGTCAGTGGATCCTAAAGCGGTGTGCAGTACTGTAGCGAAAGCTTCACTTTATTCTGACTTCCGGTGACGACTTCCGAAATTACACCATGCTCACTAGATAGTGCACTAGATAGGGGGCTTTGTCATTTTGGAAAACGTTTAACCCCCAATTTGTATGGGTGAAGATGGTAGCTTAACAAAAAAATACGGCTTTTTTACGGATTCAGGTTTTCAGGTAAATTTGAAAAGATGTAAGATTATGTTTTTATGCCCAAGTGATTTAACCTTAATAAACAATATTCCAATTAAATGCTGTTTAGTATTTGTGTTTTTTTTCTCCAAAAATACGAGTGATCTTCAAAAAGTTTCCGCACTTAAAAAAAAAAACCTATTTATTAAGAATTTCAGAAACAAACTGCATCACTTTTCTACATAGTCACCTTCCAATGCATTTTTCCAAGCGCTGTACTAACTTTTTAATACCGTCTTAAAAAATGTTTTTGGTTGAGCGCATAACCACTGATGCATCACTGCTTTCACATCATCATCACATGAAAATCTTCTTCCCCTTAAAGCTTCTTTGAGCGGTCCAAAAAGATGGCAGATGGCGCTAAATCAGGACTATAAGCTCTCTTAGTCTCTCAGACACAACCAATTACTACCCCCTCCGCCCTCACCGTTTCCAACAAAAATATAAAAGTGCGGAAACTTTTGAGATCCCTCGTACGTCAAAAAATAGTGTATACAAAAACATGCACAAAAATCAGGAAGTAGTCAAAATAGATAAATCATTGTTTCATGAGATATTTAATGACTGCAATGAATTATACAAGACTCTTGTTTTAACAGCTTTCATCAGTATTTTTTTTAAATTATGTTTAAAATACACATAATTTTCTATGGAAATTATACATATTATATATTTTTTTAATTGGTCAAAACATAAGAGCAAAATAAAATATTTTGGTTTTATGTTGGCTCATTAAAAAGTGTTGGTCCATGTAAGTTTCCTCTGGGTACTTCAGTTTCATCCCAAACTGTAAAATATAGAGAAGGTGCATTGGCTGCCATAAGTGATGTTAGTAAACGTGTTTTTGGGAAGTAGAAGTAAATTGGGGGTAAGGCCAAATGAATTAACCAATGCTTACAAAATTAACAAAATTTCTCATACATTTATATGGAAATTAAAACTTATTATGTTAAGAAAAAAAACCGTATGATTAGGTGGCACAGTGGCTTGGTGGGTAGCGCTGTTGCCTCACAGCAAAAAAGTCCTGGGTTTGATTCCCAGGTGGAGCGATCTGGGTCCTTTCTGTGTGCATGTTCTCCCCGTGTTCGTGAATGAGTGCTGTGGTCAGATGAGTCCATGTTATTAGCAAAAGTTACAATAGCCAACATCTGTCATGACATGATGGTTCATCAATGCCCAGAGCATGGGTGACTTGCATATTTTTCTTCCCAGGAGGTCAATGGTTATTTCGGCAAGACAATACCAGGGCTCATTCTGCACGCACTACTACAATGTGAGTTTATAGACACAGAGTGCCTGTGTTTGACTTGGCTGTCTGCAGTCCATATCTGTCTCCTCTTGAAAACGTTTGATGCATCATGAAGAGATGATTCAGACAAGAGCGAACATGGACTGTTGAGCAGCTGAAGTCTATTATCAAACAAGAATGGGCAAAAATTCCACTTGCAAAACTGCAATAAATGGTATAGTCAGTTCCCAAATGATTAAAAAGTGTAATTAATAGGAAAGTTAATTACCACAGGGACAGGCATAGCTTTGTCCTAACATCTTGGATTGGTGCCCTGAACTGGACCCAGTAAAGACCAGTAAATGTTACCTGACCAGTAAAGACATGAAAATGCTTTGTGCTTTATCATACAATAGACAAAGCAATAAAAAACAGTAATTAGCAAATTAGCAGAGTAATAGAGAAGATAAACAAGCTCCATAAGGGAACAAATACTTTAACATTGGGGGTTAATAAGCATTAACTCTAATTGAAGTTGAAAAGGCTTTGTCCCTGTCCAAGATTTTGGCAACCTTCAGGGTTCCGCTTTGACTGATGGTAACAGGAACAGACTCAAGACCTCAGGTACCTACTGGACAATTACTGTCACTTAAACTCTCCAGTCTTTCTGACTTTGTCTTTCAGTCTGATTCTACCTAACTCAGTACTACATACACTACTCTAATTAGAAATGATTACATAACAGTCATTCTAATATACCTGGAATCATTTAAGGTCAGAGGTTTATTTGCTAGATGTGGAATTATGTAGTCACATAATAAAATTACATTTCTGTAGTTATGGTACCAGCTATACCAGCCACCTAATTGGCAAAGCCAATTTCATTAAATCATGTAAAAAAAGAAATGTTCGGTAAAAAACAAATGATCTATATTGTAAAAAAAAATACAAACAAATGTAATAAAGTGGTAAACATGCCTCTGTCCCAAATTTTGTTGAATGTGTTGCTGGCATTATACTCTAAATAAAACAAAATACAATTAAATTACTTATTATTGTTTTATTGCATTCCACAATTTTTCAAGAAATCAAGTTTGAAATTAAAAACAGTTCAAAGACAAGACATTTATTGTTTGAACTAATCAACCTCATTTATTGTATTCAGTGCTGTAAAAAAGTACTTATCCCTCTCTACCTTCTTTTATTTTTCTAATTGTAAGTCACTTTTGAGTTACAAAGGTCACATACAGTGTATCACAAAAGTGAGTACACCCCTCACATTTCTGCAGATATTTAAGTATATCTTTTCATGGGACAACACTGACAAAATGACACTTTGACACAATGAAAAGTAGTCTGTGTGCAGCTTATATAACAGTGTAAATTTATTCTTTCCTCAAAATAACTCAATATACAGCCATTAATGTCTAAACCACCGGCAACAAAAGTGAGTACACCCCTTAGTGAAAGTTCCTGAAGTGTCAATATTTTGTGTGGCCACCATTATTTCCCAGAACTGCCTTAACTCTCCTGGGCATGGAGTTTACCAGAGCTTCACAGGTTGCCACTGGAATGCTTTTCCACTCCTCCATGACGACATCACAGAGCCGGCGGATATTCGAGACTTTGCGTTCCTCCACCTTCCGCTTGAGGATGCCCCAAAGATGTTCTATTGGGTTTAGGTCTGGAGACATGCTTGGCCAGTCCATCACCTTTACCCTCAGACTCTTCAATAAAGCAGTGGTCGTCTTAGAGGTGTGTTTGGGGTCATTATCATGCTGGAACACTGCCCTGCGACCCAGTTTCCGGAGGGAGGGGATCATGCTCTGCTTCAGTATTTCACAGTACATATTGGAGTTCATGTGTCCCTCAGTGAAATGTAACTCCCCAACACCTGCTGCACTCATGCAGCCCCAGACCATGGCATTCCCACCACCATGCTTGACTGTAGGCATGACACACTTATCTTTGTACTCCTCACCTGATTGCCGCCACACATGCTTGAGACCATCTGAACCAAACAAATTAATCTTGGTCTCATCAGACCATAGGACATGGTTCCAGTAATCCATGTCCTTTGTTGACATGTCTTCAGCAAACTGTTTGCGGGCTTTCTTGTGTAGAGACTTCAGAAGAGGCTTCCTTCTGGGGTGACAGCCATGCAGACCAATTTGATGTAGTGTGCGGCGTATGGTCTGAGCACTGACAGGCTGACCCCCCACCTTTTCAATCTCTGCAGCAATGCTGACAGCACTCCTGCGCCTATCTTTCAAAGACAGCAGCTGGATGTGACGCTGAGCACGTGCACTCAGCTTCTTTGGACGACCAACGCGAGGTCTGTTCTGAGTGGACCCTGCTCTTTTAAAACGCTGGATGATCTTGGCCACTGTGCTGCAGCTCAGTTTCAGGGTGTTGGCAATCTTCTTGTAGCCTTGGCCATCTTCATGTAGCGCAACAATTCATCTTTTAAGATCCTCAGAGAGTTCTTTGCCATGAGGTGCCATGTTGGAACTTTCAGTGACCAGTATGAGAGAGTGTGAGAGCTGTACTACTAAATTGAACACACCTGCTCCCTATGCACACCTGAGACCTAGTAACACTAACAAATCACATGACATTTTGGAGGGAAAATGACAAGCAGTGCTCAATTTGGACATTTAGGGGTGTAGTCTCTTAGGGGTGTACTCACTTTTGTTGCCGATGGTTTAGACATTAATGGCTGTATTTTGAGTTATTTTGAGGGAAGAATAAATTTACACTGTTATATAAGCTGCACACAGACTACTTTTCATTGTGTCAAAGTGTCATTTTGTCAGTGTTGTCCCATGAAAAGATATACTTAAATATCTGCAGAAATGTGAGGGGTGTACTCACTTTTGTGATACACTGTACAATTAGAAGTGATACATTGCAAGCAATTCAGGGTTAAGGGTCTTGCTCAGAGGTCCAACCATGGTAACTTGGAAATGAAGGGGTTTGAAAGAGGTACCTTCTGATCGCTAGTCAGGTATTTAAACCCCTGAGCAAACACTGTCCATTATTCATAATCATTATTATATCACATGTGAAAAAGATGTAACATGGCAGATGTCTTACAAATAGATCAACCTTTGACTTCTTAGTCCACAAATTACTATCCCAAGTCTTGGGGGTCACCTGAATGTCTTGGCAATTACAAGATGGCTATTATAGGCTGCCCACAGTTTTCTCCATTTGTGAATAATGGCTTTTATTGTGGTTTGCTGAAGTGCCAAGAGCCTTAATAACCTTGTTTTTCTGACTTTGTTTTGTATCTGTATTTGAATCTCTTTAGAATATGGAATCATGTGCTGCTTTTTAAGAAATTTTAACCTGCTTCACATTACCAGACATGTTCTATTTAAATGATGCTTAGATTCAACAAGTATTACAGTAAGCATGCCTGGGTGTGGCTAGTGAAACTGAATTTAGTTGATTTAGTTGTAAGTGGGCAATTTCGCTTTTTCACATAGAGCCAGGGAGGACTGAACACCATTTTCCTTTTAAAGAATTTAATCATCTTTGAAAAACATTTCAAGCAACCCCACTTTGTGTCTATAACTGTACTGTATTTATAAGGGGGCCTGGCATTCTCTTGCTAAAATAAGCAAGGAAAAGATGCTGCCACAAACCCCATGCTTCCAGTTTGTCTTGGTAATCTATCTCAGTTGATCCTGAGCCCAAAAAAATTGCCAACGTTTCTGGATTTTGATGATATATGACTTTTATCTTGCATTTTGACAAAGAATATCCAAAGTATTCCCGAACCCATTTGGTCATAATCATTACAGTAGTATGTAGATTTTTAATCCAGTGTAGACTGTGGAATCAAAGGTCATTTAGTATTTGTCTTTGGTCTTGCCCTTCATGCACGAGGGATTCTACAGATTCTCTAATTCCTTTAATAACGTTATGGACTGTAGATTGGGAAATCCCTAAATGTTTTGCAATTTATTGGACTATATGACTATTGACTTTTGCGACTATTCAGTTTTTCACAAAGTCGCAAAGGTTAACCCATTCTTGCTTTTAAACAACTGAGTCTTTTGTTCATGTTCCTTGTACACCCAATCATGATACCATTACCTCTGAAAGTTTCAAAACAGGTCAGTTATTAAATATTTAGATCATCAAGATTGTAAAATGTAAAAAAAAATGCTGATGTTTTTACAAACCCCATTTTCAGTAAAGTTGGAAAATCTTGTACAGCTAATACTTGTCTATGACAATTACATGACTGTATAGTTAATTATTGTATCTAATTACCCCTTGTATCTAATTTATTAATGTAATTAATTCTATGCTTTCCTTCTTCTAATATGTGACATCTTTCTTCTCCATTCTCTATCTCTGTATATAGTGCTTACATTTTTAATTTTAGACTCCTTACAACCTTTTTTATTGCCTAGTTCTGTCCCATTCTTTTCCTTCTTTTTTTCCAGTCATGTTGGCTAAATCTTTCAATTATTCATGTTGTTTTAAAATTTAAATAAGGGGTTTTTTTTATCAACGCACTGTCTTAGACTACCACAAAACCTCACCCTTGTTTATGAGTCCCTCACTCAATTCTGTCCCCTACCAGTTTTTACCCCGGAAACTAAAGAATCCAGATAGTGCCTGATGCAGCAAGACACAATATGAAATTAAGAAGGTGAGACAGATCAAATAGCTGTACATTTAAATATTGTAATACGCTACATGACCATTGGCCACAATGATGTCAGCACCACTTTTAATTAGTGCATTCAGTAAATGTAGCCACACCCATTGCTGACAAGTGCATAAAATCACACACAGCTGTACAATTTGAGTAGACAAACTTTAACAGGTCATACTAACAAAGAGCTATAGCATATAGAGACAAACCTAGAGCAGTGGTTTTATCTGGTTTAATTATGCCATACATGAGGCCGGAAATTCTGTATTCAAAAAAGTCATATTTAAAAATATCACCATTTTTACTGTAAAAAAATGTATAATTAATTAATAAAAGTGTAAAATATATATTTTTTTAACTCATATCCACCGGTAGGCCATTTTTTGACAATAGAGTTATTTCCAATTCCCAATTGTAGTTTCTCTTCCACTTGCATTGTCAGTCTTTTACCACTTTTTTACACCAGCCAGTGGTGGATTTTCCCTAAAGAGCCATTGTTTTTCTATTTTTTTAAATGACATTGTCAATTTTTACCACTGCTTTATTCTGGTCACGGTTACGCGGAAGAATTAGGCCTGGTTTCCCCGGAATTATTGGGTGCAATGCAGTAACAAATCCCAGACAGGACGCTAACCCATCGTGGGGCCAGCATTAATGTCATACATTACTTATTCTTTTGTGTAGCTGTAATAGACCACCTACCGTATAGAGCAGCTGGGGGAACAATGCTTACCTGCCATGCCACTGGGGCTGTAAGGGGACATGGTGCCACAGATAACGCCTCATTGAGAAGAAGAACTAAACACTAACATCGTCCGACATCTCACAGATGGTAAGTTTTTGTCTTGGTTTTTTGTTTAGCTGCCACATGTTTTGTGAACTTTTATGCCCTTGATTTGTTTTCTAGAAAGTCTGAGCCGGAAGGTTGAGTAGCTGGTATAGGCATTTGGACTTTTTTTATGTATTCTACTTATTTACCTTTATTTCATTCAGCCTTTTGTAGTGGTGTTTCACATGATTGTCCCTGTAAGGAGAACACATGGCTGCCTGCCCTTTCTGATGTTTCTTTTCTGGGTGAATGCATATAACCCTGATGCCCACCTGTTCTTTCACCTTTCTGTTTAGGGCTGTGGACTGTTTTCTTTTAAGTATGTTTTCAGTTATTTCTACTTGTTGTTTTTATTATGTTATTTTCTACACTTTTGTTTGTGGCTCTTTAGCCACATTATTGTTCCGCCTTACTTTTAAGTTTCCATAATTGGGTTCTTTCTCTTCCAAAAGTCACAGGTACGGGGCTACTATCTGGCGCCTCTGTAACAACCCTATACCACTATACAACAACGTTATAGTGGCTATTCCCAGTGGTAATTTTTTAACTGAAGAGAAAAGCCTTTCCAGAAGAGTAGAGACTGTTAAAGCAATAGAATGGCAACTACATACTAACCTCAAGGTTTAAAAAAACAGACTTTTAACAAACACATGTGTGTTTTCCTTTAGTATTCCAGACAACAAAAACGAATGAGAAAGAGTTTATTCACGATTTTTACTAAAACATTATCAGTAACAGCAGGGACTGAAAGAAGATCAATACATACAATATTAAAGGCCTCCTCCTATATACTGTAAACATCACATATTGTTGGTTTATAGCAATCCATTAAGGCATGCACTGGCGAATCTGCACAAAGTTAGGATTATAATAGCTATAGGACATATTATAGTGCCATAAAAAATTACATTATGAAAATACATCAACCACTCACACAAGTGGTTTACCCAAAATAAGTGTGAGAGATGTACGTAAACGGTCATATTGTGTTTTAAAGATGTCCTCCAAAATGTATATTATAATTGAACTAGAAATAAATGGATTAGTGGAACCCAGAGATTGGTACTTAGCTGGTAAATGATGAAATGATACTGAGCAGCATATAGATTATGTGTGTAAACATGCAAGAACGCCTCAGATACATACAGTATAATATACTAGTAAAACACTGTCTGCCAAAAAAACTGACTGCAAGGCTGTGGTGCACATATATGGTCCACTTACAGGCAACGGCTGTAAAATACATAACCACATAAATATTATAGTACACTTGCATGTGTAAAGTCACTGTAGTGCTTACAGTCAAAATGTGCATTACAATGTAACATTCATCAAAGTGTTTGTGTGTGTGTGTGTGTGTGTGTGTGTGTGTGAGAGAGTGTGTGTGTGTGTGTGTGTGTACGTAAGTATATACATCAGCTGAGCTAGCAGTGCAGGCAGAGTAAATATATTTCGCCATTTTAATTTTAAGATAACATAAGCAAATCCAAACAAATTTACATTTCACATTGCTACGTATATAAAAGTTATATGATAATTAGAATATACGTACATGCTACAGCTTACTTCCTGTATACAGAAAACAGTTGAACTAAATTATGCAGAATTTAGCAAACAGAAATTGCCATTGTTCTGGTTATCTAGCCCTACTAAAGCCCAAAGCCCATTATACAGGAAAAGTGATGCAGTGCTCACATATATACAGCATATACAGTGGGGTCAAAAAGTATTTAGTCAGCCACTGATTGTGCAAGTTCTCCTACTTAGAAAGATGAGAGAGGTCTGTAATTTCATCATAGGTACACTTCAACTATGAGAGACAAAATGAGAAAAAAAAATCCAGGAAATCACATTGTAGGATTTTTAAAGAATTTATTTGTAAATTATGGTGGAAAATAAGTATTTGGTCATAAACAAACAAGCAAGATTTCTGGCTCTCACAGACCTGTAACTTCTTCTTTAAGAAGCTCTTCTGTCCTCCACTCGTTACCTGTATTAATGGCACCAGTTTGACCTCGTTATCTGTATAAAAGACACCTGTCCACAGCCTCAAACAGTCAGACTCCAAACTCAACCATGGCCAAGACCAAAGAGCTGTCGAAGGACACCAGGAAGAAAATTGTAAACCTGCATCAGGCTGGGAAGAGTAAATCTACAATAGGCAAGCAGGTTGGTGTGAATAAATCAACTGTGGGAACAATTGTAAGAAAATGGAAGACATACAAGACCATTGATAATCTCCCTTGGGGTCAAGATCTCATCCCGTGGGGTCAAAATGATCATGAGAACGGTGAGCAAAAATCCCACAACTACACGGAGGGACCTGATGAATGACCTGCAGAGAGCTGGGACCAAAGTAACAAAGGCTACCATCAGTAACACACTACGCCGAGAGGGACTCAAATCCTGCAATGCCAGGCGTGTCCCCCTGCTTAAGCCAGTACATGTCCAGGCCCGTCTGATGTTTGCCAGAGAGCATATGGATGATCCAGAAGAGGATTGGGAGAATATCATGTGGTCAGATGAAACCAAAATGGAACTTTTTGGTAAAAACTCAACTCGTCGTGTTTGGAGGAAGAAGAAAAACCCAAGAGCACCATACCTACTGTGAAGCATGGGGGTGGAAACATCATGCTTTGGGGCTGTTTTTCTGCGAAGGGGACAGGACGACTGATCCGTGTTAAGGGAAGAATGAACGGGACCATGTATCGTGAGATTTTAAGCCAAAACCTCCTTCCATCAGTGAGAGCATTGAAGATGGAACGTGGCTGGGTCTTCCAGCATGACAATGATCCCAAACACACCGCTCGGGCAACGAAGGAGTGGCTCCGTAAAAAGCATTTCAAGGTCCTGGAGTGGCCTAGCCAGTCTCCAGACCTCAACCCCATAGAAAATTTGTGGAGTCCGTGTTGCCCAGCGACAGCCCCAAAACATCACTGCTGTAGAGGAGATCTGCATGGAGGAATGGGCCAAAATACCAGCTACAGTGTGTGCAAACCTGGTGAAGACTTACAGGAAACGTTTCACCTCTGTCATTGCCAACAAAGGTTATGTTACAAAGTATTGAGCTGAACTTTTGTTATTGACCAAATACTTATTTTCCACCATAATTTACAAATAAATTCTTTAAAAATCCTACAATGTGATTTCCTGGATTGATTTTTCTCATTTTGTCTCTCATAGTTGAAGTGTACCTATGATGAAAATTACAGACCTCTCTCATCTTTCTAAGTAGGAGAACTTGCACAATCAGTGGCTGACTAAATACTTTTTGGCCCCACTGTATGTATAGAGAAGTTGGTAAGAGGTTAAACCAGTATTTTTATTTTAGCTGTATTTGTAAATGCAATGTTTTGTTAAGGCTCATATTGACTTTATAGGATAACCAGGGGGTTACAACTTATATGCATCTCTGGCTGTAACCATACTGGGAACAATACAAACTTAATTTTATTTAGTTTTATTACAGTTTTAAGTAATAAAACTGTTGTTCTTGTTTTGGCACTTGAGGATTTGTTGAAAATCTTCTGCAAAAATTAACATAACAATCCTGGTGGTATTGGGTTTGCACCTTTATATTCTCTTAAATGTTTGCATTAGGTCTCAGATTGACATAACACCAACTTTACTTTGATATATCTTCATTTACATTACTTGGACACTTGAACACTATGCCTTTGAGGTTTTTGTTAACCAGGTTAAAACAAAGGACTACCTGACACTGGCAATGTAAATAATGAGTAAGTAATAACAGCTCTAAGCACTAACAATTCAAGTTCTAATTTTGTGCTCGGGTGGAGCAGTGTTAAATTACGCTAGATTACTACTGCTGCTTCCCAGAGTTCAAATCCCCAGCAGTGTTATCAGTTGATAGGGTGTCTACATACATTTTGCAGCATAGTGCCCAGTGATCCTGGTAAAGCTGTCTACTGGAATCCACTTAATTCCAGGCATACCACCTGGAGTTCAGTTTGGTCTTATAAAACATTTTTCACATGACATTAGCTTTTTCAGCGTGGCACTGTTTCAGGAGTGTCTTTTTTTCATACTGCCATAAAGGCTTTACAGCTTTGTAAAGCTTGTGAGATTGTTGAAACATGCACAGACTTACCAATCTCGATTGCCATTGGCCTTTTGGTAGCCTTTCTAATTAATATCCTGGCTAGGTCATCCAGTTTGAAAGGATTGGCCCAACTTTGGCAAGGTGTTGGTGGTGCCATACACTTTCCACTTTTTGTATTCTTGTAACTTGTGCGTTTTCACAACTTTATTACAGTTCTTTTAAATGCACTTTTTATTCTGAACTAAACAAAACCAACACACTTGGTGCAAAGTGTGGGCCAATTAGCCTGGTGTGTGATCTGGAAGGTGAATGGTTGTACCTGAGCAAGTTTGTAATGGTTATTCTAACTGACGGGTTATTTTACTAATAAAATTATAATAATTTGTCGGATTTCTTTTCTTTTTTTTCTTTTTTTTGTTTCTCCCGACTTTTAGCGCATCCAATTCCCTGATTGTGTCATGCTTCCTCTCCACTAATACCGACCCCCGCTCTGATTTGAGGAGAACAAAGCTAATCCATGCCCCCTCAGACACGTGGGCAGCATCCATTTGCATTTTGCCACCTACACTAAACGAGATCAGCTGCAGTCCAGCTCTGTGTAACCCTGATCAACGCACTCCTTCCCCGTCTCTGTGCAGGCGCCATCAACCAGCCAGCAGAGGTCAGAGTTGCATCAGTTATGAGAGAGTCCCTATCCGGTTAATAGCCCACCCCTATATGAACACGATGTATTCGAGATCCCAGCTCTGGTGTGCTAGCGTGTGTTTTACTGCTGCGCCACCAGAGCAGCCTGTTTATCGGATTTTTAATGTAATTTTTATTTTGATGATGAGAGTTATAAAGTGTAAACACAGCTGGTCTATTTTCATGGTATTATGTGACAAAAGGCAGGGATTTTGATAGGGTATAATGATTTTCAGTAGGCACTGCACATGCAGAAACAGAGGATTGGAATGCATCCACCCAATAATTTTGTACCCTTTTAAAAGCAGCTAGCCACCCCATTTATATAATTATTAAATGTTAGTATATACTAATTTTACTGAGCTAAAATGCATGCACTTTATTGTAATTCTTGAAATTTAATACCAACCATAGTCTATTTTATTTATCAGACAAAATCACTCGATTATCATTAAATTATTAGTGTGCATTGCACTGCTAATTTGGAAAGTACAGGGTACAGTAAAGGGGTGTGTACAAAAATGGTACTGGGAAATACTGCATAACCCCCACCCCTACACACTCACACACAGTATAGGAGTAATCAGAAGGCTTTTTTAAATCCTTTTTTACTGCATTCCTTACATCTCCCTATCTTTATAGAGTGTCTTTTCACAGGCGGTTTTGCCACCTCCCTCACTCACATCCCCATCTCTCCAACTGTGTGAAACAAAGGACTGCAGTCTGGCTCAACACTGCTCTACCCTCCCTATTTTACACCAATGCGCTTTAGTTGCCATCAGCTGGTCAGAATGCTCACAGCAAGCCTGTTCATATGCATGACCGGGATCAAGACAAATTTGCTCACTAGGCTCTTGCATGATCATTCTCTTTTGGGTTTTTGATCATGTCTTGGAGAGATGGCGAGTGCTGCATTGAGGTTCTGCTTGCCAGATTTATCAGATCCCTATTTTGTTCTGCCTCTGCTCTCTTCCCCTGTACAGTGAGTGCATTTCCTGCAATGCTCTTCTTATCTATATAACTGATGCCATTATTCAGAAAACATGTAACCTTGGTAACGGATCATCTTTCTTTTGGTTTCTTTTATCTCTCTCTTTCACACACTCACACTAACAAACATAGAAAATACATAAAAGAGATCATATTGAATGCTTTCTTGCTTATATCTAAAAATATTTATCTTTTTTTTTCTCACAAAAAGCTAACATGCACATTGCAATTCTGCTGGCTTCGGTCATTATACCGGCATTCAAAGTGCTGGAAAGGTTGACACTGTGTTTCAAGATATGGAACTAAGGAACTAAAAATAAGTTTTTTCCACAGAAATATGTAAAAATGCAGGATGGTAAGGGAACCATTGGTTGGAAAGTAATTCCTCCTTGGACCTTATTGTCATGGCAACCCTCAGGACTTTAGTATCACTGAAACAGAAGGGAAGATGTTTGTATATAAGAACATTAATGCTAATGAAATAATCTCTCCAGGAATCTACTTGCAATATTTTTAAATACTGGTTCCACTCCACTGTTTTACATGCATTAAAATAGTGAAAATGCTTTAGGAAGAAAAGAAAAAACATTCAGATTTCATATATACAAGAAAACACTTTACTTCCATTAAAGTGTGTGTGTGTGGGGGGGGGGCAATGTTGTAAAGAACAGACATACGTTTATAACTGACTCCTGTTTTTCTACCACAAAACATTAAAAAAAAAATCAAAATGTCTACATATTTACAAACCACAGTTCTGAAAATGTTAGGACATTTTGTACAACATAAAAACATAATCTGTGATTTAACCAGACAAATGTACAAAAATAACTTTTAATGTTTTGGCTGATCGTATTTTGTAAATATACATTTGTAAATGAAGATAAACATAAATGAATGAATAAGTGACAAGTCAGAGTTGCTGCTGGGCAGCATGGTGGCTAAGTGGGTAGCACTGTCGCCTCACAGCAAGAAGGTCCTGGGTTCGATCCCCAGATGGGGCGGTCCGGGTCCTTTCTGCGTGCAGTTTGCATGTTCTTCCCGTGTCTGTGTGGGTTTACTCCGGGTGCTCCGGTTTACTCCCACAGTCCAAAGACATGCAAGTGAGGTAAATTGGAGATACTAAATTGTCCATGACTGTGTTCAATGTAACCTTGTGTGAACTGATGAATCTTGTGTAATGAGTAACTACCGTTCCTGTAATTAAGGTAACCGAAGTGTAATACATGATATTAAAATCCTAATAAATGAACAACTGAGTTTCTGCTTGTGCATTAAATACTTATAGTTGTTAAATCCTTATTGGGCTTACATGTCTGTCGTTAAGCTGTTGTAAACAGATGAGAAACAACAGTTAGCACAGAATGGAGGTTCCAATATCCAACACCCAATGTGATGTGACTACAGCAATATAAAAAGAGGCCCACCGTTCTGTTTTTTGTTCTTTAGCTATTCAACTGCAGTAAGAACCCACCATCATGCCAATAAATTCTTCAATCCAGTCAACTGTAATCTTTGTTTTTATTTAGCATTTCACCTTATTTTCCACAACAGAAGCTATTTACATGTTTAAAAGCATCAAGAAAAAAATCATAACTTGCCTAATGTACTAAACATTTAAGTAACTGATTTTTATAAACAAATAGAAGGGTCTTTAGTTTTCTTCATGCATCAAGGAGTCATTGGCTGCAAAAAGTTTAAGAACCTCTGCTTGAGACAGATCAATTGTGATAACAGTACTTGGCCACAATGTGACAACTTTTTTCTGACTTATATACAACATTATCTGTGTGGATATTGTTGTTAACATCTAAAACAACTAACAGTTAGCTTTTTGGTACACATTTGTTGACAAAGCTTAATATTATTACCTTTAAACATGGATGTATGGTGTGAATTAGGTTCCTACAAACACCAATTTCAGAAAGTGTGGTACATTTTGTAAAATGCAATGCAAACAAGAATCTGTGATTTGTTGATTCTTTTAAACTTTTTTTTCACTACAACATAGAAAAAGGTTTTATAGAAAAAGAGGGTGTGTGCTTCACTGGCCTGCCTACAGTCCAGATCTGTCTCTTAAAAATCTATGGAGCATCATGACGAGGAGAATCAGATAGCTATGACCACATATTGTTGAGCAGCTCAAGACTTGTATCAAGAAAGAATATGCAAAAATTCCATTTGCCAAATCGCAACAATTATTATTCCCAAATGATAAAAAAGTTTAATTAATAGGAAAAGTGATAACACAGCAGTAAACATGCCTCGTTTTTAAGTGTGTTGCAGGCATCAAATGTTTGTTTGTCCCAGCTTTTTGGACAGTTATAAAAAAAATAGTGCAAGCCATTTAATCAACCAATTGTTGACAAACCTTATCATCATTTCAGCGTATTCTCTTCACATAAGAACAAAACCCCAAAATTAATTCAAGTTAAAACAATAAATTAGTCTGCACTCAGGCAAAAAGATACTCACATCCCCAGTTGATGACAAGGGCAGCAGTAATGATGGCAATTCCACCCACGAGAGAGATTATAGAAATAATTTTAGCATTGCGCCCAAGACGCCGCGCTCCATCCACATTCCCCTGCTGCAGACTGTACCGAGACTGACGAAGGGGTAGGAGAGAAAAGATTCATGTAAATAAAAGCCATAAAACAGATAGAGAATGTAAAAGACATATAAATAATTAGTCAGTCCTTATTAAGTCCCAAGACCATAAAACTGACACTTGTAACCCTTTTAAAATACCCTAATTTAATTGGCATAATATGGTGCTTGTTGAGACCTGTTAGCCTTTTTCACAACAGTTATGTTTAGAGTCAGTCAGGGTTGACATAAAATTCTGGGTATGTCTAGTCCACTAAAATTATTTGTTTCATCTTCATCAACTGCTTTTTTTTGGTCAGTGTCATGGCAGGGCCTGGTTCCCAACACCCAAACATACAACCCAAAATCAGAAAAAGTTGGGACAGTATAGAAAATGCAAATAAATAAAAAATGCGGTGTTCCTTACATTTACTTTGACTTTTATTTGATTGCAGACAGTTTGAACCCAAGATATTTCATGTTTTGTCTGCTCAACTTCATTTCATTTGTTAATATACCTCCATTTCTGCATTTCAGGCCTGCAACACATTTCAAAAAAGGTTTGGACAGTAAAGCATTTGACGTTTTAGCACATAGTATACCAAGCGATTTAGTGTTTCAGCTTTTATTTTGTCCCATTCTTCCTGCAAACATGTCTTAAGATGCGCAACAGTACGTGGTCATCGTTGTCACATTTTCGTTTTAAAATAATCCACAAATTCTCAATTGGGGACAGGTCAGGGCTGTAGGAAGCCGAGTCCAGTACCCGTACCCTCTTCTTCCGCAGCCATGTCTTTGTAATGTAAGCAGCACATGGTTTTGCATTGTCTTGTTGAAAAGTGCATCAGGTGCAACAGGTGATTGTAATCATGGTTTGGGACAAAAGCAGCATCCAGGAAAGGCTGAGTCTTTGATGAGCAAAGATGGAAATATTTCTCCTTCTACAGTGCATAATATCATTAAACGCTTCAAGGAATCAGAAGGAATTTCAGTGTGTAAAGGCCAAGGGCGCAAGCTTAAGCTGAACGCCCATGATCTTCGATTCCACAGACAGCACAGCATTGAGAACCGCCACTCAACGATAGCTGATATAACCACATGGGCAAGGGATTACTTTGGCAAACCTACAATACGGAGTTACATGCACAAATGCCACTTAAAACTTTACTGTGCAAAAAAGAAGCCTTATGTTAACCATGTCCAGAAGTGGCGTCGACTTCTCTGGGCTCGGAGGCATCTAGGATGGACCATCACACAGTAGAAACATGTATTGTGGTCAGATGAATTAGCATTCCGGATCTTTTTTGGAAAAAAATTGACGCTGTGTACTCCAGACCAAAGACGAAAAGGACCATCCAGACTGTTATCAGCAACAAGTCCAAAATCCAGCGTCTGTCATGGTATGGGGCTGTGTCAGTGCCCTTGGCAAAGGTAATTTACACTTCTGTGATGGCAGCTTTAATGCAGAAAAGTACACTGAGATCTTAGAGCAACAAGACAATGCAAAACCACATGCTGCACACATTACAAAGGCATGACTATGGAAGAAGAGGGTACGGGTACTGGACTGGCCTGCCGAAAATGCGACAATGATGACCCTGAACTGTTGCACATCTTAAGACGTGTTTGCAAGAAGGATGGGACAAAATAAAACCTTTTAAGTGTGGTGGAAAGGAATGGCAACATTACAAAGTGGTAAATGCTTTACCGTCCCAACATTTGGAATGTGTTGCAGGCCTGGAATGAAGTAATGGATGTTTATTAATAAATGAAATGAAGTTGAGCAAATAAAACATGAAATATCTCAGGTTTATACTGTCTACAATAAAATAAAAGTCAAGGTAAATGTAAGAAACTCTTCTGATTTGGGGTTGTATTTCATAGTCTTCAGTACTATGTTTTAACCTAAGTACCACTATATTAGAACCTAAAAATAAACTTCTATATACCACTCATAGATCTATATACCACTCATTTAAAATAAAAACACTTTGCCAGTTTTACACTGTCTTATTTTTAAAAATACACACCATAACAGAGAAGGTCAGGCCAACAATGTTAATAGGCCAAAGAGGGCAGATGCAGGCGAGTATGGCCAGGATAAGGTAGTCGTTCGGCTTAGCACCATCTCCAGCAAGCTCAGTGGCAGCACTGGGTTGACGGCTAAGTGAGGGCCGGGGTGACCCACCATGGCTCATTGAACTAGATCGACTGTTCAGCCTGGCATGCCCATTAGCATGAGGATGGCCGGACTTAGTATGGTGCTGAGAAGGTGAAGATAAAAGGGAAGAGGTTGGAGGGGAGTCCACAGCTGTAGGACAGACTCCATTACCTGTTCAGTAACAGACAAGAAAAAAGGCTGGTTAAAAAACAGTTTATTTGAAAATTATTTTGGTCGCAAAAGACCATTACTACAAGATTTGAAGAAATTAAGTTAAAGAAAGCAGAAAAATGCCTTAAATCATCTTAAAGATTTACATAAACACTGTAGCATGGCTAGGATTTTAAATGTAATTAAATATAAAGAAGAACAACTATTTAAACATTAGGTTTAATTTTTCATTTAATTAAAAATTCTTTACTTGTTTCCATCTTCTCACTGATGACCATCAGTTCATCTTTGGACAGGCCATTTGGGTGACCTGGGTTTTTGGGTGAACTAGACTCGAGAGGTGGATCCTGATTCTCTGTCTTCACTGGCTGAGAGGAAATGGGGGTGTTAACAGACACCTCATTGTTTTGTTGATATGCTGCTTGTTCTGTCTGCTGCTGGACTTCTTCCTCCTCTACTCTTGGGGCAGTAGTTGATAAGTCAGAATCAGTGTTCAGAGCCATTTTGAAGATGCAGCATTACAGAAGTACCTTCAGTTTGTCTTAATTTTTTTGTTTCTGATTAGGTTGAAGGGTGGGAAGTCAAGGCAAACTGGAAAAGACAATAAAGTAGTTACAGCATGACTACATTATATATTAAACAAATTTTGAACAATTTAATGATTTTCTGTTGTGCATCCTCAATGTGTACTTTTAAATTAATTAATCAAATCCATAAAAATCAGTGCCGTATTAGATATCACATATGCAATGCGAAATCCTTCATTATCAGGCACAGAAAGCAGAATTATGTCCTTAGCAGGTATAGGAAGCAGAGTGACGTCCTGAGAAGACACAAGAGGCAGAGAAACATCCCCAGAGAACACAGAAAGTGGAGCAATTTCCTCTGAAACTGGCACCCTGGAGGAAATGTGCTTTTGTCTTGCTCCCACCAGGACATGAAATTTGTTAAACAAGAGCAAATTAATGTTCTTCATTGAGTTGAATCCTGGGTGCCCTTTTAGGAGTAAAACATCTGGAAGCAGGAGGTGTTTCTGAAAGAAGAGATTGTCCATCATATGGAGTTGGAGTGTTTAATGATATGGATAGAGAGCAGTGAATACAAATTAAGTCCGGCATGGAGGCTTAGCGGACTTTAATTTGTGAGGTGTGTTGGAGTTGCATGGCATTGCGTATTGCAGCATTGAGGTGTCACACTCGCTGATCGCCAGCTTGCTGTGTTCTTGTTAGACCAAGTCTTCTGTGATATTGGACGGACAGAGGAGGCAGGACACAAGTGTATAATATCCATGATAATTTTTTTATTTCCAGAAATCATAGTCATGGTCCAAAGCAAAGGTCAGTTCACAACCAGCCAGGGAATTACATGGCAAATTCATTATCAAACATTGTAGGCAGATAAAGGTCAGGAGGTCCTCAGACAACAACATGAGTAACAGGGCAAGAAACTGTAATGGGGAAGGACACAATGAGACATCCAGCTCTCAATGAGATGAGAGTTGGATGGCCTGGTTTTGTGACTGGAAAGAACACAAATCTGTACATACACAAGCTAATCACAATACAATACAAAACAGATGTAGACGGAGGCTTGGCAATGCTAGAAGAGACTTTAGAGGATTTAGAGCCACAGAATATTTAACATTAGGGTAAAGGGCAAGAACATGGGTACAAGAAACTGGAACTCATAAATTCCTAATCAAAACTGTATGTGTGTACAAAAGATGTGTGTACTTGTTATGTTCCTGGAAATATTTTTGTACTGGCACATTCCTTTTTTTTTCTTATCCCCTCCTACCTCTCTACTAGTTCGGTAATGCCCCAGATGTCACATGTCAAATGCTGACTGGTGGACCAACACTGTCATCATCTTAAGAGAAGGCATTAAATGTTGTCACCAAAATGGTGATGTGACTGGGTGCCCCGTAGTGTTTGCACTGTCTACGTACTTGCCTTATTTGTTTTCTGATTGTTTTTGTTTTAGAAACCTTGCAACCTTGCAATTAGGACACCCCTTCTAATTTTTGAATTCATGTGAATTCATGTGTTTTAGCCATACTTATTGCAATGTAATATTAAAAACAATGTAATAAATAAATTATATAATGTAATTATATATTTTGCAGTAACAGTTTAGGAAAGCCATTTCCTGTTCCAGTATTACTGTGCCCCCTGTGCACAAAGCACATCTATAAAGACACGAAGACAAGCTTGGTTTAAAGAAACTCCAGTGGCCTGCACAGAGCATTGACCCCCTCCCATTGAACAGCTTTGGAATGAACTAGAACAGAGGTCACTAACAGGCGGACCGCGGTCCGGGTCCGGACCCAGAAGCTGTCCCATACGGACCCGGACCTACAGCCAAAACAGAAAGTTATGATTTGAAACCTGACGGAGCGCTTCTATTTTAACCGGCGCAGCTTCTGTACCATTTACGGTAGCGGTTTAGTGGATGAGAAAACGCACAGACACCAGAGATCACGTGACACCACTCAACCAATCAAGTCTGTGCATTCCAGTCGGTAAACACTGCAACTCTACAGATGAGAGAGTTAGAGGCGAGTTACATGTGAAAAGACGGTGGAAAGAAAAAGAAAGATAGCGAACGTAGAACAAACGAAGGGAGAGATACAGACGACCGTGCCGGAGAAAGTTGAGAAAAGACGAGTGAGACAGGAGACAAATGGCGCTCTCCAAAAAAGAAACGTGTACAGCGAAAATACAGCATTTAATACGTGATGGAGAGACTCATCTCTGTTCTTACTTCCCACTGGAGCACAATTTATTTTTATTTTCTCCTAATTTGATAAGAGAACGGTTTGATAAGGTGGGGTGGTCCGGGTCCTCTCTGTGTGGAGTTTGCATGTTCTCCCCGTGTCTGCATGGGTTTCCTCCCACAGTACAAAGACGTGCAAGTGAGGTGAATTGGAGACACTGAATTGTCCATGACTGTGTTGGATATAAACTTGTGAACTGATGAGTCTTGTGTAATGAATAACTACCGTTCCTATCATGAATGTAACCAAAGTGTAAAACATGACGTTATAATCCTAATAAACAAACAGACATTTGATTTGACAGTCAGTTATTGATTACATGCAGATGTTGATACAACTACTAGGCTACTTATATATAATATATATCAATATATATATTATATATTATGCAATGATAGCTCAGTGGTTAAGGTACTGGACTAATAAACAGAAGGTTGCCGGTTCAAGCCCCACCACCACCAAGTTGCCACTGTTGGGTCCCTGAGTAAGGCCCTTAACCCTCAGTTGCTCATTGTGCAAGTCGCTTTGGATAAAAGTGTCCGCTAAATGCTATATATATATATATATATATATATATATAAATATATATATATATATATATATATACTGTATATATAGTTA
The DNA here is from genome assembly GCF_030014385.1 of Trichomycterus rosablanca. Taxonomy (NCBI): domain Eukaryota; kingdom Metazoa; phylum Chordata; class Actinopteri; order Siluriformes; family Trichomycteridae; genus Trichomycterus; species Trichomycterus rosablanca. Next base: position 11,881,783 of record NC_086009.1, on the reverse strand, counting down.
AACATTTCGGACCTTTGTTTCAAGAAATTTTCTCTAACTGGACCTCTTCAAATTTTAGTTGAATACCCCTGAACTAGAACATCAATTTAGACTTTTTTGATCAACACTAGGGCCCTGCCATACAAATCTCTTTAAAAAAAAACTCTTTTGACTAAATAGTCTTATAAAAAGCCTTCTCAGAAGAGTGGCTGTTGTTCCACCTGAAATATACATTATAACTTTATATTTCTAAAAATGAAATATAAACTGCAACAATTAGTGTCCTTGGTTCCCAAACCATTAAAAAGTCTTAATTTAAGAAAAGCTGATGAAACACAGGGGTTTGTCGGAACTTTCTTGGAGTGAGTTGCAGGAAAAATATTAGTTATTAAGTTAAAAATATTAGAAATTTTATTCCATTAGAGTTAAAAAGATACAGTAAAAATAACAAAACACTTGTTATTTACAGTCCACTCTAGAAAAAAGCATGGTAAGCTCTAGGCTAACAACTTTTAAAATACAGTTACTGTATTCCAATAGATGAGTTTAAATTAGAGGCGTGGGTTGTATATGTGAAATGTCTTCTAAAATCTGTTTAGAATCTATGAGCATAGAAACACTAACTTATGTTAAAACAAAACAAAAAAATAAAAAGCAATAGTAACAGCAAAAGACCTGCAGAAATAATCGATACAAGCGCAAAAATGGTGTTACTGGAAAGACATAATTTCACAACACTTCTGTAATAATGCTTTCTATAGATGGGTTAGAAGGTTAAATTGTTGATAAAAATGCATAACATTAAATTTGGAAAACAAAAAGCATGATGAAGAGAGTATTATGATTTGGGATGTGGTGACTACAGTTAGTGTGAAAACAATGAGATTCTGGTGGCTGTTAATTTACAATGTCACATGACATTTGAAAACGTTAGCTAATAAGTCACAAGTACACCCAAATATATCAACACCTGAGCTGTTATTTAAAGTGGTTACAGTCTAGACATTACCTATTTTGGCAGAACATATAATAATTTCAAGAATGGTCTGAAGTTTCACAACATTTCAAAACTCTTATAAAAATCTACCAGAAAAAAACTTTATTCCTGCAAAATAAGTTCTTTATTAGCTTTTATAGGGTATCTTTTTTTTTAGCCAGTATTCTTAACTATTATCCTGTGTGTTGAATGAAGATGGAAGGTTCAAATATCTGGGTAAAAATTAGACAAATGTTATGACAAATGAATGCAGAAATCATGGTCATTTTGAAAGCATTACATAAGAACACAGCCATGACCACCTACATTGTGTATTGATCCCTAATGATGATCGGTTTGCAAATATAACTTTTTTTATTTAAAACTTTATTAGATGAGACTAAAAAACAAATGGAATCACCCGAGTATCAATAACCCTCAGTTGTGAAGCTGGGTGTTGAAGTTGATGTCATAGGTTCATTCATGACATAGGTGGACTAAATAGATATGTATACCATACACATTGTATTTATTCTTTATTGTTCAGATTAAGGGGGAAATGCCTAAATATTATGTTTAAATTTTTAATTTTTACCCCATTAGGATTAGGAAAAAAACTGTTAAAAAAGTTTTACAATTGCAACTAATTCTGAGAATGTGAGAGACCTCATACACAGGTTTCCCTAATGTTGTATGCTATCATCCAACAGTCATTTACTCTTTAAAATAACATGGTTTAGTTTTAACAAAGAACTACACACTTTTAGATTATGCTGATAAATCAGATCCTGAATGACATGAGAAACCTGAGAAAGAAAAAAAAATGGTTGATGAGACCAGAGTTTGTTAGACGAGACTAAGTAGATCTGTTGCCTATAAAGAGCTGCAAGCTAAATTACGTGTCTATGTTCATCAAAGCATTCATGTCATTAGTAATTAGAGTTTTGCCAGTATCTTATACAACCACAGTTATAACCACTACCACTGATATAACGTTAAAAAAAAAGCTTTCATTGCATTTTCACAGGTGCATCCCCATAAATATTAAAATACTTTGAAATTTATATTTTAAATCCCAGGAGTCCAGAATGGATTTTGCGCAAATCAGAGGGAATAGTGTTTAGTGTTCAGGTACCTGTTTTTATAATATAACATTTTAAGAACACACAAGTAAAATCACTTAATACGTTTTTTATGTTAAATTTACACTAACCTAGATGAGGGCACTCGGATGGCTAACCCATAACCTCTGAGATGCAGGATTGAATCCCCAGTGTTGCTATCGGCTGGCCAGGTCTCTACATACAGACATGTCTAAGAGGCCAGAGCGGTAGAGAGAACAGAGTGGCGACACTCCCATAGGGAACCGTTGTAACGGGGCGGGACATTTTTCTGCGCAGCTTCCGGGTTGTGGGGCTAGTAATTAGTTCCAAACAACCCATAGAGCCACATTCATTTCCACTACTTAGCAAACATTTTCAGTGATTTTTATGACAAATCTTCAGTTATTTAATCCGCAACAGAACATTATTAAATAAGGAATATTTCACTTCTCAGTTTAAGGACTACATACATGACATGAGGTAATATTTGTGATGGTTATCTTGATGACCTGTATGAATCTCATGAATAACTGATGACACTTGTACCTTAATTACTAAAAATTTATATATTGCTCCTGCATTAAGGCATACATTAGCAGTGGTGGACAGTAATTAAGTAAATGTAATTAGTTACTATACTTAAGCAGTTTTTTTTGTGTATCTGTATTTCCTTTTTGGGTGAGTTTTTACTTTAACTCCACCACATTTGGTAGTCAAATGTCTTACTTTTTTCTCCACTGCATTATGAACAATCTGTGGTTCCTTTTGGTTTATATTTGAATAAAAACGTAACATTGTCAAAATGAAAGAAGTGTGAAGCAATCACAACAATCAGTGTTTTGTTCTTATGGTAATTTTAATAAACATTAGTGTCAGATTAATTAATGACACTAGAGTCTTTTCACCTATATTGAGTTGATTAATCAAAAGTCTTGTTACAGAAACGATAATAAAACATTAGAGCCATAATAAATCATGCTACTTTTACTTTCATACTTAAATACATTTGAAGGTAAATACTGTAGTACTTTTACTCAAGTGAAGGTAAAGAGTATTTTTACTTTTACTACTACTTCTACTGGAGTGATATTTTACCTTGGATATCTCTACTTTAACTCAACTACATGGTTTGTGTACCTTGTCCACCACTTACCTGAGACAAAATGAACTTGTGCATATTCATAATGAATTCATTAATGTATTACATGTAGGAATCAATTATTAATCACTCATGAAATAAGACATGAATGAATGCTATTTTATGTACCCTTACTATAATGTTTTTGGTATGGTAGTGTGTTTACGAATCTGTTCATTCAGTGCAGGCAAACCTTATGAATCCAGCCACATGGCTTAGTGTTTAGCCAAAATTATTATTATTATGAATCCTCAGGAAAGTGAAGGGAGATTTATGCAAAAAACAAAACACAAAAACTCTTTAATCTCTGTACTGTATATTGTCTCTACTACCTAATGATATCGCATTATGTAATGTATGCTAATATAATGTACTGTGTGTTAACAAGAACGACCTATTAACAAGTAATTATAAACATCAATCTTCCACTTCATACACCAAATTGACATTAAAGCAGATGCAGTAAATGTAAAGGCAGTTGAAAATACCCAGAAATTGTACAAATTTGTATTATTTACTGTTTAATATTTCATTCACTGCTGCCTGTCCCATATGAGAACATGACAGCGTGGGCTCTGTTTGGAACTATTGAAGGGGCACATGAACCACGTGACCACGTGGCGGCGAGATCAAGGAGTGTCGCAACTCTCTCTCTATGGTTCTGTAAGAGGCATGGATGGCCAAGGCCCTGCAATAGATTGGCACCCAGTCTAAAGTGGCAGTAGAACACGAAAATGAATGAATAAATAAATTAACCTGCTTACAAGGCATAAAATAGCACACTGTGTGGGTTGGATGTTAGAAACTATAGTTATTGTTTTTATTTCTTGCACAATATGTCCTTATCTTTATTAAGCCTTTAATCATAAACAGCTTCTGATGACAGGGTTGTTGTTGGCTGTATATTTTGCCTCCAACAATCTCCTTCCAGCATTGACAATGAGGTGATTAAAAAATGCAACAACGCTGCTGCATCTGATAATTAATACTAGTATAACACATATAACCAGATCATTACCATGTTAGTGTCATTACATGCAGATATCTCACAATGGATGTCAGCTCATCATCTGAAACTTAATCCCAGCAAGACAGAGATGTTGCTCATTCCCGGAGATCAGTCTCCAACCCAGGACCTAGTCATTTCTCTTGATGACTCCCAGATCAGACCATCTGATAAGGTAAGAAGCCTTGGTGTTGTCCTGGATAACCAGCTGACCTTCTCTCCTTATATAGCCCACATGACAAGATTGTGCCGGTTCCTCCTGTACAACATCAGGAAGATTCGACCATTTCTCTCCAGGGAAGCTACCCAGATTCTGGTCCAATCACTTGTAATCTCACGGTTGGACTACTGCAACTCCCTCCTGGCAGGAGCTCCCATGTCCACTATTAAACCCTTGCAGCTCATTCAAAATGCAGCTGCCCGTCTGGTTTTTAACCAGCCCAAACACTGCCACATCACCCCACTGCTGCGTTCTCTTCACTGGCTTCCTGTAGCTGCACGCATTCAGTTTAAAACACTGATTCTCGCCTACAAAGCCAAAAATGGACCAGCCCCAAGCTACCTTCGAGGCCTAATCAAACCCCGCTCTGTACCACGCAACCTCCGAGCCACTAGTCTCGCTCGACTTGAGCCTCCACCCAGGATTAAAGGAAGACAAGCAGAAAATGTGAATGTAAACTACCCTTTACCTGCAAAACAGCTTTAATCCTGAATTGTGTGAATGCTTGTATAGAGAAGAAAATCTTCTAGATCTTTAGAAGAAGAAGGAAAAAAGAGGTACTTCATAGTCCACACTCCAGAACTGTTTGCACCATCTGTTCCAATAAAATATCTTATATATAATGTCTTATATTATGTATTATATTTGTTGGCTGTTATATGACCTGGCAAAACAATAATTGATGTAATTTTTACCAAATCACTGCTTAAACCAAATTAATTCTCCACTGTATTTGGCAGCAAAGCGTTGTGGTTGAAGGCATATTTTGGACATATCAAAGTGAAAAAGACATACTATTGAGGGTACCACTTCAAAGACTTAAAGCAAAGTGACATTATAGTACTTTCATGCAAATTCTCCTCAATTTGGATTTAAATTAATCTCACTGTGCTTTGCTGGAGACACAAGGCCTTAGACTCATCTTTGACACACCCTTTTCAGACATAGCTTTATTACTATATAACTTTAATTTTAGCTCTTTTACAATCTGACATAGTGTTACTAAAGAAATGTGTCAGGTGCTTGACCTAAAAGTTTTAACATGAGTGACATTTATATTCTACAAAGCTGTCCAAACTCAAGCCTGGTTATCTTCAAATACCTAAATTAGAGCACCAACTGAAGTATATTAGTTAAACTGATTGATTGAGTAGCCATAGGTGAATTACTTTTCCTGTGTAGAAAAAATTGTGTTGTGCATGTTACATAAGAACTTTGTTCCTTAGACAACAAAATGTGTTTATACTTAATTATCTTAATCAGTCTTTTTAAGCCACTATAAAGCTTCAAACACTTCTACTGTTTCAAAGAAACACATTTTGGAATATCTTATATACCTTATAAAAACAAAACCTAAAATTTTTATGTTTTATTTTGTGAAATCAAAGAGAAATGCTGGAGAAGAAGAAGACACACCCGTCTCAAGAACCAAATCCTCTTTATTGAAATGCCTAATTCAGTCACTAAACAGAGCACTTTTACTCACCTATCAGCTTCCATCTACTGTCTATTATTCATAGGAATGAAAATTTAGAATATCATACGGATTACAAATTATTATTTTTATTTTTTAGGTAAAAAACAAAAATTAAAAAGCATCTCAAGACTTTGTCCTTCATTAAATTGCATAATGGCAATAGTAAAACCTCAGTAAACAGACCATTTCAGTTTAGATATGGATCCAGATATGCTCCCAAAAGGTTGTTTTTCCCCCAATGGGAAACCCTAAAATACTTGAACCAAACAGTAGAAAAAGAATTAATTAAAGAATCCTTAAAGTATGCTAGGAACATTTATAGTTTCCTGCCAAAGTAGGAATAGTTAAACCTAAACAATTAGCAAGATATGTAAAACATAATTTCTATCTATCTATCTATCTATCTATCTATCTATCTATCTATCTATCTATCTATCTATCTATCTATCTATCTATCTATCTATCTATCTATCTATATCTATCTATATAGTTGCTGTGCATATATTTATTTTAATCTATTTACTTTTTTTTATCTTTCTTTTAGTATTAAGCATTTCAGAGAGAAGCACAATGCCTGACACACCCACAGTGGAAAAGCTGTGTGTTTCATTACAGCAGAACGATGCGCAAACAGCAAAAATTAACGGACATGCACACCCACCTTTTTAAGGCTAGCAGGGAGTAAATATTCCAATACCCATTATTATGGTGGAGTAAAGGTAAAAGGAAAGCTTTAAGGTGTTTGGAACAGGAGTTACATCCACACAGTGCGTAACTGGATTGATGGAAACCCTGGACTGGATATATTTCATAAGCTTCTCTGTGCGCCGGCCAGTTCTGCCGTTACTGCGCTCTGAGCTGCCGCGCGCGCGCGCATGTAGTAGGCTGGGTGCACGCGCACAAAGGGAGGCGCAATTTGACAAACACCGAGGTGGCACCTGCGCTTCAGCACTGTTGCCAGATTGAGCATTAAATTGTCAATCCTTCTAGTGATGCATGTGCAATGTAGTAAACGGCAGTAGTTTTTTTATTTCTTGCATATTTGTATAGTACCCAGGGCTGGACTGAGAACAAAATCCAGCCCTGGACTTTTTTCTTGACCAGCCCACTACAAGCACATCGCGCCACACACACCACCCCCTCCCCCATCCCACTTCCACTTCAGTATAATAATAATAATAATTATATATATATATATATATATATATATATATATATATATATATATATATATATATATATATATATACAGTGTATCACGAAAGTGAGTACACCCCTCACATTTCTGCAAATATTTCATTATATATTTTCATGGGACAACACTATAGACATGAAACTTGGATATAACTTAGAGTAGTCAGTGTACAACTTGTATAGCAGTGTAGATTTACTGTCTTCTGAAAACAACTCAACACACAGCCATTAATGTCTAAATAGCTGGCAACGTAAGTGAGTACACCCCACAGTGAACATGTCCAAATTGTGCCCAAATGTGTCGTTGTCCCTCCCTGGTGTCATGTGTCAAGGTCCCAGGTGTAAATGGGGAGCAGGGCTGTTAAATTTGGTGTTTTGGGTACAATTCTCTCATACTGGCCACTGGATATTCAACATGGCACCTCATGGCAAAGAACTCTCTGAGGATGTGAGAAATAGAATTGTTGCTCTCCACAAAGATGGCCTGGGCTATAAGAAGATTGCTAACACCCTGAAACTGAGCTACAGCATGGTGCCCAAGGTCATACAGCGGTTTTCCAGGACAGGTTCCACTCGGAACAGGCTTCGCCAGGGTCGACCAAAGAAGTTGAGTCCCCGTGTTCGGCGTCATATCCAGAGGTTGGCTTTAAAAAATAGACACATGAGTGCTGCCAGCATTGCTACAGAGGTTGAAGACGTGGGAGGTCAGCCTGTCAGTGCTCAGACCATACGCCGCACACTGCATCAACTCGGTCTGCATGGTCGTCATCCCAGAAGGAAGCTGACGCACAAGAAAGCCAGCAAACAGTTTGCTGAAGACAAGCAGTCCAAGAACATGGATTACTGGAATGCCCTGTGGTCTGACGAGACCAAGATAAACTTGTTTGGCTCAGATGGTGTCCAGCATGTGTGGCGGCACCCTGGTGAGAAGTACCAAGACAACTGTATCTTGCCTACAGTCAAGCATGGTGGTGGTAGCATCATGGTCTTGGGCTGCATGAGTGTTGCTGGCACTGGGGAGCTGCAGTTCATTGAGGGAAACATGAATTCCAACATGTACTGTGACATTCTGAAACAGAGCATGATCCCCTCCCTTCGAAAACTGGGCCTCATTGCAGTTTTCCAACAGGATAATGACCCCAAACACAACCTCCAAGATGACAACTGCCTTGCTGAGGAAGCTGAAGGTAAAGGTGATGGACTAAACCCAATTGAGCACCTGTGGCGCATCCTCAAGTGGAAGGTGGATGAGTTCAAGGTGTCTAACATCCACCAGCTCCGTGATGTCATCATGGAGGAGTGGAAGAGGATTCCAGTAGCAACCTGTGCAGCTCTGGTGAATTCCATGCCCAGGAGGGTTAAGGCAGTGATAATAATGGTGGTCACACAAAATATTGACACTTTAGGCACAATTTGGACATGTTCACTGTGGGGTGTACTCACTTATGTTGCCAGCCATTTAGACATTAATGGCTGTGTGTTGAGTTATTTTCAGAAGACAGTAAATCTACACTGCTATACAAGTTGTACACTGACTACTCTAAGTTATATCCAAGTTTCATGTCTATAGTGTCGTCCCATGAAAAGATATAATAAAATATTTGCAGAAATGTGAGGGGTGTACTCACTTTTGTGATACACTGTATATATATATAAAATACAAATTCTATATAATACAAATTCTACAATATTTCTTAAAATTTACAGTTTCTTTAATGGTTTTATTGGATTTTCCCATCCTGTCTCATTAAATCGCAAGAAATAAAATCAGTCTTTAAACCTTTAACAATGGTAAATATGCTATTTTCGCACTTTTATTCAAACGTGATTCACGTTTGTTCCAAATTAGCGCATTGCTCCGATGAGCAAAGAAATAAATCGCATGTGTAAATACATTAATATGTTGACAAGGGAAATTAACCATGTGAGCTATGCACATAATCACTCTAAAAAAATTTCCTGAACAACTGCATTTTCCTTTCTGTATTATAGAGGACAAGATAGTGTTTACTTTTTCTGAGGCGCAGAGACTAATGTTGGACATGACATAATAGAACTTTTAACTAAAATAGTCCTTAAAACGGCTGGTTTAAAGCCCCTGATATCCAACAGTAGCTTAGATAACTACTTATTAATCATTACTGACTGTTAAAAGAAATGTTTTGTACTGTTAGGAAGTGTTTCACTCTGTTCTCTTTCTTGATAATCGTAATAAACAGAATGGACGGTTAAAGCTTTTCACTTGCTTACTTTACTATTTTTATTGAATGTACAACAGTAATGAACTATTACATATATAAACATTTTAATCCGAAACCCGCATACATTACATCTGTGTGCGTCGTTCTAACTGGTCCGTACTGAAACATAAAACTGTCATATGTTCCATACATAAACACATATTGTTATTTTTTTTTTTTTTTTTTTTTTTTTTGTCGGTTCCTTTGCATTAAACATTCTTCCATAACATGACAAAATAACAATACATAAAACCACATTTCAATCATGAAATCTACATAAATCAAAGTTACTTTGCATCTCAATGTTACTTTACTTTTTCAAAGTAAACCCTTTAAATCAACCAATAAAACTCCCAAACTATGTTCAAATATTAAGAGACTTATTTAGTTATTTTATCTTTACTCTGCATAGTCTCTGAGATAGTAAGGTCTTATCACTCTCCGACCAAACCGGGTAACTACTGGTTGTTGACTTGTTGACTGGTTGTTGGATTTATGATCTGAATTAGTCAGTGGTGTGTTCTTTTCATTTCGCAAGTGTCGTCGGTTCCTCCTCAAAACTCCTCCAGTTTCCAGTTTGATTTCATAGGATCTATGATCAACTGGTTTGATTACTGTAGCTGGTTTCCAGACTGTTTGTGGCTCAAAAGGTTGGACTCTTACTTTGTCTCCTGGGTTTAAAGCATGCAGATCTTTTGCTGTTCGGTTGTAGTATTTAGCCTGTCTTTGCTGGTTGTATCTCAGTCCTTCTTCTGTTGGTTTAATCTCCGGCCTTAGAAGACTGTCAGTAATAGGTAGAAGGGTCCTTGTTCTCCTACTGAAAAGTCTCTGAGCTGGGCTGGCATTGAGACCTTGACTTGGTGTATTGCGATGGTCTAATATAGCCAGATAAGGGTCTTTACCTGAGGCTTTTGCTTTCTTCATTATTCGCTTAGCCATCTTAACAGCAGACTCTGCTTTCCCATTACTTTGTGGGTATCCGGGTGATGATGTCCTGTGTTCGAACTCCCACCTCTTGCTAAATTGCTGGAACTCATTAGAGGTATACTGGGGTCCATTGTCTGAACATACAACATCCGGAATGCCATGTCTAGCAAAGTGAGCTTTTAGCTTTCTAATTACTGTGGCGGATGTAGTATCAGGTAAGTAGTCCACTTCCCAAAAATTTGAGTAATAATCCACAGTCACTAAATAATCTTTGTTCTCAAAGAAAAATAGGTCAGTACCTACTTTAGCCCATGGTCTAGTCTGGATCTCATGTGGATGTAATGTTTCTTTTTTCTGTCGAATGTCCATTGACCTACATGTATCACATTTGTTTACATATGTTTTTATATGTTCACTCATCCTTGGCCAGTATACACATTCTCTTGCACGCCTGAGACATCCTTCTACTCCTAGGTGTGATGAGTGTATTCTGTGCATGATGTCTTCTCTCATTTCATCAGGAATGATTGCTCGCTCTCCTCTAAACACTATTCCATCCTGGTAAGTCAGTTCCTCTTGAAACGTGTAGTATTGTGCTATTTCTGAAGGTGCATTCTTTTTGTTTGCTGGCCATCCTGTTTGAATTGCCTGGATCAGTTTCTGAAGCTTTGCATCAGTCTCTGTTGCAGAACGGATTGCTTTTAGTCTCTCTGTTGAGATTGGCAAGTACTGTGCCATATTTACAGTTTCAATCTCAGCTTCAGCTGGACATGTGGTACTCTCTGGTAAGTATGCTCTACTTAAAGTGTCAGCAAGTAGCATATCTCTACCTGGCACATAGGTCACATTAATACTGTACTTCTGTAGTCTGAGTAGCATTCTTTGTAGGCGTTTTGGTGCGCTCAGTAAAGGCTTTTTTTGGATGTTTTCCAATGGTTTATGGTCACTCTGTACCGTTACTTGTCGTCCGTAGGTGTACTGGTGGAATTTCTCCATTCCAAAAACAATTGCCAAACATTCTTTCTCAATTTGGGCATAACCCTTCTCAGTTGGAGTGAGTGCTCTGCTAGCGAAAGCTACAGGTTTACCATTTTGTGTCAGAGCAGCTCCTAATCCTGTTTCTGATGCATCACATTGTAACGTCAGTTCATCCTCAGGGCTGTAGTACTTCAGAACTGGTGTGTTGGCTATGTTGTTTTTCAGCCTTGTGAATGCTTCCTCATGCATTGGAGACCAGTCCCATATACTATCCTTGTGTGTGAGCTGTCTCAAAATTTCACAATCATCTGATAAATGAGCATAGAACTTGGACAAATAGTTCACCATACCAACGAGACGTTGTACTCCTTTTACATCTGTAGGCCTCGGCATGTCTGTGACTGCTCTTACTTTTTCCGGATCAATACTTAGCCCCTCTGATGTCAGTAAATGTCCGATATAGGCTATCTCCTTTTTTCTCAGGTTGAACTTTTCTGCATTGAGCTTGATATTCCGTTCACGACATCTGTGCAAAAACTGTCTCAGTTTCCCATCATGGTCCTTATTTGCATTTTCCACTGTTGTTCCTTCTCCTGTAATAAGAACATCATCAGCTATGACATAAATGCCTGGCAGACCCTCTAGTGCTTGCATCAACTTTCTTTGGAAGACCTCCGGTGCTGGGCTGATGCCCATTGGCATTCTTTGCCATCTAAATCTGCCAAATGGTGTGGAGAATGTGGTAAGATAGCTTGATTCCTCTTCCAGTTCCACATGCCAGAATCCTTGTTTGACATCACAGACTGTAAATACTTTTGCATTTGATAAGTCTGGTAGAATGTCCTCAATAATGGGGAGGGGAAAATGGCTACGTTTGAGTGCTCTATTCAAAGGCCTTGGATCAATACAAATTCTCAATTTGCCTGATGGTTTCTGTAGTGCTAACATGCTACTTATCCAATCTGTGCTGCAGTCAACAGGTGCTATGATCCCTCTCCGCTCTAGATCAGCAAGTTCTTCTTTAAGAGCTTTCATCATGGCAACTGGAACCCTGCGTTTTGGAAACTTGACTGGTTCAACTGTCTTGTCGATCTCTATGGCATATGCACCTTCCAAACAGCCATCTCCAGTGAACACGTCCTTGAATTCTGTCATTATTTCATCCCGTGTCCATTGTCCTTCAACGGTCTCCTGTTTTTCCACTATACTATCTGTGGCAAGTATGTTCTCGTATTGCACTCTGATTAGTTTCATTGCCTCACTCGCCCTTCTGCCTAGCAGGGGAATTCCAAATTTCTGGTCCACTACCTGGAACTCTAATCTATACAGTTTCTGGTTCCTGGGGTTTCTCACTTTAACTTTGCATTTGCCTAGGGGTCGCAATTCTGTCTTGTTATACATCACAAGCACTTTGTCTGTTTGTTCTACATTCATGTCAGGGTTGATGAGATGTATGGGCAAGATGTTACAGGATGCTCCGCAGTCTATTTGGAATTTCACCAGCTCTTTATTAATCAGCATTCCTGCATACAGCTGTTTTGACTTAGAACTGTCATTCACCTGGTGCACTGTCTTTGTGTCCTCTTTCACTGTTGAGACTGTCAATATGTCCTCATATGTGTCACAGTCCAGTTCTGTTACTGTATGTACAGTTTTATCAGTCTTAGTTCTAGTCTTACACACAGCCGCAAAGTGGTTATCTCGTCCACATTTCTTGCACGTTTTCCCAAAGGCTGGGCATTTTTTCTTGTTTCTTTCATGCCTTTTCCCACAGAATTTACAGGAAATGTCATTGTCTTTGTCCTTTGATACATATTTTCTAACTGCATGTACCTCCTCTACTGTTCTGCCTTCCAAAGTTTTACTGTTTTCTCTTGACAGCTCCGTTGCTCTACAAAACTGAACACATCTATCCAGAGTAAGTTTATCTTCTCTCAGCAGTCTCTCTCTCAGGGCTGCATCATTTATTCCACACACGATCCTGTCTCTTATTAGGGACTCCTTAATCTGTCCAAAACTGCATGTACTGGCTAACGCTTTCAAATCTGTGACATATTTATCGATGGATTCGTCCTGACGTTGATTTCTTACAAAAAACCTGTATCTCTCCACAGTCTCATTAACTTTTGGATTACAGTGTTCATCAAACTTCTCCATCATTTTACTTACGGTTTTTCTTGCATCTGTGTCATCTCCCATAAGTGTATCACATAACTCTCTGCCCTTTTCTCCTATTAGGTAGTAGAACAGTTTTACTCTTGTGGTCTCATCTGCATTTGGCATGGCAAGCTCCAAATACAATGTAAACTCTTCCTTCCAAGCCTTCCAGGACTTCGCTAAATTTTCTGACTTCATATTGAAAGCACTCGGTGGTATGAGACCTTCCATTGTTAACAGTTTTAGTCCTCTGTCTCTCTATCGTAACGTTTGAGTTCTCCGTTAGCGTTAGCTCTTTAGCGGGTAACACACTTCTGTTAGTTCATAACGTAAACTCGACTACTGCTGCACCGCTGCCACCATGTTTCACTCTGTTCTCTTTCTTGATAATCGTAATAAACAGAATGGACGGTTAAAGCTTTTCACTTGCTTACTTTACTATTTTTATTGAATGTACAACAGTAATGAACTATTACATATATAAACATTTTAATCCGAAACCCGCATACATTACATCTGTGTGCGTCGTTCTAACTGGTCCGTACTGAAACATAAAACTGTCATATGTTCCATACATAAACACATATTGTTACAGGAAGTACCCTAAGTAGGGCGTAGACGACATTTGAGATGGGCCCACAGTCTCTTCTTAAACGGCGTTACTAACGAAGCAGAGGCACTGAACACTAACTTTTCCTTTTCTGCTCTTTGGCTATACTGTAGTGTATGGCATTCAATGTTCAATGTCAAAACTAGCACGCGCAACTTTTAACATTTCGCGCGTGTAAATATCCCTCTCGCGAGCACAAAAAGAGGAATCGCGTGCGCACTGATCATAAAATCGCTCTCGAATGTTGTTTTTCTGCTCGATTTCATTGTTGTGCGCGCGCGCGAAAGCAAATTGTGCTCGGCTGCTCTTTCTGCGCGACAGCAGTTTTTGCTAGAGGTGGGCGGATCGATCCAAATATCGATAATATCGATACCAACGCTGGTATTGATATTGAGCAATACTCGTGTAAAAAGATCGATACTCAAGCTTTTTTTCTCTCCCGCACGCACTGACTGCTGCGCACGCGTATTCATCAAAGTCTACTCTCTGTCTGTAAGAGTAGCGCTGCGCTGTGTCACACAGCACGGAGCAGCGCACCCTCCCCCCTCTCGTCTTTTGTTGTTGCACCGTCACGTGGCTCAGCGGCGCCAGCCAAACAGCCATGCAGGTAGGCTCAGCCTGGCCCGCCCACTCAGCGCTCTCCTCAGAAAAAACAGAATAAGTTTGAAACTGTTTACAGTATTTGTTGTGGTGTGTTAATTTTGTTGTATTGTGGTTTGTCAGCCCTCTACCTCAGGAGATTTTGTTTTAAGTTGTGTTGAGTGATATTTTTTTACACTCTGTTTATTTAAGAAAAAACAGAATTGCACTGAAAGGAAGAAAATTCCTTATTTTTTATTGTTTTTCCTAAGAACAATTCTATTTGAAAAAAGAAACAAAGAAAGAAAGAACTAGAAAAGATGTCTAGTGAGGGGAGAATTTTTATTTTATTTTTGTATTGTGGTTTCTCCTTTTCTACCTCAAAAAAGATTTATTTTCCTAATGTTAAGGCAAACTTTGTTTTGTTCCTGTTCCATTGTTTCTAAACAAAAATGTTGATTGTGATAATAAAGTATTTTGTTGTCACGTACAATGTTTGGCGAAATTCTATCCTAGGTCTTTTGGATCCTTTGGATCTATGAAGCTTAAATATTAAAAAGTATCGGTATCGGTATCGATATCGGTGATACTGGCCCTGCATTTACTTGGTATCGGATCGATACCAAAATTCCCGGTATGGCCCACCTCTAGTTTTTGTGCTCGAGTTTTGAAAGGGGTGGTTTTGACAGTTTGGGGGCGGAGTCAGGGCCGTCTCTATCAGCGAATGCTATTGGCTCTATGCATGCAAGCTCTGTGACGTGTTTCCGTTTAGCCTTAGTCGGACAGTCTAGCTTTTGGTTTGTGAGAACCCCCGGCAAAGTTCTGAACGCAACATGTCGTATAGCGGTGAATATATAGAGTTTGCGTTTTCAAACACAAGATCGAGGTGGATCGAAACATTCTCAGGGTTCATGTTGAACGCTGCATTCGACGGGTAAAAGAGCAAGTTGTTCGACACAGTGATCGCTATGTTTGTTTACTATGTTTTGCCTGCATGTGAACTATCAGATTGGACCACTTGACAAGGCATGAAGCTAAACACTCGCCTTTATCTGCAATTTTTTTTAAAGAACGTGTACATTTAAATATTGTAAATATATATTATAGTTTATACTCTATTTCTGTGTTTAAGCAAAAGCATTAAAAACCAACAAAAGCCTCTTTATTATGTAAACATATCTTTTATATCTACACTCTTTGATTATTTTATCAGTTCTACAATTACAGACTGTAGTTCATCTGTTTCTCTCTATACTGTGTTAGCCTCCTTTCTGTTCTTCATAATCAGGACCACCACAGAGCAGGTATTATTTAGGTGGTGGATCATTCTCTGCACTGCAGTGACACTGACATGGTGGTGGTGTGTTAGTGTGTGTTGTGCTGGTATGAATGGATCAGATACAGCAGCGCTGCTGGAGTTTTTTAATATCATGTCCACTTACTGTCCACTCTATTAGACACTCCTACCTAGTTGGTCCACCTTCACTCATCTATTGCTGCTGTTTGAGTCGATCATCCTCTAGACCAGGGGTGTCAAACTCATTTTCACCGAGGGCCACATCAGCATTATGGTGGCCCTCAAAGGGCCGATTGTAACGTATCCTGCTGTGATTGCAGTCTGCTGTTTTTCTTGGAGGCTGAATTCTGCATTTATATAGTCCTACTTTACCACAGACACAGCCTCATAACACAAGACACGCACCGGTTTTTCTTCCTGAAGCACAAACTTGTTTTCACTTTCATTCAATTTCCTCCTTATGCTTAATTTTCATGTACATTGTACATGTACATGTACATGTACATTTTAGGATCATGTGTAAATATTTCTTAACATCATCTACTGGCAGGCTGTGTCACTTTGCAGGTCACAAAATCAGCCTGCATTTTGAAAGATGCAGTTTGTTTAGGATTTTACAGTGTATTTTTAAGACAATCATTCTGCCCTCACTAATAGTTTATCCCCCTTTCCCAACTAGACAGACAGACAGACAGACAGCTCCCTTCAGAATACAGTCGGTTTATTTGCTTCCCAGCTGTGTGATACACTGTGTGCATCAAAATGAAGTAAAAATACAAACAATAAAAACAATAAAGAACTTAATACAGTACAAGCACACAACTGTAGTCAAGTGTTACATCTGGTACAATATGAGATTTAACCAAACGTAAAATAGCGCTAACGAGTTTGTAACTAAAGCGCTGTGATATACTCACTAAACAATTACAAACAACTGAGAATATAAACGCCACTACTTACAGACGATGCTTTTGTATTATACTGCAAGATAATTATCTGTATTTATTTATTATTGTTTACGTTATTGACTACGCTACCCCGTGTTCTTCTGCAGTAGAAGTCACATGGCTACTCAGCGAGGTTAAAGTTAGTTGCCATGACAACGATGTCAACAGTTGAATTTAGAGGCGCAGGAGCGCATTAAATTATAAGCGCGTCTCTGTAACGACTTAAACCACTATCATACAGTCGCTTAAGCTCTCGCGGGCCGGATCAAATGACGCGGCGGGCCGGATGTGGCCCGCGGGCCGTGAGTTTGACACCCCTGCTCTAGACCTTCATCAGTGGTCACAGGACGCTGTATTTATCGTCTTATTTACTCATACCAGCACAACACAATTCTCTCATACTGTCCACTGGATATTCAACATGGCACCTCATGGCAAAGAACTCTCTGAGGATGTGAGAAATAGAATTGTTGCTCTCCACAAAGATGGCCTGGGCTATAAGAAGATGAAACTGAGCTACAGCATGGTGGCCAAGGTCATACAGCGGTTTTCCAGGACAGGTTCCACTCGGAACAGGCTTCGCCAGGGTCGACCAAAGAAGTTGAGTCCACGTGTTCGGCGTCATATCCAGAGGTTGGCTTTAAAAAATAGACACATGAGTGCTGCCAGCATTGCTGCAGAGGTTGAAGACGTGGGAGGTCAGCCTGTCAGTGCTCAGACCATACGCCGCACACTGCATCAACTCGGTCTGCATGGTCGTCATCCCAGAAGGAAGCTGACGCACAAGAAAGCCCGCAAACAGTTTGCTGAAGACAAGCAGTCCAAGAACATGGATTACTGGAATGCCCTGTGGTCTGACGAGACCAAGATAAACTTGTTTGGCTCAGATGGTGTCCAGCATGTGTGGCGGCGCCCTGGTGAGAAGTACCAAGACAACTGTATCTTGCCTACAGTCAAGCATGGTGGTGGTAGCATCATGGTCTTGGGCTGCATGAGTGTTGCTGGCACTGGGGAGCTGCAGTTCATTGAGGGAAACATGAATTCCAACATGTACTGTGACATTCTGAAACAGAGCATGATCCCCTCCCTTCGAAAACTGGGCCTCATGGCAGTTTTCCAACAGGATAACAACCCCAAACACAACCTCCAAGATGACAACTGCCTTGCTGAGGAAGCTGAAGGTAAAGGTGATGGACTAAACCCAATTGAGCACCTGTGGCGCATCCTCAAGTGGAAGGTGGAGGAGTTCAAGGTGTCTAACATCCACCAGCTCCGTGATGTCATCATGGAGGAGTGGAAGAGGATTCCAGTAGCAACCTGTGCAGCTCTGGTGAATTCCATGCCCAGGAGGGTTAAGGCAGTGCTGGATAATAATGGTGGTCACACAAAATATTGACACTTTGGGCACAATTTGGACATGTTCACTGTGGGGTGTACTCACTTATGTTGCCAGCCATTTAGACATTAATGGCTGTGTGTTGAGTTATTTTCAGAAGACAGTAAATCTACACTGCTATACAAAGTTGTACACTGACTACTCTAAGTTATATCCAAGTTTTATTTCTATAGTGTTGTCCCATGAAAAGATATAATAAAATATTTGCAGAAATGTGAGGGGTGTACTCACTTTTGTGATACACTGTATATACAGTATATATATATATATATATATATATATATATATATACAGTGGGGCCAAAAAGTATTTAGTCAGCCACTGATTGTGCAAGTTCTCCTACTTAGAAAGATGAGAGAGGTCTGTAATTTTCATCATAGGTACACTTCAACTATGAGAGACAAAATGAGAAAAAAAAAATCCAGGAAATCACATTGTAGGATTTTTAAATAATTTATTTGTAAATTATGGTGGAAAATAAGTATTTGGTCAATAACAAAAGTTCAACTCAATACTTTGTAACATAACCTTTGTTGGCAATGACAGAGGTCAAACGTTTCCTGTAAGTCTTCACCAGGTTTGCACACACTGTAGCTGGTATTTTGGCCCATTCCTCCATGCAGATCTCCTCTAGAGCAGTGATGTTTTGGGGCTGTCGCTGGGCAACACGGACTCCACAAATTTTCTCTGGGGTTGAGGTCTGGAGACTGGCTAGGCCACTCCAGGACCTTAAAATGCTTTTTACGGAGCCACTCCTTCGTTGCCCGAGCGGTGTGTTTGGGATCATTGTCATGTTGGAAGACCCAGCCACGTTCCATCTTCAATGCTCTCACTGATGGAAGGAGGTTTTGGCTTAAAATCTCACGATACATGGCCCCGTTCATTCTTCCCTTAACACGGATCAGTCGTCCTGTCCTCTTTGCAGAAAAACAGCCCCAAAGCATGATGTTTCCACCACCATGCTTCACAGTAGATATGGTGTAACTCAGCATTCTTCTTCCTCCAAACACGACGAGTTGAGTTTTTACCAACCAGTTCCATTTTGGTTTCATCTGACCACATGATATTCTCCCAATCCTCTTCTGGATCATCCATAAGCTCTCTGGCAAACTTCAGACGGGCCTGGACATGTACTGGCTTAAGCAGGGGGACACGTCTGGCACTGCAGGATTTGAGTCCCTCTCGGCGTAGTGTGTTACTGATGGTAGCCTTTGTTACTTTGGCCCCAGCTCTCTGCAGGTCATTCATCAGGTCCCTCCATGTAGTTCTGGGATATTTTGCTCACCGTTCTCATGATCATTTTGACCCCACGGGATCGAGGGAGATTATCAATGGTCTTGTATGTCTTCCATTTTCTTACAATTGCTCCCACAGTTGATTTATTCACACCAACCTGCTTGCCTATTGTAGATTCACTCTTCCCAGCCTGGTGCAGGTCTACAATTTTCTTCCTGGTGTCCTTCGACAGCTCTTTGATCTTGGCCATGGTTGACTGTTTGAGGCTGTGGACAGGTGTCTTTTATACAGATAACGATGTCAAACCGGTGCCAATAATACAGGTAATGAGTGGAGGACAGAAGAGCTTCTTAAAGAAGAAGTTACAGGTCTGTGAGAGCCAGAAATCTTGCTTGTTTGTTATTGACCAAATACTTATTTTCCACCATAATTTACAAAAAAATTCTTTAAAAATCCTACAATGTGATTTCCTGGATTTTTTTTCTCATTTTGTCTCTCATAGTTGAAGTGTACCTATGATGAAAATTACAGACCTCTCTCATCTTTCTAAGTAGGAGAACTTGCACAATCAGTGGCTGACTAAATACTTTTTGGCCCCACTGTATATATATACTGTATATATATATGTATATATATATATATATATATATATATATACTGTATATACTGTATATACAGTGCCTTGCAAAAGTATTCAGCCCCCTTGAACTTTTCAACCTTTTGCCACATTTCAGGCTTCAAACATAACGATATGAAATTGTAATTTTTTGTGAAGAATCAACAACAAGTGGGACACAATCGTGAAGTGGAACGAAATTTATTGGATATTTTAAACTTTTTTTAGAAATAAAAAACTGAAAAGTGGGGCGTGCAATATTATTCAGCCCCCTTGCGTTAATACTTTGTAGCGCCACCTTTTGCTGCGATTACAGCTGCAAGTCGCTTGGGGTATGTCTCTATCAGTTTTGCACATCGAGAGACAGAAATTTTTGCCCATTCTTCCTTGCAAAACAGCTCGAGCTCAGTGAGGTTGGATGGAGAGCGTTTGAGAACAGCAGTTTTCAGCTCTTTCCACAGATTCTCGATGGGATTCAGGTCTGGACTTTGACTTGGCCATTCTAACACCTGGATACGTTTATTTGTGAACCATTCCATTGTAGATTTTGCTTTATGTTTTGGATCATTGTCTTGTTGGAAGATAAATCTCCGTCCCAGTCTCAGGTCTTTTGCAGACTGCAACAGGTTTTCTTCCAGAATGGTCCTGTATTTGGCTCCATCCATCTTCCCATCAATTTTAACCATCTTCCCTGTCCCTGCTGAAGAAAAGCAGGCCCAAACCATGATGCTGCCACCACCATGTTTGACAGTGGGGATGGTGTGTTCAGGGTGATGAGCTGTGTTGCTTTTACGCCAAACATAACGTTTTGCATTGTGGCCAAAAAGTTCGATTTTGGTTTCATCTGACCAGAGCACCTTCTTCCACATGTTTGGTGTGTCTCCCAGGTGACTTTTTATAGATATCTTTGAGAAATGGCTTTCTTCTTGCCACTCTTCCATAAAGGCCAGATTTGTGCAGTGTACGACTGATTGTGTCCTATGGACAGAGTCTCCCACCTCAGCTGTAGATCTCTGCAGTTCATTCAGAGTGATCATGGGCCTCTTGGCTGCATCTCTGATCAGTCTTCTCCTTGTTTGAGCTGAAAGTTTAGAGGGACGGCCGGGTCTTGGTAGATTTGCAGTGGTCTGATACTCCTTCCATTTCAATATGATCGCTTGCACAGTGCTCCTTGAGATGTTTAAAGCTTGGGAAATCTTTTTCAATTCAATTCAATTCAATTCAACTTTATTGTCATTATACAATACAGGGTTGTACAGTATAACGAAACACTGTCAGGCTACATCTCCAGTGCAGACAATGAAAGACAATAGTGCAAAAACAATGGGGGAGGGGATGGGGGAAGTTACCAAAAGAAAACCATACATAAGGTGCATAGACAAGGTGCAATGACAAGACAATATAAGGTGCAAAAACAATATAAGGTGCAAGAACAAAACAAGGTGCAAGAACAAAAGCAAGGTGCATAGACAGATTGAGGTAGTGGATTTGGATTTAGCAGCTAGGTTTGGGTAAACAAATTCGAGGTAGTGGATTAGCAGCAAGAGTGCAGTAAAAGTGCGAGTGCAACAGTCGTAGAGGTGGTTATGTCCTGGTAGTTATAGTAGGAATGACTAGTTTAACCGCTCGTGGGTAGAAACTGTTCTTGAGTCTGGTGGTTCTGGCTCGAATGGTCCGGTACCTCTTCCCAGATGGCAGTGGCTGGAACAGGAAGTGGCTGGGGTGTGTGGGGTCAGAGGAAATGTTCCTGGCTTTCCTCAGACATCTTTTATTGTAGATGTCCAGTATGGGTGGGAGTGCGGTTGCAGTGATGTGCTGGGCAGTTTTCACCACCCTTTGAAGAGCCTTGTGTTCAGCAGCTGTGGCACTGCCGTACCAGACCGTGATGCAGCTTGTCATGATACTCTCCACAGTGGATCTATAGAAGTTACAGAGAAGCTGCTGTGGCAGGTTGACTCTCCTCAGTCTTCGAAGGAAGTGGAGACGTTGTTGTGCCTTTTTGATGACGTGTGATGTGTTGAGTGACCAGGTGAGATCCTCAGCTAGGTGGACGCCAAGGAACTTGAAGCTGCTCACTCTTTCCACCGTTGTCCCCTCGATGCTCAGTGGTGTGTGCACTCTACTCCCCCGTCTGAAGTCGATGACCATCTCCTTGGTTTTGCTAACATTGAGGGAGAGGTTGTTAGCAGTGCTCCACTCTGTGAGCATCCTCACTTCCTCCCTGTACAGCCTCTCATCATCGTTGGTGATTCTGCCGATTATTGTGATGTCGTCGGCAAACTTTATGATGGTGTTGGAGCTGTGTTTTGAGATGCAGTCGTATGTGTACAGTGTGTACAGCATAGGTGAGAGGACGCAACCTTGTGGGCATCCTGTGCTGAGTGTGAGGACGGGGGAGGTGTGGTCACCCATCCTAACAGATTGTGGTCTGGAGCTAAGAAAGTCCATAATCCAACTGCATATTGTGTGACTAATCCCAAGTGTGCTCAGTTTGGAGATCAGTCTGGATGGGATGATGGTGTTAAAGGCAGAACTGAAGTCAATAAACAACATCCTGACATATGTGTTAACTCCATCCAGGTGACTGAGTGCGGTGTGCATTGCCAGAGAAACTGCGTCATCAGTAGATCTGTTGGCACGGTAGGCAAACTGATGAGTGTCCAGGGTGATAGGAAGACTACTCTTAATATGAGCCAAGATCAGTCTCTCGAAGCACTTCATCACTATGGGTGTGAGAGCGATGGGGCGGTAGTCATTCAAACATGTGATGCTGGACTTCTTTGGGACTGGTATGATGGTGGTGGCCTTGAAACAGGCAGGAACAGTAGACTGTGCCAGGGAAAGGTTAAAGATGTCTGTGAAGGTGGCAGCCAGCTGGTTGGCACATGCCTTCAGGACCCGTCCTGGAATGCCATCTGGACCTGTTGCTTTCCGGGTTGGCACCTCAAATCCGGCTTTAAACTTCTCCACAACAGTATCTCGGACCTGCCTGGTGTGTTCCTTGGTCTTCATGATGCTCTCTGCGCTTTAAACAGAACTCTGAGACTGTCACAGAGCAGGTGCATTTATACGGAGACTTGATTACACACAGGTGGATTCTATTTATCACCATCAGTCATTTAGGTCAACATTGGATCATTCAGAGATCCTCACTGAACTTCTGGAGTGAGTTTGCTGCACTGAAAGTAAAGGGGCTGAATAATATTGCACGCCCCACTTTTTAGTTTTTTATTTCTAAAAAAAGTTTTAAATATCCAATAAATTTCGTTCTACTTTACGATTGTGTCCCACTTGTTGTTGATTCTTCACAAAAAATTACAATTTCATATCGTTATGTTTGAAGCCTGAAATGTGGCAAAAGGTTGAAAAGTTCAAGGGGGCTGAATACTTTTGCAAGGCACTGTATGTATATGTATATATATATATATATATATATATATATATATATATATATATATATATATATATATTATGTATGTATGTGTGTGTGTGTTCAATTCCCAGGTGGAGCGGTCTGGGTTCTCCCTGTATCCATGTGGATTTCCTCTGGATGCTCATGTTTTCTCCAACAGTCCAGAAGTGTGTAAGTGAGGTAAATTGGAGATACAAATTGTCCATGACTGAGTTTGATATTAAAATTGATTAATTGAACTGATGAACCTTGTGTAACTACCGTTTCTGTGTTTCTGTCATGAATGTTAACAAAGTGTGTAAAACATGACGTTAATATCCTAATAAAACATAAAACAAACTTAACATATCTGACTGGATATATTACCAATTTACCCTCTATCTTTTGATTAAGTGTAAAAAGTTTACTTTACCAATATATTAATAAGTTATCTTTTATTTATTATCAAATGTTATGTCAGACCTTTAAATTTTCATGTCATTTAATTAATTTGATGTTACAGTAATAACATGTCTTTCTCCAACAAACATTTGTGTTGTAAATGTGAGGATAAATTTAGATTTTATTCTTATGTTTCTTACGGCAGGTTATCAAGACTTGGTCATTACAGAATTTATTATTGTCACGCTGGCAGCAATGGGCTATCAAATATATATGCTGTTCAATTCAAAACCTTGCGTTACAAAAGAGAAAAAAATCATTTGAAATTAAATGTAAAAAGATTTTATTTCAAGCCTTTAACACCATTTAAGTGGTCTATTCATCATGAAATAAATGCTAAACAACTGTCAGATTCACAAAACATGAGAAACAGCAAAAGTGAAGCTAAACTGTTTTACACACTGAATATGGACAAGTCTTTCTTTCTTTCACTGATCACATTAATGAATGAAAACCCTATCTGTACACAAGAAAGTCTTTGCAAAATTATGTCAAAGAATGATTTTACTACATATCGATGAATGTTGCAACTGCCCTGTTATGGGTCTATTCAAGTATTATTTTTTACACATTTGCAATATTACACTTTGTGGATCAGCCCTCACTTCTTTGCAGACTTTAAGATAAGATAAGATAAGATAGCCTTTTATTATCCCACAGGGGGAAATTTGTAGTGTTACAGCAGCTTTCAAGAATACAAAAAATAGAAAATTACAAAAAGTTTACATGTATGTACACATATACTAAATAGTAAGAATATGTAAAAATTACAAAAATATAAACAGTATTTATAGAGGAAGTTAAACCAAATATTGCAGTTATTAGAAATATTGCACAAAGTATTGCACAAAGTACAGCAGTAAAGTGCAAAGTTACAAAAAAAAATTACAAAAGTAAAAATTACAAAAATATAAACAGTATTTATAGATGAAGTTAACCAAATGCACAGTTATTAAAAAATATTGCACAAAGTACAGCAGGTACAGCAAGTATTGCACATAATTTAAAAGTAATTGCACAGAGAAGTACTAAAAACCAAGTGAATTATTGTGATGGTAATTGTCTACGTTTGGGACGGTGCTGGTTGTATAGCCTGACAGCAGAAGGAAGAAAGGAGCTGCATTGCATTTATGCATTGCTCTCTGTTTTTTGTATGTTTGTCCATCCAAAAAGTATGCCTAGCATTGAAACTCTTGTTTGTCTGTAATAAACATCAAAGATGAAGGCCACAGAATAGCAGGTTTGTCTTTAATAATAAAGATAAAAACTGAAAAGTAATACAAAAAATTGCTCTGCACCATCTTAAGGATTCCCAAGGGTTAGTGGCTGCATGGATGGAGCCCACATTCCCATTAAAGCACCAGCAGAAAATGAAAAGGATTAGGTGAACAGCAGACATACAGTATATCCCTCCACGTACAGGTAGTGACCATTATCTTAAAAAATAAACAAATGTTTTAAATAAAACAGTGTAACATTTAATACACATTCTGCAACTTACTGTTCTCCATCAAGATCTTATGTGATGCTACCCACATTACAAATATTGAAGCCAAATGGTCAGGCTCTGTGCATGATCACTGAAAATAAAACAGTGCAACGAGTTAATTTCCTTGTCCTTATTCTTTAGTAAGAACATTTATATTTATACACCCTTCGCACTGACACCCATCTTAAATTCAAGCAACTAAATTTCTAGCCTTGTCTGTTTTATATGCTCCACCTGAGGATCACACTTTGTTTCTCCAATTTGTTTCTCCAGATGGACCTTGTATAGATCATTTACACCCAACTTGAAAGAAAGAGGCAAAAATAGCATGTTATGATCAAACATATTTCAGATATTTGGTAAGACATTTTTACTGTTCTAAGCTGAGCTTTGGATGTGGATGGTCCCTCATCTGATTCGGGACTGCCCATGACATTCTGTCCTCTAGACAGTCATACACATTACCATCAAGGACGGATTAAGGATAGTCTGGGTTTACCTTTTTACATTGAATTATGAACAAAAATATTACTTCATGATATCTAATCGCAAGGAAAGCGGTAAAAAGACAGTTGGGTAGTTTTTTTTCGACTCGGACCTGTTGAAGCAGTACGGGACACAGCACTGTGGCATATTGAAAATACGAGAGACTCAGCCAACTTGGACCCGGATGTGACGTTTCATAAGGTCGACTCGTCACCACTTAACAAGCGGATAGCCAGAAGTCGAAGTCAGAGCAGTGCCACAACGCCTCAGCCATTTTCATAAGGGGCCCAAAAGCATAGCTAGGGCCCCCAAGAGGCCCTGGGGTCAAAGTCCCTAATAGTCAGAGGATCCTTAAAATGGAGGGCCCTCGGAAATAAAAATATATTGTATCATAAATGTTGATAGGCATCGCAAAATGTTTTGGCCAGGCCCCCCCTGGGGCCCCCTGACCTCAAGGGCCCCTGGGCGCTGGGCCCACTGGCCCGGTCAGTAATCCAGCCATGATTACCATGGTACATATCCTGTACATCTATAGGCCTCCCAGTATCATCCCACCTTGAGGCAGAGGAGATGGTTTCTCTATCATCCTTCAACAGTGTTTTTTTTTTTTTGGATTGAAGAACATTATTTATACTCATCAGGATCTAGGGACATTTAGATCACTAACAATTGCAGGAGGCTCAAAACCACACCACCAATCACTGGAGAGATGGCAATAAAAAGTGTTCAGACTGTACCAATGCAGTTCTTAATATTCCACAGTTTATGCAGTACAAACTAATGATTTACATGTAATAAACATGCCTTGAACATAGACAGTTTTTGTATTTTATTTTTATCTGCTGCTATGTGCATCTGATTCCACTTGGATTACACCTAGGTTGAATAAATGAAAGGGAAAAAACTTGTAAAATCGTGACAAACTGACATATTAAACATTTTGCCCTATCCTTCTGCTAAATGTTGAATTATGTTTCAACAAGTTTTTTTTATTGAATTTAAACTCACGCATTAACTCACATTTAACTAACTTTTTTTTTTTTTGCCATTTGCGACATCTTTTTTTTACGGACGATGCTGTATTACTTTTACATTTAAAACATTTTCATGATCTGCACATGCAAACATTAAAATAAACAGTTCTATTGGTGTAAAATATTACGGACTAACTCCGTAAACTAGAAAACTCCGGCTATGACACGGTGAGATAAGTCAACTCGGAGTTCTGGGTTAAGTTTGAAGTTTGTTAAACCCGCTTTCTGGAATACCCCCCAGGTGTAGGAGCCACAGATAATAACAGCAGCAGAAGACATTATCAACAACTAGATTTAAAAAAACACACCTTGAAATAATTATTAAATAAAAAAATTAATTAAAATTATTTCAAATTAATATTTAGCTATGCTACATTTTTCTGTATTGTAGTTTAATTCATACACAATTGTTGCTGTATAGCTCAGTCACTCCATTTGAAAAACAAAACAGATATATGCATAATCATAATTATTAAATTAAATACATATTTAATTTAAATAATAGAATACTCAGCTATATTGTTATTTTATCTTTATTATGTACTGGTTTGTACAGGTGGAGATTTACAAAGGCACTTTTGGGGGGAGATTTCCCATAATCTGATTATAAAATACGTGTAACATTGGTAATTAATGTATTTTAGTTAAATAACTATTCTTAGATAGTACACGGACCTAGTACTAGTGCAGTTTTCAAACGTTCAGTCGCACATTATGTCCCTTCAGGGCTCCCGTAGAGCCTGCTGTATTAGCCTAGCAATCTAATTTAAACTAGAAAACCTCTGATAAACAGGTAATACTATTTAATTTTCCTTAATATATTACGTTTATCTGGCACCGAATACATATTTGGAAAGGGCGTATTTAGGCCTAATTGTAGAAGAGGATCGGATTTGTTGTAATCGGTATCGTAGGAATGATGCTAATGCTTAAGCTACTGCTAGTTGCATGTATTTTTGAGTGGATGTGGATAGTGCAGATCTGTTATGCTGTATTTTGTAGGTTTTGTTTATTTTATTTAAGTCTGTGCAAATCTGCGTTAAATATGCTGCATTTTTGATGTGCAACAGTAATTGTTCCATCAGGTAATAAACAAGCGAGGTGAAAACAACCACATATTACATTTTGTGACTGCTGGTAATTCTTTAAATGTTTGCAGGCTCAATGGCTTTAGTTTCTACTGATACCAAAATTGCCGAGTTGCTTACTGAACTCCATCAGCTTATCAAACAAACTCAGGTAAATACGTTTTTTTATTTTTATTAAACTAATGTCAAATTGCGTGTTTTTCAGTTGGTCTATTGACACATTTCTTTGCGGCTAAACTTGTATTGTTTACTAAAATGTTACTTTATGCATGTCAATACAAGACGACACCATGGACATTTTGTAGAACTACAGTATGGTAGCTTAATTACTGTGAGGATGTTGGTATTAGTTTCGGTTTTGGCCAATGCATGAAGCCTCGGTATTGACGTTGGCATTAGTTAAAGGGATATACATATCAGCATGTGCATGGTAACATTAATATATAACTAAAAGCAACACCACTTCCGTCATGTAATTATTGTTATTTTTCCCAAAACTTTTTTCTGCCAGTGTTCTAGAAAAGTACTGTGTTGTGAAATAGTTAAAATCCATAATAAGCTATTTATTTAACACATTTTATATGTATAGTTTCTGTATATATTTCTGTATTAAATTTATGTGCAGTGTATTAAATTTATGTGCAGTGTATTAAATTTATGTGCAGTGTATAAAGGGGCATTTGTTTAAATCAGATTCAGTGGTGTAAAAATAGTTCCCCCTTTTTTGACTGGCTTCATTTGTCACACTGGATGATTTCAGATTATTATATAAACACATTTTACTACACAAAGAGGAACTGTGAGAAGAAAGCTCAAGTTTTGTACAGTATAATGTATTTTATTTTTAATGGTAAGCCAGTTTAGCAAATTGAAGGTTTTATTAAATTTTTATTTCTTACCAGTTCCCTTAAAGTTTCTTAAAAAACCCTATGCGCATACTTCGAATCGCAGCTCTGCCATGCAGCCATTATTGGGCCCTTGAGCAAGGCCCCTAACCCTCTTGGCTGCAGAGGCACCGTACAATGGCTAACCCTACACTCTGACCCCAGCTTATAAAAAAGCTGGTATATGCAAAAAAATATATAGCCACCTAGGCTTGGAAGTACTTTGGATCATGAACAGGAGAAACTGACTGCTGTGTGGTGACCATAGACTGTTGAGCAGTATTGTGTCATGAAGAAATGGCCAAACATTCCATTTGCAAAACTGCAACAGTTAGTATCCTTAGTTTCCAAATTCTTAAAGCAGGCATTAAATTCTTAAAGCAGGCATTAAATGTACTTTTATCACCCATCTGTAAGTAAACCTCATCACAAGGTTCTATCATATGTGTAATTGTTACCCACTTGTGCCTTGATTTTCAGGAGGAACGCTCACGCAGTGAACACAACCTGCTCAACATTCAGAAGACTCATGAACGAATGCAGACTGAAAACAAGAGTCAGTGTACATATTTCAGCAGTATTCTTCATTTCCATTTCATTTTATTCAACTGTACTAACTATTACTACAAAGTACTGATCCCATTTCATATATCCAATGCCAATATTTAAGATCTGATTATGGCCAGTATCTAAAACTTACAGTTTACAATGTGAAAAAGTAATGTGTTGTCACTGTTAGTTTACATCACATGCTTTAATACTGTAAAATGTCCAGTCTTATCCAGTGACCCCACTAACAATGCTTGGTGCTGGATTGCTATACTAACCCTTACAGGACTCGTACAGAATGTAATTGTAAACTTTGCTCTCCCCAGCTTCTCCATACTATCGAACAAAGCTGCGGGGACTGTACACTACAGCAAAAGCAGATGCAGAAGCTGAGTGCAGGTAACTAGACTTGTACAGCTTGCTTCATACTTTTTCTTGGTCCTTACTTAAATGCTAAAGCTGAACATTGCACGTTTAAAGTTATTATATAAGGCACAGTATGTGTATGTGACCCGGTTTCCTCCGGGTGTTCCGATTTCATCCAAAAGTCCAAAGACATGCAAGTGAGGTGAATTGGACACAAAAATGTACAAGACTGTGTTCGATATAACCTTGTGAACTGATTAATCTTGTGTAAGGAGTAACTACCGTTCCTGTCATGAATGTAACCAAAGTGTAAAACATGACGTTAAAATCCTAATAAATAAACAAACAAACACTAATACTATGAACTGTCAGCAGTGTGCCATAGCATGTATAAATCACACAGAATAAATAAATAGATGTAGGACAACAACAACCTTTGATAGAAATCAATTAGCAAAATCATTGCCAACAAATTATTATTATAGATTCATTAGTCTATTGTTTATTTCAAACAAACATTGCTAAATATGAAAGTGCTGATAAAATGTAAACCAAATCCCAAATTCACTTCAAGCTTGTACCTCCGTGTTAAGGGTGCTTTGTTAGTTTTTGTTATGTAAGTAATAATTTAGGTTATAATAATTTATTTGTGATCAACCTGATTGTGCTATGAAAGTGCGATGTGTCTCACTAAGCTATGGTTATTACCGTTGTTACAAATACTGTGCTTAAAGGTGTAAGATTGCACAATGTTAGTTACATTTTTTTAAGTATAAACTAGGTATTTTGTATTATATTTGATTAAAGTGCTGCAAATATTTTTTAAGTATAAACTGGGTATTTCATATTATATTTGATTAAAATGTTGCAAATGTTTTTATGTTGTTTTTGTTTTATTATATACAAAACTAATTAATTATTCAAATAAATAATTAAAAGATTAATTTATATCAAAACAATCAAATAAATGTACCTAATGCATATTTAAGGTCTATGTATTTATAACGTATGTCAATTACAGTATATACTATTAAGTGTACATGCACATACAGTGGGGCCAAAAAGTATTTAGTCAGCCACTGATTGTGCAAGTTCTCCTACTTAGAAAGATGAGAGAGGTCTGTAATTTTCATCATAGGTACACTTCAACTATGAGAGACAAAATGAGAAAAATAAATCCAGGAAATCACATTGTAGGATTTTTAAAGAATTTATTTGTAAATTATGGTGGAAAATAAGTATTTGGTCAATAACAAAAGTTCAACTCAATACTTTGTAACATAACCTTTGTTGGCAATGACAGAGGTCAAACGTTTCCTGTAAGTCTTCACCAGGTTTGCACACACTGTAGCTGGTATTTTGGCCCATTCCTCCATGCAGATCTCCTCTAGAGCAGTGATGTTTTGGGGCTGTCGCTGGGCAACACGGACTCCACAAATTTTCTATGGGGTTGAGGTCTGGAGACTGGCTAGGCCACTCCAGGACCTTGAAATGCTTTTTACGGAGCCACTCCTTCATTGCCCGAGCGGTGTGTTTGGGATCATTGTCATGCTGGAAGACCCAGCCACGTTCCATCTTCAATGCTCTCACTGATGGAAGGAGGTTTTGGCTTAAAATCTCACGATACATGGCCCCGTTCATTCTTCCCTCAACACAGATCAGTCGTCCTGTCCCCTTTGCAGAAAAACAGCCCCAAAGCATGATGTTTCCACCCCCATGCTTCACAGTAGGTATGGTGTTTACTCAGCATTCTTCTTCCTCCAAACACGACGAGTTGAGTTTTTACCAAAAAGTTCCATTTTGGTTTCATCTGACCACATGATATTCTCCCAATCCTCTTCTGGATCATCCATAAGCTCTCTGGCAAACTTCAGACAGGCCTGGACATGTACTGGCTTAAGCAGGGGGACACGCCTGGCACTGCAGGATTTGAGTCCCTCTCGGTGTAGTGTGTTACTGATGGTAGCCTTGTCACTTTCGCCCCAGCTCCCTGCAGGTCATTCATCAGGTCCCTCCGTGTAGTTCTGGGATATTTTGCTCACCGTTCTCATGATCATTTTGACCCCATGGGATCGAGGGAGATTAACAATGGTCTTGTATGTCTTCCATTTTCTTACAATTGCTCCCACAGTTGATTTATTCACACCAACCTGCTTGCCTATTGTAGATTCACTCTTCCCAGCCTGGTGCAGGTCTACAATTTTCTTCCTGGTGTCCTTCGACAGCTCTTTGGTCTTGGCCATGGTTGACTGTTTGAGGCTGTGGACAGGTGTCTTTTTTATACAGATAACGATGTCAAACCGGTGCCAATAATACAGGTAATGAGTGGAGGACAGAAGAGCTTCTTAAAGAAGAAGTTACAGGTCTGTGAGAGCCAGAAATCTTGCTTGTTTGTTATTGACCAAATACTTATTTTCCACCATAATTTACAAATAAATTCTTTAAAAATCCTACAATGTGATTTCCTGGATTTTTTTTTCTCATTTTGTCTCTCATAGTTGAAGTGTACCTATGATGAAAATTACAGACCTCTCTCATCTTTCTAAGTAGGAGAACTTGCACAATCAGTGGCTGACTAAATACTTTTTTGCCCCACTGTATGTATTATTTACCCCCAAATGAGATGGCTCCAAGATGCAATGTAGGATGATCCTTTACATTGTCCTAATGTTTTGGCTTATTAGTGTATACTTAATAAATGATTACTAAAATAAATTTACTAATTTAAGTTATTGTATACTGTTATAAAAGAACATGAATTTTAAATAGGCATGTGGTACTTCTACTGTAATTATTTAAAATATGAGATTTCTCTGTTTGAGATACTTAACCAATTAACATGTAATGAAAAACATGCACCTCCATAATTTATGTGAACTGTTCTAATAGACTAGAAATTAATACTAGTTTATGGCTTAAATGTCCATGCAACTTACTGCCAAGCATGGTTTAAACTACAGGTGGATTAGGGGTTAGACCCCCCCCCCCCTCAAAAGAGGTTATAAACAACAGTTGGGGGGTCCTTAATTAGCTTTTTAGTTAATGAGCTTTTTAATTTATTTTTAGTTTTGCCATTTCTTTTCAGTTTGAATTGGTTCTGACCTTGCTCGCCCAAAAATAAACATCAAATTATAGTCCTAAAGAACATTAGTAGGAAAGCGTAAGTTAGTAAGTTAACGGTACAGAAGATCGTTTATACCAGCAGCGATCACGCTGTATAATTCTTCACTGGTTCAGGACATCATCGAACACTAAAGTACTATCAAAACAGACTCATGGAGCATGTTCTAGCACTCTGTGCATAAAGACTGTATAATCTGTTATTATTTAACACTTATAACAGCTTAGTATATCACATATTACATATCTCCTCTACAATTTTAATTCTAGAAGACTTCTTAAGTTTTTTATATGACATACTTAATTTTTTATATTTTATTCTATATATCTATTTATACTTTTTGCTTTAATGTACCTGGAGCTGCTGTAATAACTGACTTTCCCTATGGGATTAATAAAGTTGTCTAATAAAGGAATGTCTATCTATCTATCTATCTATCTATCTATCTATCTATCTATCTATCTATCTATCTATCTATCTATCTATCTATCTATCTATCTATCTATCTAATCTAATCTATCTATCTATCTATCTATCTATCTATCTATCTATCTATCTATCTATCTATCTATCTATCTATCTATCTATCTATCTATCTATCTATCGTGGTATTATGGTGCTGGATAAATGCTACCTTTGTGAAACTGTATTGGTTTTAACTGCTCTAAATGAGCACCCTGCTGTACTATCTAATTTCTGAAGTCAATGTGAAAAAATTTTGGTACATTGTTTTATTTTTCTACAGTATACTACGCCATGCTTTGGACAAGATTGCAGAAATTAAATCACTCCTGGAGGAGAGACGAATTGGTAAATTAATTGTAGTTCATCTAGGCTCTATAATAGTTTTGCTTCTGTGTCTTGGGTGAGACTTGTGCATAGATTTACTTTATAAACATAGCTCATTAAGGACACTTATTTTGTTTAATAATGTGTTTCACGTATTAAAACAGAAATACACAAACATGTTAGTTTCTTTTCTAAGTCTTTTATCTGTCCTTGTGATTGTTTTTGTAAACTGTGTCTCAGCTGTGTAACATGCTCTAACAAAAAATAATCCACAGAATGATATTTATTCTAAATAAGCACTATTTTTTTAAGAAATGTAATTTATACAAGTATTGTATTTTTTATATTTAAGGAAAAACTAATAATTTATAAGTGTGTAATGTAATGCAGTATCCAGGCTGCTGCTGATATCCATATACCATTCATACTGCCTTTACTATAAACTCCGGTACTACATGTGTTGCAGTTATTTTTGAGGCTGTGCAGAAATAACAGACCCTTAAATGTTCAAGCAAGTTTATTATAAGCCTTAGCATTAATAAGTGATTGTAGTTGAGTGATCAATGGTGGTGTGCATGATGTCGTCACCTCTCTTCTAGCTGCTAGGATGGCAGGGGTTTACAGTGATAGTGACCCACCCCGGAAGACCATGCGCCGAGGTGTTCTGATGACCCTGCTACAGCAGTCTGCCATGACGCTTCCTCTCTGGATCGGCAAGCCAGGTGAAAGGTATTGGTTGGCATGCTCTGTACAAGTTACCATCCATTGATCTATCTTAGCCATTCAGTAGTTCACACTCATCTATATGATGATGTGTGGTCAAATTAAAGAAAAATGTTTTCTTCTTCTTCATCCATAGTCCACCCCCTCTTTGTGGAGCCATACCTGCAAGCAGTGACTATGTGGCTAAGCAGGGTGATAAGGTGGCAGCTCGTGTGAAGGCTGTAGATGGTGATGAACAGTGGATACTGGCAGAGGTGGTCAGTTACAACCACTCCACCAACAAGTAACTATCTTTAAAATAAACATAGAATTTAAGAAATTACTTTCTGTTATTTATAGTAAAGTATTTATTTATAAAGGGCAGCTTGCATCTGCAGTGGTTCGCTAACTAGTTAGGCAGTTACATATAATGCTGTAACATGTCCCAGCTGGGTAGTGTTTTTTTCCTTGACTCAGAAAGACAATAACTGAGGGCCATTGAAGAAGAAATGAAAGGCATACCGTTTCTACCAGCAGTGGAAGAATGAGTTTTTATCCACCACAGTTAAGGTCAAAATTATTTGCCTGATATGTAATATGGTAACTTTGAGCAAAAGCAATAGCTTTTTTTTACCAGACCGTTGGAAAAGGGGAAAGTCAACACCAAGGCTTCTTTTCACATTAGCCACAAAAAAAACTCATTTGAATTGTGTCATGAATTTACGATTCAAAGAAGCAATGATGGTGGCTGCCAATTCATTATTCAGAGATTTTTTCAGATATCAAAAGGTGATCCTTTACCTGAAATGGTTGATGACCACTGCTGTAGAGTGTATTCCACCTTGTGCCAGTGTTTCTAGGTGGGCTCTGGACCAAGCCTGAGCAGAACAGAATAGGCTTACTGAACATGAATGAATGAAGGAATGAGGATTTTTTTTATGTTAGCACTTGAAATGAAAATGACATGGCATTGTGCCCAGGCTCTGAAGCGGTCATAACATAGTTGACTGTTAGTATGATCTTACTATCAAACATATTTTTCTCATCAGCTTAATAAACATTATCCTTAAAAAGGCGCAGGTAGCCAACAAATTGTTTCGGGTTGTTTAAATGTGAGAGTAACATGTTTTTTTGACATGTTACTCTCTAATGGATACTTTTTGGACTCTTTTTAGTTCAGTTTTCATAATTGGCTGTTTCTTTCATAGGTATGAAGTGGATGATATTGATGAGGAAGGAAAAGAGTAAGTGCCATTTTTTATTTCCTTATTTTATGACACATGTCTCCTTAAATGCTCTTGTCAACCTCTAATCCTCTCTTGCTCCAGGAGGCACACATTAAGCCGAAGAAGAATCATCCCGCTGCCACAATGGAAGGCAAACCCAGAGACAGACCCTGAGGCACTATTCAGTAAAGACCAGCTAGTCCTAGCCCTCTACCCACAGACCACCTGCTTCTACAGAGCCCTGATTCATAACCCCCCACATCGGGTAAGGACTGATTGGATTAAAAAACAGATGGATTAGGGTAGTGAGGAACTATCCTACAATGTTTTAGTGTTTTACTTCCTTGTTAACTTTTTAGACTATTTGATCTATAATGTGGGTGTTCAATCTATGTAAGGGTGTATTACTGCTCATCACAAAGGAAACATTCACCTTTGTGAAGACAACGCTAACAACACCACCAAGCCACATTCTGCATTTTGCACATAACAGCAGCATGGGCGTGTGCTCGGAGATGCAGATGATAGTCTGTCCATTAATTAAAAGCACAAGGTGCACTAAAAGTGATAGATTACATTACATTTTTTTATATGAAATGAGGATTGTATAATATTGGAATAGGCTGACTACATAAGTACTTTAATAATGTAATTAATAGAAAAATCCATAAATTTTTGCATTATTAGTGTCATACAGTTATAATGAATGAGATGTTACGTTTTGGGGATCTTCAGTCTTCAGTGGTGGAAATTTGAATGAAGATCTGTGTCCTTCTGCCAGGAAGCTAACACAAGGCAGAGATTAAATCTTTGGGCAGGACAATAACCTAAAACAAAGCATAGGTTTTTTTACAGAAGTAATTTGATTGACCACCAAATTCGGCAAGGTGCGCTGAGGTCTATCCATGTAGGATGTCCTGTAAGCTTGTACTAAGGAATGCTCACACATTTCATGTTGTGTATTCTGTAGCTATGTTATGTTGTCAGAAGGAAGTTGCACAAGTACTAAATGTAGGGGTAAAAATTGTGATCTATGATTTTGGCGAGATTCATTTTTTTGGATTTTTTTTTTTATTAAAATTTTTCTCATGTTTAAAGTGTTGTGATATCTTTTTTCAACTCATTTTTACAATAAGTGCCATTAATAAATAAAGTAATTTTTAATTTTTAGCCCCAGGATGACTATTCAGTGCTGTTTGAGGACACTACATATGCAGATGGCTACTCACCACCACTCAACGTAGCTCAAAGATATGTAGTGGCCTGTAAGGAGAACAAGAAGAAATAAGGAGGATCGAGTAGATGAGGGAAAATGACCTTCTGAAGTAGCTTTAATCCTCTGTGTGGTCACCAGCTCTGATGTTGCCGTATGTGCCCTTTGCAGAACTGTGCGGTTAACAGACCACATGATTCTGATTTTTTCAAATATTTGCAAATGACTCTTGATATTTGTTGACTACAAATGTTTATGGTGAAGAACTGCTATTTTGGTTTAATTAAGATCTCTGTAAGCTTTACATGAGAGCAGTTGTGGTCTGTGGTAACAGCTCATAAGTTGTTTTTTTACCATTCCTGTCAGTCTGGTGCCAATTAAACCAGCTAATTATGATCTTTAAGAATGTAAATAAAACAAAAATTAATGTATGTGTTTTTTTTTACCTCAGTAATATATTTGGTGAGCTTGGCCTGGCAGAGCACATCATGAATATTCTCAGTATTTACAAAATAACAGTATATTTACTATTGTTCACGATTTCACCTATACGAATACACACATTAAGGGGCAAATGACACATAACTTTAAAAGGATAATTTAGCATTTTCAACTCATTGTGAAATAACATATTACACATTTCCACTGTGTAATATGTTTGACGCAACAATCATGTGGACACCTCCTCTGTACTTTCTAAAACCAAAAGGTAGTTGTTTAATTTAGTTAATAAATACAATTTAATTAATAAATACATTAAAATTAAGATTACAACTTCAACCATTTCCAACAGCAGTGTCAAAAAGGCAGCTGTCTTAATTTTTTTGCTTCTTACAGTGTTTTTATGATTCAGCAGTAGGTAGGTGGCAGTGTAATATCCACGATGGGAGCTGTACATTAACATTTAAAAAAAAAAGTAATACAGTACATAACAAAAGTCCGCTATACAGCTGCTTGCTACACAAGTCCCAAACAATATGTTAGACTGGATTTACAGTAGCACGTTCCTTAATCTATCTTAAAAACAAGCTGCAAACAAGCACTGTAGGTAATGTAGAAGCTGGAGAGTAGTTAACGTCAGACTTTAATTATCCAACGGGGTTTTCTCAGTGGTCGAAGAACAGGAAATAGAATTGACACCCTGGGCCAGACACATTTCTGCTCAGATAAAAGAAAATGACCAGGGTAGCAAATGTCATTACTCACTGTTCTAGTAAAAATAGCTCTTTCTGACTTCTCTCATGTTTTTCTCCCAAATTACTACAGTGTATTTTAATAATATATATTAGTCTTATAATATAATATTATATATTATTTAGTCTTTTACATCACTAGTTGATTTTAGCCCTTTTAACTCTTGAGTCATATGTATGGCTAGGTACAGGCTTCAGGTATAAACTGCTTGCTTTTTTTCTCTCGCCACATCATCATGTGGGTTTGTTTGAGGACTCTGACTAGGCCACTTTAATTCTGTTTTTTTTTTAGTCATGCAAACTGGACTTTCTGCAATATCCAATTACACCTCAGCTTCAGATCTCATTCCCCTCAATAATGGCAAGTCTGACCCACACCAACCCCATTTATTTTTCACCATATAATGAGTATTATTCAAGTGCTTTTTATTTTTTTTATTAAGCAATTATGTTTTTCATGGTTAGCAGTGGTTTCTTTACTGCTTTTCATTTATTTTTGCGTACTTGCGTACTCTTGCGTTTCTTTTTGTGATAGGTAATGAACATCATCCTTAGCAGAAAATTATGGTGTCTGCAGTTCTTCAGATGTTTTTTTTTTTTTTGCATCCTCGGTTGTGACTGAGCCCTTTTAGCAAGCCACTTTCTTCACTGTTCCAGATTCTTCACTGTTCTAAATTTTTTTAATTTAAAAATAGGGCTCTCACTGTGATCTGGTGGGGTCAGGAGCCGTGGACATTTCTTTATAACCATTTCCAGAATTTATTCCAGAATTGGTTGTCAGATCCATCTAAGGGTACAAAAAAGATGTAGTTAAAATGTGATATAAATATAATTATTAATAGTAAGATGTCAATTGTGCAAGGAAAAGCATGCCACTCTGGTACCCCTAGTTATTACAGCAAAACTAAAATGGAGGGGTCAGTCAGATAAAATTTTAACCAAAAGAGTGCCAGTCCTAACACCTACTGTAATTTTCTAGCCTCTCCAGTAAAATATTATGATCTACAGTATCAACCACT
The DNA here is from genome assembly GCF_030014385.1 of Trichomycterus rosablanca. Taxonomy (NCBI): domain Eukaryota; kingdom Metazoa; phylum Chordata; class Actinopteri; order Siluriformes; family Trichomycteridae; genus Trichomycterus; species Trichomycterus rosablanca. Next base: position 11,842,695 of record NC_086009.1, on the reverse strand, counting down.
GCACTAAAATGTAATAGAACAAGAACAGAGATGCATCCATTATAAGGACATTAATAGATCATTTTAACCTGTCCCATGTTTTGCCACACATTGAGCAAAACAGAGGTCTTTGTACACAGGCCAAGAAGGGCGTAACTGCAGAAAAAGACTTAAAAAAGATGACTGACCTTTGTCAAACTTACATAGACAAACCACAATACTTTTGGAAAAATGTTCTATGGACAGATGAAACCAAACTAGAGCTCTCTGGCAGTGCATACCAGCATTGTGTTTATAGATGACAAAATAAAGACTATAAAGAAAAGTGCACTCTACCTACAGTGAAACATGGTGCAGGATCCATAATGTTGTGGGGCTGCTTTGCTGCCTGGGACTGAAGGCTCTAAACATGTTACAGGAACAATATAATCAGAGGTGTAAAATGCAGTAAAAAGAAAAAAAGCTGTGATTTGTAAATTCTACAAAAAAGTAGAAAGAAAAGGGGCAGGGGCAAACGAAGAGTGAAAAGGTTATAGGGTATTCAAGTTACAGCATTCCACAATAGGCAGGTGAATTGGTAACAGGTGAGGGAATCATGATTGGGTATATAAACGAGGATTCAACAAAGGCTCAGTCTTTGTAAGCAAGGATGGGTCATGGCTCACAACTTTGTGCCAAGCCTTGTGATTTCTCAGTGCAATATTGCAAATACTCTTTCACCATATACCATACATAATATTATAAAAAGATCCAGGGAGTGTGGAGAAAGCTCAGTCTGTGTATGGCCAAACTCGAAACCACTGTTGAATGTGTGTAACTTTTGAGCTCTCACACAGATTTGCATGAGAAACCATCGTTCTTTTGTAATAAATATAGCCACATTGGCTCAGGAGTACTTCAAAAAACATTGTCACTTAACACAGTCTGCCACTTCATCAAGAATTGCAACCTGAAACTCTGTTACAAAAGAAATGACTAAATATATTGGCTTTTTTATACTAACAATAAAGTGTGCCAATAATGTTAACTACAACAGTAACCACATGGGCTTGGTAATACTTTGTTTTACTATGTCAATAACACAGTTAATCGCTACAAAATCAAATTAAGTTATGGCTCCACTATGAAAAGTGTAAGCCTATGGTAGTGTGAAGAGTGAACATTTTATTGTATTTACTAGGTTTATTGTAGTCATACACAAAAACAAATATTGTATATACACTCATGAGAAAAGAAAATAATAATGTAAAAACAGTAGTTAAATGTTGAATGACTTTACTGACTCTGCAGACAGTATCTGGCTGCCATTACATAATCCATAATTAATTAGCTCTGTGCATTTTGTTCTGTGAAATTTCTTCCACCACACATCCTAAATCATCAACAATTAAAATGGTTAAAGGGCATGCAACATATGCCACATAACAGCCAAATGCAACTCATTGAAGTACTCATTCTAGGAAATGGACTACTAGAGTCAAATGATGTTCTAGCATTTGAGCAAAGAGCAGCATCCATTTGTGTTGGGCAACCAGGTCACTGTTGTGAGCTTTTATTTCACATTTACAGTATTTGAGAAATGCCTTTTCCTTATCATTTTTGTCAAACACTTTTTATTCAATCAACTTTTTATTTCTCCGGGTCCTTGCAATACCATCTCACATATTTTCCCCATTTACCTGGCATGTTAGCAGTTTGCGGTAGTTTGCAGACTGCCAGCTAACTTATTCAACACTAGCATCAGTACACAATTCACAAGACAGTTCATTTTCATTTTGCACTGTTTGTAAAGAAGATGGGTACGGAGCCCCTAAGGTGACATCCCCTAAAAAAAAAAAAATGCGCGGCCACGCCTTATTAAGTCGTGGTCACGCATTAATAAGGCGTGGGAACGAGATAATTAAGTCGTGGCCACGCATTAATAAGGCGTGGGAACGAGATAATTAAGTCGTGGCCACGAGGCGTGTGAACGAGACTAAGGAGTGGGAATGAGATCGTGGCCACGACTTAAAAAGGTTGAAACAGTTGAATATTGTTTCACTCTTTTCCTTTTCTTGACTATCGAGTCAATAAACAGAATGGACGATTAAAGCATTGTACTTGCTTACTTTATATTTATTAAATCTACAACAGTAGCGAACATTAACTAACGTGTGTATAAACATTACTATGAAAAACCCGCATACATCTGAGTGTGCGTCGCTCTAACAGTTCCGTACTGAAACATAAAACCATCACACGTTCCACACATTAACACATTGTTAGGGGCTCCGTATGAAACAGTTGAATATGGTGTGATCATCTGTTACACCAGCGTTTCTCAAAGTGTGGGGCGCAGAGGCATGACAGGGCGGAACCAATGTTTTAACGTCGGAATCTTTTCACGGTGTACAATAAACAAACTGTGCTTTCAGGTTAGTCTAGATCAGGGGTGACCAATATGTCGATCGCGATCTACCAGTCGATCGCACTGTGCACGCTGGTACATCGCGCCTCATTCAAACAGGTCAACGTGACTGACATGAAATGTGGCCATTGTTTGTTTAATTTGCGGTTTGTTATCTGACATTCATATGAAACGCTGCACTTAGGTGAAACAAGCCACTTAAATTACAAATATAGAAAATTAATTTAAAATTAAAACTAAAATTCTACAACTCTACATGAAAAGGTGCTGTAACCAAGAATTAGACTGCCAAATATTTGACAGCTTTTTCGGATCAACCTACTTGTGTGAATCGACCTTTTCCCACATGAAAATGATGGTGTAAATATTGGTCTGTAAAACTGCTTGAGAATCAGTATCAGCAGCTCCTGTCCAGACCACATAAACCTGACTGATACCATTCAGAGCAAATAATCAGAATAAGGTCAGTGTAAATTTTCAGTCACTTGCTCTGTAAAGCTAAATATCAATACAGGAACTGAAGCGCATTTAAAAAGCTTCAAAGCTTTTTTGAAAAATGATGAGGCCAACCTTAAAAAGTAGATGGTGATGACCTGTAGACTGAAACAGTAGATCTCAAGCCATGAAAGTGTGGGCACCCGTGGTCTAGATTTACAGAAGGTAAATGTGGATGTGGATACAGAGGTATTTGACAGGGATGAAAAGAAAAACAGCCACTAATACAGTGATAAGACCGGAACTCTCACAAATCACGTTTTTGGCACAGATTCAACTTTATATTTTTTGCAAAGTGTTTGCAAAATGTGTTTAGTTTTTTTTATATTTGAAATAGCAGACTGATTGAAAGAGCAGTTTGGTGATATGTCAAAAAGTGGTTTGATAAAGTACAACAGAAATGACTGGAATAAAGGTGAAAGGAACATTCATGATCTTTGAAGTTATTTCATCAAAGTTAAACGACCTATTTTTGTCAGCATTTTGTTGGGGGGGGCATGACAATTTTTCATCTTCGAAAGGGGGGCGTGACAGAAAAAGTTTGAGAACCACTGTGTTACACCCAGGAGGGAGACTGCATATTACATCAAGACTCTAAAACAAACAATCTACGGCTCCCTAGAAAATGGGTACGGATGATCACACCATATTTGTAACATTATGTGTTAATGTATGGAACAGTGGCGATTTCTCTAAAACTGCAAGGGAAGCTCAGCTTCCCCTAAAATGTCAAAAATTAAATGGTCAAATATGTACAGTTGTGTTAACATTTCATTGACTACAAATGCGTTAGAACACGTTCATCTCGAAGACGAGTTCGTTCAGAATCAGCTACTTATCACAAATCGACTGACTCGATTTTGTTAACTTCTCATACATTCCCGTAGCGTCAATGCATTTGCCCGTAGAAGCTGAGCGTCTATTCACTTCAATGGGACTGCATGGAATGTTTTTTTTCATTGCTTCGAAACTCGCCGGTCATTGGATAAATGCCACGATTTTGTCCCACCCCCGGACGCTGAGCGTCTCTGGGGGTGAATGGAGCTGTGGGCGGGTCTGGACGCGGAGCTTCTGCAAGATGATCGGAGGATGAGTCGAAAGGCTGAATCCTGTTTTGATTGACAGCTATTTTGATATAGACGATGCGTCTTGAAGACGATGCGTGGCCACGACTTAATAATTTTTTAGGGGATGTCACCTAATGCCTAGTTCACACTACACGATTTTTGCCCTGATTTTCGCTCGGCGACTGGTCGGCGCTTGATTTTCCGGGTCGGGAGCAACTCAGCGTTCGCTCGGCGATCAAAACTCGGCTCTCAGTCGCTAAGTGTGAACTATTCTACAACTCGATCCGACCGGCTCGCCGACCGCTCGGCGACTGGATTGAGTTTTCTAGCACGTCAGATATCTGATCTCAGATGTGCGACTGGGAATGAGTGACATGTCGAACAGCCAATGAGAACGCAGGATACAGCGTTAATTAATATAGTTTATATCAGAATACACCGGCACACACACGTTTTACAGTATTTCTGACTTGATCGTCCTCTACAAAACATAACACCCACGCTGCATTGCAAAATTATTAACCTCCAACTTACTACAGAACAAGCCATATACTGTTCGTGTTGCCAAATCCACTCAGATTCATTTATTTTTCTTCTTTGATTTAATCACGTCAGCGCACAAACTTTGATCTCTCGCTATTTGTTGACGTGCATTTTTGGACGTGGTATCATTAAACTTCTCGTCACTTCTCACGTGTGTTTAAAAAAAAAAAAAGAAAAAAAGGGAGACCAGAGAAGCTCGTCTGCGATTCCAGTTGGTGATTGATCGTGTAGTGTGAAACCCCCTATTGCCGATCAGTCGTGTAGTGTGAAATATACACTGACTGAAAGACTCCCGAGTCCAAAAGATTCAGTCGTATAGTGTGAACTGTACAGCGACCTGACGACTTGGAAAGTCGTGTAGTGTGAACTTGGCATTAGGGGCTCCGTAGTGGGCCAAATATTGTACCCCGTGATTTTTTCACCTACAAAAAAGCCAAATTTGGTGGCAAAATCCAAACCTGGAAACTCTGGGTCAGGATGACGCCAGAATGCTGCAGTTCAAGCATATATTTTTCGTGACATTATATTAAGCACTTGGCATTGATTGCAGCTATTTTTGCCACCAAAAATTCTGCAAACTACAGTTAAGACGAGCCAGTACGTATAAAATTTGAAAATGACATTTTGACCAGTAATAATCAGAAAAAAATATATCTTCAATTATAATTTAGACTTTGTGACTCAAATGATGAATTCTGTTGCGATGTCTTAAATGGCATTCTGACTAGTAAAAATGTAATTGTTACTAGCCAAAACTCATTTGTAGATATCTGAAATGTAATCATGGATAATCTGACGAAAGGCATTTAATGTTAAAACGGCTTGCGATAACGTTATAACGCCATAACGTTTTAGTTTTCCCCACTGTTCCGTGTCTGTGTACCCACCTGGCTGAGTGGGTATCACAGGAACGGTAGAAATTAGGGCTGTCGTTAATCGCGTTAACGCGTTAATTAACTAGTTAACGCGTTAATTAACTAGTTAATTAATTAACTAGTTAATTAACGCGATTAACGCGTTAAAATTTTAATCGCGATTAAAAAAATTAATCAAGATTAAAATTTTTAATCTAACTATTTTTATTTGGCTGTTTGTGCCACATACATGTGTGTCTCTGTGGTAATTAACTGTATTTTAGATGAATTAGGATGTAAAGCGCATGAACTGTCCGATGAAAAACTACTTTTAGCGGTTTTCACTTTTTTTACGTGTTGATGAAAAGATGAATGAAATCATGCAGGCTTTGTAACGAGTATTTCCATTGGCTGCTAGAGCTGTCCATCAAAACCGTGTAGCTCCGCCTCCTCCCCCTCCGGTAAGAAGTGAAACTCTGTGTGATGTTTCATCTCTACAGCTTATTCAGGTTATTCTATCACATGGCTATAAACATGATTTATATTTGTGATGTTTGTAGTTTTCTAAAAACACATTTGTATCTGATATTTATATGGACTAAGCGTTTACATGGACTGTTTTAATTAACACTTTTTTTTATAGCTACAGTCAATTACTTATAGATAATGTCTGCTAACTTGACTGTTTCAGGTATTTATAGATGTTTAAATGGTAATTTAGAACAGTATTTCCCAGTATTCTTTCTGCACAAACACAGTATTAAAGGGTTTTCTTAATAGATCTATGAAATAATCATATCTGTGTTTTGATGCTTTATTGATGCCTTATATTAGATCAAAACATTATGGTTGGTGCACGTTTTCAGTGTCAGGGTCATGAACAGGAAAAGATCCTCACTTTTGTCAGATAATGTGCTTTCTACAATGAATTTAGATTTAATAATTTTATCATATTTTATGAATGTTTTATTGGTAAACATGTTCTTGCAATAACAATGTGCATAACTGTTTAAATTTTGCTTAATTATTAGTTTGCGATTAATTGAGATGAGTATATATATATTAGGGCTGTCACACGATTAAAATTTTAATCGAGATTAATCGCGATTAATTTTGTTCTTTAATCGCGATTAATCTCGATTAAATTTTTTATCGTGTGACAGCCCTAGTAGAAATACGACTCTGGGTATCACCACACACTTTCTGAACAAAACAAAAAAAACAGGGAAATGCGCGAGCGCCTAAATTTCTACGCTCTGTTCTACTATTGGCCGATAATTTACTTCCGGCTACACAAAGCGGTGACGCGTGAAGTCAAAACATGGCTGAAGCGGTAAGTCGTAAACGCTACCTTGTGTTACAACTATTATAAGTTTTTTTAACTGATTTTTATTTGTCCACACATATTGTATTTGTCGTTACTATTCAGAATATTGCAGTGTACAAATACTTGTATTTCAGGATGTAAAACATTATTATAAGTAAACATTATTGCTCCACTGTTCACAAAGTGCTTTCAAGTTCAGTCAGCCAAAGCATCATCTTAATAGCATCATATCATCTGTACTGGAATTTCTTTTAATCGCGACATAGTGTCTTGCTTGTTAATACCTACATAACATGCAGGAAAGGTTCTATTTAAGTGATCTTTACATGGCTGGCAACAATCAGGCAAGGGTGTTTTAAGTCTAACGTAACCCAACTTAATTTAACTGACTACGTAACTGTAAAGACAATTCATTTTTAGAATAAGGTCTGTTGGTGTATTGTTTACTTTTTGTCCTTATTTGCCTTTAAAGATAATCCGTAAAGAATTTCTTAATGCAAAACTATTAAATGTAGGAATAAACTACAGTTATAATTTTAAAAAGTGCAAATGTGTGCACATTGTTTACACCTTAAATCATAAAAAGTTCGGAAAGTATGGAAAATGCAAATAAAAAATGTGGGGTTTTTTTTCATTTTCATTGACTTTTATTTCACTGCAGACAGTTAGAACTCAATATATTTATTGTTTTGTCTGGTGTTTTGTATATTTCCTCTGTTAATATACCAACATTATTGCATTACAAGCCTGCAACACATTTCAAAAAAAGTTGGGACAGGGACAATATAGGGCTAGTAACGCAGGTAAAAAAGTAAATAATGATGTGATTTCAAGTTTCAAGTGATTGTATCATCATTTGGAACATTTTTTTTTTTTTTTTTTGAGCAAAGATGGGCAGAGGATCTCCAGTTTGTCAACAATTGCGTGAGGAAATTATTGAACTGTTTAAAAACAATGTTCCTCAAAGAAATATTGGAGGGGTTGTGCATATTTATCCCTCTACAGTGCATAAAAACATTAAGTAATTTTGCAAGGAATGGACGCCAGGTGCTTCGGACCAAAGACGACAAGAACAATCCAAACTGTTATATGCGACAACTCTAAAAGGCAGTTTCTGTCGTGGTATAGGATTGTGTCAATGCCCTTAGCAAATATAATTTAAGCTTTCATGATGGCAGCATTAATGCACAAAAGTACATAAAGATTTTAGAGCAACTTATGCTTCCTTCAAGACATCATCTTTTTCATGGGTCTATGCATTTTTTAACAAGGCAATGCAAAACCAAATGCTGTATACATTACAAAGGCATGGCTGTGGAAAAGAGGGCATGGGTACTGGGCTGGCCTGCCTGCAGCCTGACTTGTCCCCAACAGAGAATGTGTGGAAAATTTTTAAATGAAAAATGTGACTCTGTACTGTTGCACAACATAAGAAGTGTTTGCAGGGAGAATTAGACAAAATAACACTTGAAACACTATCGCTTGATATCCTTGGTTAAAAAGATGCAATAAAAAGATGCAAGGAAATAAAATGTTTTTTATTGACATTTTCTCTCTCAACTTTTTCTGGGTTGTAATGTTTGGAGTGTAAAATAGGCACAAAATAAACATTTTAATTGTGTCCCTCTTAAATGCCTTTATCACCATATGCTATATGTGGCTCTTGTGTGCAAGTTTCCTGCTTGAACAAATATTTAAAAAACAAAATAACACAACTGGCTGTGAAAGCACACAAATGTTGTGAAGAAATAAAACTATTAAAATGTACATGTGATTTTTTTTTAATCAAGATGTCTGACAGTGACAGTGATGAAGACATTGTGTCAAGTCATACAATTCCACCTCCCAAACGAAGACGCATCATCGACCCTTCTGCTATCACAGCTGTTCCTGTTTACACAAATAAGGTATAGTATGACTATGAGGATTCACTCTTGCAACTCTTTGTGTCTTGTGGTAGCACAGTTTACAGGTTCTCTGAATTCAGTCAGTATAAAAACAAGATAAAATGTTTTTACTAATCCAGTGATTAATTGTCTCAATACAGCTGACATGTTACATTGTACATATGGAGACCCAATCCACGAAGCTCCTGACAAACAGTTCTGTGCTGATGTTGCTCTTAAATCTGTTCAGTGAGCAGTGGAACAAAAAAATCAGAAACCCTCTGATTTGATGATTTTGATTATGCAGTAGTACATTGACTCTTGGTAGTATAAGTAAATAATGGTAATATTAGACAAGTTTGTTTCTGTATACAACACATAATGGTCATTACCTTTTTTCAGGTAAACAGCAGCCTACAGCTGAAGCCAGTTGCCTTCAAACAAATAGACTGCACAGGTAGCACTGAATTACAAGTAATTTACAAGTTTGCTTTGTCAAAACATTTAACTGTTTTACACATGTACACTTTTCTACAAAAAAAAAACATTATTAAGGGCCAGTTAATAATAACATCTAACATGAATGATAGAAAGATCACTTTTCTGTTATTGATGTTAAGTCAGTTTGATTTAGATATAATTGTGCATAAAGAATACATTACAGCTCTGTTTGGTGTGGATATTTTTTCTTTAGAAGGCAGTAAGGAAGAAGAAGCTAGACTGTGGTCTCCTTCTAGACCTAAGAACAAGCCAATCAGCATCACCTTGAGTGATTCAGAGGAGGAGCAAGATCAAATTAAACCTCTGTAAGTTTTAGTCAGATTAAAACATTTAACAATACTTACATACATCAGAAACACAGTAACATGATTGGATTAATTAATGACATTTTAACGCCATGCACGTGAGTCAATGCCCTTGAATGCCTTTGAACAATACCATGCAGTTATTTAAAATTATTATTAAATGATTATCTGGATGTTTAAAATAGTTAGTAATAGTAAAAAGTGTTTGTCCTATTTTGGTAATTTATCACATGTAGATGTCTCAGATCTTCCAACTAACCCCAAGACAACACAAGTTAATACAAAATGCAGCTTTTAAATGATCGTTATTTTTTTTGAACATTAAAGCATTAAACATTAAAACATTTATCAAAAACCTTTACCATCCATGTAAAAATAGTAAACACCTTCTAAACCTAATAACTGGTTGTGCCAGCCCTGGCAGTAACACTTGCAAACAAACGTTTGTGTTAACTTGTGATGAGTTTTTTTTACATGACTGTAGTTCACTAGAGTCCCAGATTTTTAGCATTGTAACATTTTCCAGACTGGTAGATTTCAGTCACTGTTTTGCATCTGTATTTGAATTTATTTAAAATGTGGCATCATGTGCAGCTTTTTGAGAACTTCTAGCCTGCTTCACATTGCTAGGTTGTTTGATTCTGTTTACATCTGCACTTAAAAATATTTACCCCCCCCCCCCCTTTGCAAATTAGGTTTATTAGCAAATTAACAAACTTCAGATGAAAGGGAGTTGTCCAAAAGTTAAGAGAAAAAGAAATTTGCCTTGCACAAACAAGGAATAGGATGCCAAAGAAAGCAAATACACTGAATGTTCCTGGAGATACAGTTGGAAGCTTATTTGGCAAGTTAAAGGAACACTGGCTACACTACCTGCATATGGCTGAAAGAGGACGTTATTACCAGCCTACACCAGATTCCTAATGAGGCAGGTGGTCAAAAACCCTCAAGACCTGCAGCAAGATTTGGTGGCAGCGGACACTGAGATTTCAGTTTGCACAACAAAGCACATACCAAACGCTGAAGGACTACATGCTCGAACTCTAAGACTAACACCTACACTGACCCAAAAGCACAAGAGAAGTCACATTTGTTATGCCCAAAACCACATGAACAAGGCACAGAAGTTGTGGGATTTTGTTGTGTATGAAACAATAGATTAAACAATTTTTTTCAGGCCTGTGGATCAGCTGTATGTCTGAAGGAGGAGGAAGACTGAAGCATATGCTGAAAAGAGCCCAGTGAACCATGGGGGTGGATCTAGCTCAGTCTGTAGAGCATCAGACTTTTAATCTGAGAGTCCGGGGTTCAAGTCCCCATTCAGCATGAGTTCTGTTGGGCATGTCAGTTCTTGGGACAGTGGTAGCCTAGTGGGTAGGTAGAGCTTTGGGCTATCAACTGAAAGGTTGAGAGTTCGAATCCAGCCACTGTTGGGACCTTGAGCACGGCCCTTAATCCTCTCTGCTCCAGGGGTGCCATACGATGGCTGACCCTGCGCTCTGACCCTAACAAACAAGCTGGGATACGCGAAGAATGAATTTCGTTTTATTGTACGTCTGTATATGTACATACAGTGGGGTCAAAAAGTATTTAGTCAGCCACTGATTGTGCAGGTTCTCCTACTTAGAAAGATGAGAGAGGTCTGTAATTTTCATCATAGGTACACTTTAACTATGAGAGACAAAATGAGAAAAAAAAATCCAGGAAATCACATTGTAGGATTTTTAAAGAATTTATTTGTAAATTATGGTGGAAAATAAGTATTTGGTCAATAACAAACAAGCAAGATTTCTGGCTCTCACAGACCTGTAACTTCTTCTTTAAGAAGCTTTTCTGTCCTCCACTCGTTACCTGTATTAATGGCACCTGTTTGACCTCGTTATCTGTATAAAAGACACCTGTCCACAGCCTCAAACAATCAGACTCCAAACTCAACCATGGCCAAGACCAAAGAGCTGTCAAAGGACACCAGGAAGAAAATTGTAGACCTGCACCAGGCTGGGAAGTGTGAATCTACAATAGGCAAGCAGGTTGGTGTGAATAAATCAACTGTGGGAGCAATTGTAAGAAAATGGAAGACATACAAGACCATTGATAATCTCCCTTGGGGTCAAGATCTCATCCCGTGGGGTCAAAATGATCATGAGAACAGTGAGCAAAAATCCCAGAACTACACTGAGGGACCTGATGAATGACCTGCAGAGAGCTGGGACCAAAGTAACAAAGGCTACCATCAGTAACACACTACGCTGAGAGGGACTCAAATCCTGCAGTGCCAGGCGTGTCCCCCTGCTTAAGCCAGTACATGTCCAGGCCCGTCTGAAGTTTGCCAGAGAGCATATGGATGATCCAGAAGAGGATTGGGAGAATATCATGTGGTCAGATGAAACCAAAATGGAACTTTTTGGTAAAAACTCAACTCGTCGTGTTTGGAGGAAGAAGAAGAACCCAAGAACACCATACCTACTGTGAAGCCTGGGGGTGGAAACATCATGCTTTGGGGCTGTTTTTCTGCAAAGGGGACAGGACGACTGATCCGTGTTGAGGGAAGAATGAACGGGGCCATGTATCGTGAGATTTTAAGCCAAAACCTCCTTCCATCAGTGAGAGCATTGAAGATGGAACGTGGCTGGGTCTTCCAGCATGACAATGATCCCAAACGCACCGCTCGCGCAACGAAGGAGTGGCTCCGTAAAAAGCATTTCAAGGTCCTGGAGTGGCCTAGCCAGTCTCCAGACCTCAACCCCATAGAAAATTTGTGCTTAGTAATGCACCAGCGCTGCTCCAGTAGCCACCAGCAGTGCTTCAGACTCAGAATAATAAATACCCCACTATACGATCATGGCAAAAAATGTGTGCATGTTTAGCACTTTTTTTTGGACCTCACTGCTGTGTTTTCGTATATTTTCGCACCCTCCGAAAAAAACAAAACTTTGCTGGTTCAGACAATAGCATTTTACGGACCAGTGCACCCCCCTTTTGGTCTGTTAAATCAAGGTTCCACTTGTATTTCTTTGTTTTATCCCTGGTTCTCTATTGTTTCATTTCCATAATTTCTTTCCTTTTTTAGAGAGGTGTGTCGATCCCCCTCCCCACCTATGACTCCCAGTACCCTATCTGTTAGGAAAACTAGACGTGCAAATAAAAAGATAAGGTAAGTGATAGATTTATTTGAACATACTGAATTACATTTGTTACTAATTAATGTAGAACAATGTTATTTACCTGTCATTTAAAAAAAACCACTGGGATCTAAAACTGAAGGTAGTGCCATGTGTTCTGAAATTAAGAATGGCTATATACAGAGCTGCAAAAAAAAAAAAAGTATTTGCCCCTCACTCATTTTTTTTATCTGTCACATCTAAATGTCTCAGATCCTACAACTATCATCTATTGAAAATTTAAAAAAATTTCATATTGTGCTGCTTTTTAAGACTTTCTAGCTTACTTCACAAAGCCAGACAGATTCTATTTAACTGATGTTTAAATTTAAATAGATGTGCCTAGATGTGGCTGACTAAAACCAATTTTATGTAACAGGTTAATTTTGTAGCTCGGGGCACTTACGTTTTCACATAGGGCCATGAAGGGCTGACCAGCATGTTTTCTTTTAAATAAAGTCATCATTTAAATAAATTCATATCGGCTGACTGGGTGCCTACACACACATGACTGGCTTGACTGGGGGTGGGAGGGCCAGAGGGATTTCTTATTACTCCTGCAGTTACCATCTCTGCTGGCTGGCCAATGGCACTTGTATAAAGATGGGGGATTATGCAGATTAGTGTGTGACTAATCTGACGGCTCTCCCTATGAACCTGCCTGGTGTGTAGGTCTGTAGCAGTGGAGGGGAAATACAACTGGATACTACTAGACTGGGAGGAACAATTGAAAAAAAGGCATAAAAAAAGTAATCTGATTATCTGAAATATATAAGTGTGACATGCAAAAATAGAAGAAATTGGGAAGGGGTAAATACTTTTACAGATCACTGTAAAGCAGTCAGGTAATTGGATACAACTAGACTGGGGGAAAAATTGGGGAAGAATTAGGGAAAAATGCATAAAAAAGTTATTTGATTATCTGAAATATATACAGTGGATATAAAAAGTTTACACACCCCTGTTAGAATGCCAGGTTTAGTGATGTAAAAAAAATGAGACCAGGATAAATCATTTCAGAACTTTTACCACCTTTAATGTGACCTATAACCTGTACATCTCAATTGAAAAACAAACTGAAATCTTTAGGGGGAAGAAATAACAAATAAAAAACTAAAATAATGTGGTTGCATAAGTGCACACCCTCTTATAACTGGGGAAGTGGCTGTGTTCAGAATGAACCAATCACATTCAAACTCATGTTAAATAGGAATCAGTAGACACCTGCCATCATTTAAAGTGCCTCTGATTAACCCCAAATAAGTTCTAGTTGTTCTAGTAGGCTTTTCCTGACATTTTCTTAGTCGCGTCTTACAGCAAAAGTCATGGTCCGCAGAGAGCTCCCAAAGCATCAGAGGGATCTTATTGTCAAAAGGCATCAGTCTGGAGAAGGGTACAAAAGCATTTCCAAGGCATTAGATAAACCATGGAACACAGTGAAGACAGTCATCATCAAGTGGAGAAAATATAGGACAACGGTGACTGCCAAGAACAGGACGTCCCTCCAAAATTGATGAAAAGACAAGAAGAAAACTGGTCAGGGAGGCTATCAAGAGGCCTACAGCAACATTAAAGGAGTTGCAGGAATTTCTGGCACGTACTGGCTGTGTACTACATGTGACAACAATATCCCGTATTCTTCATATGTCTGGGCTATGGGGTAGGGTGGCAAGACGGAAGCCTCTTCTTACAAAAAAAAACATCAAAGCCCGACTGAATTTTGCAAAAACGCATTTGAACTCGCCTAAAAGCATGTGGGAAAATGTGTTATGGTCTGATGAAACCAAGGTTGAACTTTTCGGCCATAATTCCAAAAGGTATGTTTGGCGCAAAAACAACACTGCACATCACCAAAAGAACACCATACCCACAGTGAAGCATGGTGGTGGCAGCATCATGCTGTGGGGCTGTTTTTCTTCAGCTGGTACTGGGGCCTTAGCCAAGGTGGAGGGAATTATGAACAGTTCCAAATACCAGTCGATGTTGGCACAAAACCTTCAGGTTTCTGCTAGAAAGCTGAAGATGAAGAGGAACTTCATCTTTCAGCACGACAACGACCCAAAGCATACATCCAAATCAACCAAAGAATGGCTTCACCAGAAGAAGATTAAAGTTTTGGAATGGCCCAGCCAGAGCCCAGATCTGAATCCGATTGAAAATCTGTGGGGTGATCTGAAGAGGGCTGTACACAGGAGATGCCCCTGCAATCTGACAGATTTGGAGCGTTTTTGCAAAGAAGAGTGGGCAAATATTGCTAAGTGAAGATGCGCCATGCTGATAAATTCCTACCCAAAAACACTGAGTGCTGTAATAACATCAAAAGGTGCTTCAACAAAGTATTAGTGTAAGGGTGTGCACACTTATGCAACCACATTATTTTAGTTTTTTATTTGTTACTTCTTCCCCCTAAAGATTTCAGTTTGTTTATCAATTGAGATGTACAGGTTATAGGTCACATTAAAGGTGGTAAAAGTTCTGAAATGATTTATCTTGGTCTCATTTTTTTTACATCACTAAACCTGGCATTTTAACAGGGGTGTGTAAACTTTTTATATCCACTGTAAGTGTACAAATAAAAGAAATGGGAAGGGGCAAATACTTTTTAGAGCACTGTAAAGCAGCTTATTTCTATAATGAATCTGAATAATTTTCTACATGAAACAAAAAATAGATAATTAAACAATATAGATAATTCCAAACAAAATTGGAACCTCATCACTGGTGTTTATTTTTGCCAGAACTCTCTATGGCCCTGACTGCATTTTTGGTATTGAAAATAAAGAATCTTTTTACATTTTATATGTAGAATATTTTTTTCTATTCTCAAAGGGAAATCAACAAGACACTGGATGGAATTGGCTTACTTGTAAGTCAGTTACCTGAAAGACCAGAAGAAATTCCAAACACCAGTTCTTCCTTTCCAATAAACGACTATTATGATGATGATATCATTATTGTGGCTACTGATAAAAAACGGAAAAAACATACATCCGAACCTAAGCCCCAAGAGCAGGCTCGAGAAATCTCACTGAAATTTCGCTGGAGAACAGACATCCACAAAATTACAGTGCTTTCGGTAAGAATTTCTTGTGAATGTCTATTAACTACTATTGGATGTGGCAATACAGTTCTGTTACCTGGTATAAACAACAATAGATCACAAAGCGCATATACAATTTGTAATCATTGCCCTTGGTTTGCATATTGGAAATTTTTTGACTGGAGTGGTCTAAAGCAGTGGTCCCTGTCCGTGGGTCATTTATTACTGGGCCGCACAGAAAGAATAAATAATTAGAGATCGCTACATCAGCAACATGTTCCCTATCACCCCTAGGTGGGAGCATTTGTGAGTAGTACATTTATTCTATTTTAAATTCCCCGCCCCTGCCGGTCCATGAAATTATATCTTATATGAAACCGGTTTGTGGTGTAAAAAAGGTTGGGGACCGCTGGTCTAAAGCACACAGACATTTTAGGTGCCCATACGTTACCATAGCTTTATTTTCTAAAGAAATACAGTTCTTCCTTCCACATCACTACCTTCCCTATTGCTGTTTTGATATATTGTGGGTTGGCATAAGAAATTAAATGGAAGGTTTGGCCAGCAGACACGAGAAAAGTTTAGAAACTCAAAAATGCATAAAAAATATGTGTAGTTTTGTACAATATCAACATGTTTTATCTTTTAATACCATAAATATACACAACTGTAATGTGGACATACGTTTTTTAACTCATTACTGCATAAAACAAATGTACTGTTACATATAATATTACTTGTGCAGTATGTATTTTACTGTTCAATAACATAAATGAGCAGCTACACAATTTGATGCAGACTTTCCAGACCGTACATGCAACATGTCCCTAATCCTTGTGATGTGGAAGTGAGAACTCTAATGTGCATCCTTAGATCTTTACATACTGATCTAAGTTTTATTTGCAGACAGATCCTTTGAGAATTGCTGTGGATAAGTTAGCTGTCAAACTTAAAGTCTCACCTTCTAAAATACTGTTACTGAGAAAAGACACAGAACTTCCTTTGACGTCCACAACCACAGAGTTAGGTCTAGGCATTGCTGACATTATAGGTAAGTACTAATTTTAATGTGTTTTAAATGTGGTTTGTAATTTATTGTGTTTGACACATCTTGCATTTTACACTTCATCAGACTGTGTTGTAATGACAGAGGACAAAGATGATGTCATCACTGTGCGACTGCAGGGAAAGAAGAAATCATCCACACAAGAATATTCTGTACATAAGGTTTGTATCCTATATGCAAAAAAGAAGTTTAAGATTTAAACATCTCTACAGATTTGTAAGATCAGATTTCTGTTAGATTTAAGGCTGAGCCTGTTCTTCCAGTATTTATTTGCAGCTAATGATTAACCCACAAATACCATGCTTCCAAGTATTTGTCAAGTTCTTAATCTCTTTGTTTTCCTGCTGTTTGGACAAGTCTTCTTTAGTTTATTTATTTATCCTTGGTTGTACTGTAGCTTGCCAGTGACTTTATACTGGATTGTTTATTTACAAAACCCATTTTCCCATTTTTTACAAGTTTGAATGGTGGTTGAAAAACTTCAGTTAACGTCCAAACAAATTAAGTTTGACAAGTTACAACAGTGTCAGCTCACACTTTTTTATTTATTTATTAGGAGTTTAACGTAATTTTTTTACACTTTGGTTACATTGATGACAGGACAGCCAATTACATTACACATAATTTATCAATTCAAGTTTAGTGTCAACTGCAATCACAGCCTCAGATTTTTTAAAAGTACTGTATTAGTAAATACATAGCACCAATATAAATAAAAATCAATATTTATACATATTATTTACAACTAAAGGGGAACTATTGCCTCTGTTGTTCTTTATTAGTTCGTTCCACTGAACATTTTAGAACTTATTAGTTTTAAAATCTTTTACAACATTTTATAGAAATAGTAATATACTAGCAATCAGACATGGTGGTAGTTGTTTCACTTTGTCAGGGCCTGGATAATTTGGCATTATTGACAGAAATAATCAGTATAATTGGGTTATGCAAAAAAACTAAAAAATATTTTGGAATAGTCTAGTTATACTCCTGGCTTGAACCATAAACATATTGTGTTGAGACCTACATCCTTGTGATTTTATTTATCTTTCTTCTGTGTAGGATGCTCCCCTGGGTTCTGTCCTGTCACAGTACATGTCTGGTCTGTCTGCTGTTGCTAAGGGCAAGATAAAATTCCTTTTTGATGGGTCAAAGGTGACACCTAATCAGACTCCCTCACAGCTCGATATGGAGGATGGTGATGTCATTGAGGTCTGGGCCTGATTCTGTCAGTGCTATTTTATATCCATGTGACATATTTTTAGTTTCTTCCTGAAAATTGAAATAAGGAAATTTAATTAAATGCAGTTACAAAAACAAAAATGTATGTGCTGTTAAATGTTGTGTGAGATATTACTCGTAATAATACGTACAACATGTTGTTTATAATGGTTGTGTTAATTAGAAAAGCCTATGCAATGCCTGATTCACATCTTAATAAAATTTTGCTTAAACTCAGCAATTATGTACTATTTTTAAAACAAGATAATAGACTTATAAAGCAAAAAGACTATAGTTTACACTGCTAAATGTTGGGACTGCTTTGTAGACTGAAAAGGAATGTAAAGCAAAACCCCTGTGTTACTATAAGAAAACCTGCAGGAAGCCCCATATCTACTGTGTCAAGACTCTTGACACACATTTGCTTGCATTATATTGTATTGTGGGCTCTCATTACAAAGCTCAATGTATAATTGATGCAAAACTATCTTTTAATAAGTCTAAAGCATTCATAAGCAAGTACAGTGAATTGATAACATATACACTTACCACAAACTGTTATTATTTTAAATGTTTTAAATTCAGCAATTTAGTAGTAATGCAATAAAATTCTCATAAAATGATCTTTGTTTTTTCGTTCCAAAAAATGAACTGTAAATTATAACAGATGAGAAACCATTGTGCTTTAGCAACACATTCATTGCTTGTATAAAGACGTAGTCATTTTTATAAGCTCAGATCTAAAGCACAAAAAATTGTTACTGAACCTGCTAAATGTGCCCTAATTTAAATGCTTACCCTGCTTGGTAAATCCAGCTGAAGGAGAACTTTATAAATTAGCTCATGAGTTAAATCGGATGTGTTGGAGGTTGGGAAAATTTGAAACAGTATAGGGCAGTAAGCCTTCGTAACCATCTTTAACAATCCTTGGATTTAAGCAACATTTTTAATGGGATCCTGTGCTTCCTGGGATGCATGACGATACAACATAGTACTTAATATGTTCACAAAAAAATCTTAACCTCAAACCAATTAAACACTGTTGGGATCTTTGGGAAAAAAGTTTGTGACAAAGACAAGTAAATACAAAACCATTTAAAATCTCATCTTTCATTTATTAAAGGAAAAGCTGATGGAGGTAACAGGAAGTCATAATTTTCTGAGGGTTTTTAAATGTATTGCATTACAGAATTTTCCACTATTATATTTACTGATTGTAACTCCTAGTCCAGGGTCAATATAAATTGTCACAGTAGTAGTCCACACTCTTGAAATCAGTGGTGAATTGATTGCTGATTAACTCACTACTGATAAATGCATGATTAAATGCTTTGTATTGATCAACAAGAAAACATCAGACAGCCTTAAAGTACTTCACAGCATTTTTTTCAACCTATTTTTTTAAATACTTTTTTCAGCCCATTTCTTAAACAGTTAATACTATTGGCAATACACATTAGGAAACAGTTACATCTCAATTGTTTATTATTGCTTATTTAAATGATTTACTTATATGCCTAACTGTTCAGGTGAAGCATTCAAAGCTGCTAATTTGCTTAATTTACTAAAATTTGCTTAAATTACTAATAATAATTGAATAATTTGTGATAATTTTTGTATCAAGAACACATTCTATTTTACCTGCAGATCACATTGTTACATTTGCCCCAGGTGCAACAAATGTCAAAATCTGTAAATGAAACTTTGTAGTCTTAAAAATTGCTTTCACCAAGTCCAAACAGACTTGAACAAAAGGTCAAGTAGTTATTGTACATGCATGTTTTTACATGGGTGACATAAGTGTTGCATAACCTTTCTTATGAATGAGTTTTGTGCTTCCTGTTCTTCTTGTTTTAAAACTTTTTACATAAGGATCTAAAAGTATGTAGTGAGACAAATGTTTCTATAAAAAATGCAATAAAAACTGAAATCTGTAATTTGTTAATTCACTTTAACATTTATTTAACAGACAAATTTCAGTGTTTTCAATGATGAACTGAGTTGTATTCGTTAAAAGTAAACAAATTTGTCTTTTGTAAGACATGAAGGAAAGGAAAAAAAAAAAAAAAAAAAAAAAAGCTCAAACGTGGACTAGTTTGAACATGTTTTCACTGTCTTTTGGTCCATCTCAAATACCTTCAGGTACAAAGAACTAATTATTAATTACTTTGAACTGGCTGACACACTTCTCAAAGTTTGGCACAATGTGGTGAACCACGACCCATCCTTGCTTGCAAGGACTAAGCCTTTAATACTCAGTTTTGATGACCTCGCATGTTACCAGTTAAACTACTAATTGTGGAACCTTCCACAATGGTGTTACATTTATAACCTTAGTCTGACTCAAATGTCTCAACTTTTGAGTGTGTTGCAGTGCACCAACTTTTCTGGAATTGGGGTTTGTAGTTCCAAGACTGTCTTGACATACAGTAATGAGCCAATTAGAACTGCCTGTCATACAATCTCAAAACAGCTCTGCCCTGCCAAAACATGGACTTCAAAAGACACCTAAAGGATACGTTACCAGCAGGTTTTTCAACCTCTGTACATTGCAAAGGTGAAACATCCTACAATGCATCCTAGTGCCATATCTTTCACAACATCAACCCCTGTCTGTGGCAGCACGGTGGCTCGCTGGGTAGCACTATCACCTTACATAATGCTGGTATGCATTGCCAAAGAGCTCTTTTTTTTGTCCATAGAACATTTTCCCAGGATTGAGGTTTGTCTATATAAGTTTTTTGCTAAGTTCAGTCCCTCTCTTTATGACTTTCTTAAAGTTGTATGGTCCACTTTGGCCTTCACCCAAAGACCCATTTTGTTTAGTGTTTTCTTTAGTTTTGCATATATTACAGGGTGAAATCATCTATTCACATGGCTTCTTGACTTTTTTTTAGTAGTAAACTTCTTGCTTACATTTTGAACTGTTGAACCCAGGATGCCAAGGTCTTTGGAGATAGTGTGATTGGTAATATTAGCATATTTGGTCTCAGAAATGCTCTCTAGTTTTTGCCATTATAAACAGGGAGTACAACTGTCATTTTAGGCATTAAAGACACCAAAATAGGCTAATTAAGGTCATGTGGGTGCTGACAAGATGAGGACAGTTTATATTTTTTTTATATATTTAAAAAAATATATATCTTGGACTGAGCTGTTCTTAAATACCCCAGTATAGTGCATTTAGGGAAAGTCGTATCTCACTGGTGAAGGTACTGGTCTACTAATCAGAATGTTGCAGGTTTTAGCCCCACAACCATTAAGCACAGTTCTTAACTCTATATTGCTCGCACTGTGTTCAGCCACAATTGTAAGTTGCTTTGAACAAAATGCTGTAAATGTATTGGCAGCTTTGATACTTGATAAATTGTAACTTATTTTTTAGGCAAAAGTCCATACGTGAAAGAGGCTGTAAAAAGCATTTTGTTTCTGATTCTGGACTGTGGTGGTATGGCATTCATGAGTGCATCAGGTTAACAACTACCAGCGAGCTACCAGACACAAAGTAGCAAAACAATTGTCATTAATTGCCCCATATTAAAAGCATGTGGACTGAAAGCATGAGCCTTTTTTGATGGTGCATGTTTAATTTTATTTTAAATATTAAAAATAGTTACAACTTATTATTACATAATTCTGAAAAGACTTACTTCTCTCCTATAATAAAGTTAAAAGTAATTACAACTAATTTAATATAAGCATTTGGCAAAAAGTAGTAGGTACCACATTTGTGTTATGCTACCTTCAAGTCCTCCTCGGAAGTTCCTACTTACGAGTTCGGAGGTCGTAATTACGACAATGATGTGCGTTCAAGTGGTTTTTGGTCGGGTAAAAATGGACGCCATGACAAAACTCCTTTTGTTTATGCTTTTATTTTTGTATAATCAAAAACAGGAACTCTATTTTGGATGAATGTACGTAAACAACACAAAAATATCTGCACAAAATATCTGCTCATGAGGCAACACTTTTTGGGTTCTTCTGATCAGCTTTGTTGCTATTCTTCATCAGAACAAGTGCACGTTGTGTACAAAACTTGTATACAAGCTTGAATTTTACATTTAACATGCAAAACTACCACTAATAAGCTCAAAACTTTTAGCGTTTACTGTAGGGGCAGCATCCATACCGGCAGTCGCCATGACGTTTTGTTAATGACACGCCCCCACATCGGAAACTCGGGGCTCATCGAAAAATCCGAGTTTCCCACTGGTAAATACGACATTGAGTTGCCGTTCATGTGCCCTCATCTCGTAAATACGATATTTCCGACACGACTTGAAGGCAGCATTAGTAAAGCATAACAGCTTATCGTGTGACGATGTTTACTTAACAAGGTTGCGTCTCAATTCGCATACAACTGGGCTACAGAGATTTACGGAGTTACACCGCGAAAGATAGTGTCCGTTCTACACACTGTGTAGTACGTAGCGTTTGGATTGGGACGCAGCTCTACATGTTACACATGCGTCCAGGCAGTGGGTGGTACTTAGACAGATTGACCAATCCTCAGTAGGTGATGCCCCTGATTATATGAATTGTTTTTAACATGGCGGAGCAGTAGTAATACATCGGCAAACCAACACATCAGGCCTTGATTAGATGATTAGATAAGTGTTTTTAGTTTTTTGTTTTTTTTAAAGATGTCCGTTCGTCATTTAAGATAGCATTTAAAATTAAGATTGATCTCCCGGTTCAGGACCAGTGAACTGCGCGGAATTGCCTTTGACACTACATATAAACAGGTAAACAATGGACATTACTTATTTACTCCGTAATAGACTCCTAATAGTTTTGCGTAAAGGGCTTAACATGTAGTGTTCTACTGAGTAAAAAAGACATGTTGAATTAAAGGCTAAAAGTCGAAGAACATGCGGTACGACTGTCTTTAAATAGCATATATTGTATTGTTGGTTCAAAACAAAGGCCAAGGGTTGAATACTACAGGCAAATAAATATAAATAAATCGAATAAATATAACGTTTTATTGCCTTTAACTGGTATATTGTTGGCGAGAAGATAAATGTCATAGTGTACCATTACAATAGCATCCATAGCCACGGAAAAATATCTATCTCTTCCCATTTTTAAAAACCATAATTTAGTTATTAAAAAGTTATTTAAACGAAGGTTAATACAATACAAACGCATTTAAACTACAAATACAGGATACCTTTAGTAATTCAACCAATAACCAAATTCATTATGTTAAATCTAAATTCACTTTATAAACTTTCAACTGAAGACATTTTGGAATAGATATGGGAAAATGTTATTAAAATATACAGGTATCTCTCTGGAAAGGCATGTCTAAAGCTTCCTGACACCAGTGAAACGCAGTAAAAGCACTGTCTTCAAACTGAGAACCTGAAACAGTGGTAAATGTTTTCTGAAGTTGTCAGTCTACCAACATTTCTTTAAGAGTACATAAAGGATTCAGGAAGTTACAAATGAACACAGACAAACATTTATGGAACTGCAGAGCTTACTTGCCTCAGTGTTTATGATTCCACCACTATGAGGAAACTGAGCAAAAATGGCTTTTATGCATGGAAAAAACTGACTGTAATCCAAAGTTATTAGTTATTAGTTGAAATGTGTATTGGATAACCTTTTTTACATAAATGAAATGATCATTTGAAAACTGAATTTTCTGTTGACTTTTCTGATATCTTTAACATAAAAAATAAAAGAATAGCAAATGTGGCAAGACCATTTTCTCTCAACTGTGTAATTGGTTGAGTAACGGTCTACAATTAACAAAAAGTCAAATACATTATGCTGCATTGGCTAAAATAAAAAAAAAAATCCTTGTTTACTAGTTTCTTAAAGCTAAATAATAAAGTGTACCTTGACTAAAAGTGTCATATAGTACCTTAAAGTATTAAAGTGCAACATTGAAATGATCTGTTTTGGCATTCTCTTTATATTATAAATGTATTTGCAATTTCCTGGAAATGTAAGCCATTGTCTACAGTCTTATGAGTAAACGGTGCCATTATTCATCTAAATGTTTCTATGAACATGTGTGGACATTGTACATTGATCTACACATACAGTTGTGGCTAAATGTCTGAGGTTATTAGTGAAAATGCTTATATTTTGCTTGAAATTATTTTTCACTTCAAATTTCAAACCTCAAAGCTTTGCAACAACTACCTTGAAGTCCAAAGACGATCAAGAATGATTGGCTGTATTGCAATTTCTTCCTCAGTCACCTGACCTTAATCTTTAAAGAAATAGAAGGCCAAGCATTCAGTAACATCACAAGATGCTTTTTTTAAATATGGTGAAATAATGCCAGGTTAACATTAGATTTTGCACAACATCCCATTACAGCTTGGGTTCATGCTGACATTCTAAGAAATTCTAAAATTGTAATTTAGATCTTTCCTCTGAAATGGTATTAGCCCTTTGGCCCCCACTGGTGTCACTTTCAGTAATTTTACAGAGGTTTGCAAATTCCACAGATGATGCTGTCAAATGAACCAAACTACAAACATACAGACATCTGAACATGAAGAATGAAGACTCATTGGAAAAGAACTTCACTGAGAATAAATTGGTTGATACAAATCATGTGGCCGTGTTTAGTTAACAATTTCACAGCTTTAATAAACAATGTGTGCTGTAGTTATATTCAGATAAGTTTGATGGTGTATGGTATGATTGATAAGGTTATTTGTTTTTATTATTTTTTTTTTTTTTTTTACATACAAACAACTTTTGTAACATTGTGCTGCACTCTTTTTGCACATGTATTTGTATTTTTGGAGAAATTGTTGTTAATGTCCTTAAACAAATTTAAAATAAATAGAATAATGCACAATAATAATAATTGCAGTTCAGTTGAAAGGACCAATACATTTACTAAATAAGGAACACTCTGATGATAGAGAACACTTGATAAATAATTACTTTGCTGAGATTTTTTAAAATTTAATTGACTTTAGACTTCTGCAGTTATCTTGTATTAGTGTCAGCTGCCATTCACGTGGTGGTTGGTAGAGTAATTTTGCTTCTTTCCATTATTGGTCAGTTTTCAGGATATGAAGCTGTGTAGTCAGCAGAAATAAATGCAACTCTGTCTGTTTTTAGGTTCAGTAAACTCTGACCTGAACAAATACAACCCATATTAATATCTTAATTGTAAATTAGATGATAAATACTATCTGCAGTGTATTCCTAGTTTTACTTTTTATATACATTTCCATACAGGAATTTTAATCACAATGTCATAGCAATTGGATGCAAAAATCAATTTTATTTAAAGACAAAATAGTAATAATTGTAAGGACAATTACTTTAAAGTTGTTGTTAAAACTATGTCTAAGGTTTATCATAATTTAAGTAAAGAAATTGAATTAAGGCTTTCATATTTTTTATAAAATTTCTCATTAACATATTACACCACGTGTACAATAAAACATCTGTAATACAATGTCTAAACCTTTTTTTTGCCAATTTGCATAAAACATTTTATGTACAGTGTTTCTCAATAAAGAGTGGCAAGAAATCCAGAGATTTATCATGGAAAACATTATTAAAAGTATGTTATTGAAGGATTCAGAGAATGGTTTACTCTGCAGACCTCTGATTCCTGCAATAAAAACTAAAACACTGATTGTGTTTTGTACATATGAACATGTTGAATTTGATGCCTGTAATACACTAAGAAATTGGGACAGGGCAAAATAAGTGTAAAAGGTCCAAAGTATTCAAGTTGCACTGTTTTGAAACATTCCTCAGTAATGGTAGTGGTTCACTAAAGTGCTAAATTTTATAAGAGAACTGTCAGTCAGTTGAAAAAGATAATTCCTTAACAAGATTGTATTTTAATTTTGGTATTTTAACATCTACATAATATAGTGAAAAGGTTAAGGGAATCTGAAGAAATCTCAGTCTCTTTAGGACAAGACTGGAAAACCCTGGTGATGTGTGTAATCTCTGGCATTGCTTAAGCAACTATACTGAGATAAATATAGCCACATGGGCTCGGGAGCACTTTGAAAAAACATTGGCATAAAAACACAGTCCACAGCTACATCAGAAAAGTGCAACCTGAAAATATGTTACACAAAGAGAAAGCCAGACATGAGTTCTGTGCAGAAGCAACAGCCTGATTGATCGCTCATGGCTTCACCTTTTTTTATTATTTATTATATTATTATGTAATTTATTTTGAAAGTAGGTTCTAGCCTGTTACCTTTAACTGGTCATTAGTAACCTTGCAGTAAACTGCAATCTTAAAAATAAATAAGTAAATGAATAAAAAAACAAACATAGTAGTGTTCAAAAAAATAGCAGTGATTTTAAAAAAGTGAATAAAGCACAAAATCATTATAATAACTTTTATTTCCATAAATGCAAATGCACTGAAAATACTACACTTTTAATTCTAAATCAAAACATTAACAACATTTAGCCAGTTTGTGTTAATCCTTTACAGAAAGTTAAGAAAAATGAATATTAGGCTGTTCAAAAAAATAGCAGTGCCAGCATTTTTCTTTAAAAACTCAAAAAATGTATCTATAAACTGAAAATGTTTGAGGTTTCACTTTAGTTTAAATTACTGAACTAATATTTAGTGGCATAACAATTGTTTCCGAGATCTGTGTTGCATGGAGTCCACCAACTTCTGGCACCTCTGAACAGGTATTCCAGTCCAGGATGATTAGACTACATTCCACAGTTCTTCTGCAATTTTGGGTTTTGCCTCAAAAAAACGCGCTTCAGATATCAGAACACAAGTTCTCTATGGGATTGAAGTCAGGGGATTGGGCTGGCCACTCTATTACCTCAATCTTGTTTGTCTGTAACCAAGATGTTTTGGGTCATTGTCATGTTAAAACACCTATTTTAAGGGCATTTCTTCTTCGACATAGGGCAACATGATCTCCTCAAGTATTCTGATATATTTAAACTGATCCATGATCCCTTGTATGTGATAAATAGACGTAACACCATGGTATGAAAAACATATCATAGTTTTGTACCACCATGCTTTACTGTCTTCACAGTGTACTTTGGCTCGAATTCAGTGCTCGAGGGTCATCTGACATACTGTCTATGGCCACTTGACCCAAAAAGAACAATTTTGCTTTCACCAGTCCACAAAATGTTGAGCCATTTCTCTTTGGACCAGTCAATGTGTTCTTTGGGAAATTTGAACCCATTCAGGACATGTCTTTTTCTTAACAACGGGACTTTGCAAGGAGTTCTTGCTGGTAAATTGGCTTCACTTAATCATCTTCTGTACTCACTGGGAACTTCAGATGTTTCTTGATGTTCTTGATGTTTCAGGTGATCACTGGCTGAACCTTTGCCATTCTGGCTATTCTTCGATCCATTCAAACAGTAGTTCCACGATTCCTTCTGCATCTTTCAGGTTTTGGTTGTCACTTTAAGGCATTTGAGATCATTTTAGCTGAGCAGCCTATCATTGCTGCACTTCTCTGTATGTTTTTTCCCTCTAAAATCAACTTTTTAATCAAAGTACGCTGTTCATCAGAACAATGTCTGGAACAACCCATTTTACCCAGTATTTCAGAAGGAAATGCGCTCTGACCAACCTGTGCAACATTTGCCACCCTCCTACCTTAAATAAGGGCCAAAATTGACACCCGTTCTTCTGCAGAATGAATGACTTCACCAATTGAACTCCTCACTATTTATTTATTTGCTATGTAGAAATAGCATTTCTACTAAAAACATTGATTTATCAAGTTAATGGTGTTGGACTGCTATTTTTTTGAACACCACTGTACCTTGTGATAATGTTCTGCTATTTCTGTGTCACATCTGCAGCAGCCATGTCCCTCCTCGATCCATCATCTGATACCACCCCCTTCTTTTCTGATGACAATGAAGGGGAAGGGACAGATGAAAAGCTAGATGGGCCAGCACATCACCAGGAGGTGGAATCAGCAAGTGGGGTATCCAATAAGAGAGCACTGCTGACTGTGGCAGTCCTCTGCTACATCAACCTGCTTAATTATATGGACAGATTCACTGTTGCAGGTATTTATTACATACTTATTGCTACCTTGAGTTACGGATATCATTGCATTTACATTACATGTTGTCTGTCATCACTGTGAGATGCAACCCCAAATTGGTTGGGAAAAACATGCAGTGTTTCTTACATTTACTTTGACTAATACCTTGGGTTCATACTGTCTGCAAAGTAATGTCATTTTTTCTGGTCTCCATTCCTGCATTTCAGGTTTGCAACACTTTCAAAAAAAAGTTAGTACAGGGGCAAATTAGGGCTAGTAATAAGGAAAATAACTAAATAGTAATCGGAATCTTTGAGAAGCAAAGATGGTCAGAGGTTCTCCAGTTTCTTCCACAAGAACATTAATGAATTGTTTAAAAACAACAATCCACATAGAACTATTGAAAGGGATTTGCATAGTTCTATCTCTACACTGCATAATATAATTCAATGATTAATGGAATCTAGAGGAATTTATGTGTGTAAAGGGCAAGATTTAAACTGATAGTGTTAGGTGAGGGTACCCAAAGAAGTCAGAGAGGTGATTGAAGCTGACTTTGGGCATGTTGGTAAAGGAAATAGATTTGATAAGGTTGGGTAAATACAGTGTTAAGGACAGGATTAGGGTAGAGCAGATGGTGGTAGATTTTGAAAATAGCTGTAGTGAACACATTTTGAGAAGAGGGTGACTTATAAGAGTGGGAAATGTGCACACAGGCGGATTATATCTTATGCAGAAAAAGAGATTGTAGAGATGTTAAGGTAACTGGGGAGAGTGTTTTTGAAGGTGAAGAGAGTGAGGGCAGAACCAAGGATGAGATTGTGAAGGTTGAAGGAAAAGGTGGTCTGTGGTGTAAAATACTGGAAGAAGTTAATATTTTTTGTAGAGATGGGATGATCGATCGGCTATGAATCGGTATCGGCCGATTTTTAATCAAAATATGCTATCGGCGATCTGCGATATTTCCTAAAAGTAGCCCATCCGATCGTGTGATATATAAAGATCACGTTAAGTTAACAGCTCAGTGGATTGATCCAGACTTTGAGCTACGAAGCACCAACCATCACATCACCATTCATCAACAATCGTACAGAAACCACAGTGAAAGCTCTTACGATGTAATTTTGCTGATTGTAATATTTACTTTAAAAAGATAATTCAACCCGGTCACATCCGAGTCGATTCTATCAGCACGTTATATAAACTCCTGGTTCACTTTGGTAAATCGTAAGCGGTTCTTACTTGTGATGTAGATGAGAACAGAAAACGTTACAGAGCCAATCCGAGGCAAAAGTTTATTCATTACCAAATTCGTTAGTTCAGGATCATCTGCTGAACTTTTAGAAAACTTTTAGCTCCTTAGACGGAACGAGTCTGACGGTCGGTTACAGATCTGTGGTAATAGCAGTTTAATTAAGCTTTTTAATTAAGCTTTTTAATGTAAGAGTCACACAAAATGTTCTGTAGTAGTTGGTGTTTATTTAAAACCACGACATTTAATTAATAACAGTAAACACGGAGAGATAACCGAGAAGAGAAACTTACGCTTCACATAAAAACGAATCAACTCATGAATCAATGAATCACTTATAGCGATACTGTGAACAAAGCGTATCTTCTAAAGGCACACACACACGCTGCTCTGGTTTATCTTTACTGTGAGGCTCTTTTTAAGTTTATTTACTGCTAATCCTTCCCCCCCCCCGAGAGGAATCGGCTATCGGCCGATGTCCCTGAAAGGAGATCGGAATCGGTGCCAAAAACCCCGATCGGTCCATCTCTAATTTTTTGAGTTCCCACTCATTATCAATCTTTGCTCTTTTATATGTTTACATGCTTTGATGCATTTTGCTGTAATTGGTGCTGAAACAAGAATGTAGCTCAAGGCTTAACCTGCTACTGTTTTTTTGTATAGGTGTGCTGCCGGATATTGAGCAATTCTTTCTTATCAGTGATGGTACATCAGGTCTGCTCCAGACAGGTGAGATGAAAATTGCATTGTAAATATGTTAATAAGTATTACTATAGCAGTAACAGCTGTAGTATTCATATTATCTGCTTACCCAACATAGGCACTGAGAGGTCATTGATGTAAAGTATATAATTTCTTTAACATCTCTCTTCCAGTTTTTATCTGTAGCTACATGTTCCTGGCTCCTTTGTTTGGTTATTTGGGAGACAGGTACAACAGGAAGGTTATAATGTCTGTGGGCATTTTCTTCTGGTCTATGGTGACACTAGCCAGCTCATTTATTGCTAAAGATGTGAGTACAACATACTTTTTACACTTTTCTACTTGCAGTATATTCAGTGATGTGTATGTGCCCACTCTTGAATGCCAACATTTTGCATTTTACAAAGAGAGGGTAAAAAAAACTCCGCTTAAGCTAAACAACACCCAGTTTCAGGCACGGCTTAATACTTTACCACCATGAGCCCTCACAAGACCTACTGTCATTATGGACATTGCTCCTGGCAAGAAACTTTTTACTCACCCAAATACATACCTATAAATATAATTTGACATTAGAGAGAGGTTCCCTTCCCACCAGATTATCCACACAAATTAATCCAAATCTATTGACCAAGTATCAGAAGCAGCAGTAGCTGGCAGACAATGTGACACTACTGAAACGCAGCTCCGTCTTCTCAACTGAAGCACAGGCTTTACTCGTGGCCCTGTATTTCATTAAAGCCACACATATGAACAGGGCTCTAATATGCTCAGATTCTAAATTGTGCCTGCAGGGATTTGCTCCATGTATTCACCCGATCATTTCTAAGAAAGATACTCACTTAAAATACATACAATATAAAATTTTGCTCGAACCCGGCCCACTGTGGTATAACTGGTAATGAGAAAGCCAACCACCTTGCCAGGAGAAGCCAAGCCAAGATTTACTAAAACTAACAACAGCTGATGTTATACCCCTAATAACTACGTACTTGTTAAACACCTGGAAGGTGGAATAAAACTCTTTACCCAACAACAAGCTTTGCGAAAAACTACCCAAAAAATGCATAGATCCAGTATCATATTCTATATGTCTCATTGGACACACCCGATTACCCACTTTCACTTAATAAAGGGGAAAGAACCCAATTTGTGATGTCTGCCACATTCCAGTCACCATTTATCACATTAAGTGAATAACCAAATAGAGAGATAACAACAATCATTAGCCAACAAAGGACATTATTAACCTGGATAAACCTGAAACAGTACTATATATATTGCTGGAAAGGTTTATTGAATTGGTATTTATAATAAACAGGGATAGCAATAATCAGGCCCATCAGTATCTATTATTATTCAAATGTCAGTCTTATTTTGTTAAAATGTTTAAGATTAAATAATTTTTGGAAGCAATAGTTACAGTACAGATATCTACACATAAAAAAAAAATGTGATTAGTAAGTAAATAATTATATCATGTAATCTAATTGACTTTTGTTTTGGTATGTGTGTCAGTATTTCTGGGCATTGTTGCTGACACGAGGGCTGGTGGGAGTAGGCGAGGCCAGTTACTCCACCATTGCTCCTACCATTATTGCAGACCTCTTTATCAAGGAAAAGAGAACGATCATGTTGTCAGTCTTTTACTTTGCTATTCCTGTGGGCAGGTAAGAGATTGCACACATTTCACTGGATTCAGAAATAATACAGAACTTGACTTTTTGCATACTTTGTGTTATGGATTTTATTTTTTTGGATTTGATATAGCCTTTTTTTTACCAACAATGTATACTTGAACAACCACTCTTTGTATAAACTCTTTGACAGCAATTACAGCTGTAAGTCGTCTTGAATACATGTCTACAAGCTTTGCACACTTAGATTTGGGCAGTGTTCCATTCTTCATGGCAGATCTATCTCTCCACTGATGTTTGTTGGGGTTTATGTCTGGGCTTTAGTTGGGCCACTCAAGGACATTTAGAGGCTTGTTCTGAAGCTACATTCCTACTACACATCACTGCTTTTACACTATCACCATGCATGTGCATAAAAAAAGTCAATGGGTCTAAATACTTTCTGAATCCACATCATCATAGGGGGAAATAATTATCTAATCACTCATTTTATTTAGTATCCTTTTAGTGCATATTTATGACCTTGTATTTATAAGTGGTTCACTTGTAGGTATAATCACACATATGTTTAATAAAAACTATATTTATATAAAAAATAGTGTCCAGACACTGCTCAAAGAAAATAAAGAGTGTGTGTTAAAGTTGTTGGTATTCTGGTGAAAATTGCACCTAAGTTTACTATAAAAGATGTTGCTAAGGGTTTGGGAAATTTACACAAGTACAGTGGATATAAAAACTTCTTCACACCGTTGTTACACAGCCAAGTTTTTGTGATGTAAAAATAAGACCAAGATGAATCAAGATAAAAATGTGATAAATCTGAACAATTCAATTCAGAAACTAATTGAAATTTTTTAGGAGGAGAGAATAAAAAAAAAAAAAAAACTGCCTGCAGCCCACCTAAAGTGTTGGGATGGGCACAAAAGTGGCATGGCTGCCACAGGAGCTTAGAGGTACTTTGAAAAACTGTTGTTACTTAACACAGTCTGCAGCTGCATTAAAATTGCAACCTGAAACACATATTACACATACATTAATTCTGTGCAGAAAAGTTCTCTGGGCTCTGAGTCATCTCAGGCGACCGAAAGTGAAAGTGGTAAACATGCCTTTTTTGTAAGCATCTAATTCTAAATTTGTTGATATTCACAAAATGTACACAATTTAATAAACATTTAAGACAATGAACACATTACAGATTTTTGTTTTTATTGATTTTACAGAATGTCGAAACCTTTATAGAAAAAGGGTTTGTAAAATCAATACTGTAATCTCCAAGTGGAAAGTTCATGGAACAACAAACATGTTTTGTCACACAAAATTTCACAACATGCTTTCATCCAAGAGGAAAGTCACTCAAAAGAAGTTGCAGGTCAATCAGGAAGAAACAGGAACCACAGACACACAGAGAATTAACTGCAGTTACACATGCAATGAATTGCACTAAAGTCATATCAATTTCTACACTCTACAAACATGTCTGAAAAAGAATCACAGTAATGCCTGCCTAAAATTTGCACTCTCAAATTAGGATTAAGATTTCACTAAAAACAGAAAGCTACAGCATAGGATGCACAGAATTATCATACTTTTTAGACTGAATGTTCACAAACGACATGAAATAATATGTAGTTAATTCAGCTTTGTATTACATTTACATTTGTGACATTTAGCAGATGCTTTTATCCAAAAAAAAAGCTGTCTGTACTTTTAGATCATTTAGATTCTTTTCTCTTTTACCTTTATTCTAAATTTAGGTTCTTAACATTTTTATCAATTACACATTTAGGCAATTACATTCTGCTATTCTCTATATCATACACATTCTAAAAGCATCCACACTGATTATGTTTCTCATTTAATTGTTCAGGTTTTTTCTTTAATTTGTGACCCCTCTAGTTTTTTGGGGTTTTTGTGTAGTATTGCTTAAAATTAATAATCTTATCATTCGTTTTGAAATAGCGGTGCTGTATCAAATAAAGATGTATCTTTCCTTTTTTTTAATCTGTTAGTGGCTTGGGCTATATAGTGGGGTCCTCAGTGGATAAAACAACAAAAGACTGGCACTGGGCACTGCGGGTAAGTCTGCACATGAAAACATTTCCCATTACTGCATGCCGTAAAGCATAAATTCTTTTGTGCTAATGTATGCGAATAGCTTTATTGGATGTCATTTTAGTAAATGTGGGTTACATTTGTACAAAGTCAAATTAACTTCATACAGTTATTTTGCTTAATTGCATTTGGCAGCTAGAATGCAATGTTTTTGCTAATTTTTGAGAGAGTCATTCTGAACTGATACAAAAGAGATTACCTTCAGATCATGGATGGGTAAATAGCATAATCACAAAACATGTCAGTATTAATTGACACCTTTACAAATGGTCAGAAATAAAATGTAACTGAAGCCTGTCTATACTTCACCATTTTTTGGGCATATGAACACCAATCAACATAAAATAGTACATTTGGGCATGTGTAAAAGCTAAATGAGTGCAGAATTAATCCTGGATACAACCTGCAATTTAGGACCAAACAAAAACAAGGTTCATATGAAAGTTCATATACTTCTACAATAATACTTTTATTATAGAGTAAAAAAAATCTTAATGGATTACAGCTAGAGATTAAACATGTGGCTGTATAACTGAATGTTTGTGCCAAATTCCTGACCAATCAAAGCCCCGTAACCACAATTTACTTGAAATGCATTGTTTGTATTATACATTATACAGTGTTTGCAATTCCATAGTCTCAACAGCAAGGGAAACTTAAACTCCGTGTGCTTAAACTCTTTTAATTTGGCATTGGTGAATTTTGGTGAATTTGGTGGATTTTTTAGCATAATCTTAGTGGAAATCATGAGAAGATTAACTTGGCCACTCCAAAACCGTAATTGATTTTTTTTTAACCATTCAGAGGTAAAGTTGTTTGTTTGAGATTACCTTGTCCATAACTCAACTGCGCTTGAGCTTTAGGTCACTGACAGGCGAACATTCTCCTGTATTCATTTATTTATTTTTTGTCATCATGTCATCAGTGTTTTGTGCCTTGCAATTCTCCAATGGATGCCATTTTGCCAAGTCTCTTTTCTTGTTATGGAACTGTGCCCATTGACATTATCTGAGGCAAGTTTGGCCTACATCAGAACTTTTTTACCTACTAGATGAGTCAAAAAGATGCATTCCTGATAAACACATGTTTTTTATCACCAGATTTACCACTGTTGCAAATTTTCTCCGTTTATGGCTCTCACTGTGGTTTGCTGAAATCCCATAGGCTTAGCATTGTCTTTGTAACCCTTTCCAGACTGGTAGATTTTAATGCATTTGATTTGAATTTGAATCACAGACCACCCAGTCTGCTTTACATTGCAAAACAAATGATGTTTAGATTCAACAGGTCTGACAGTACTTATGCTAGTGCAATTACATTTTCACGTAGGGCCAGGTAGGGCTGAACAGCATTTTTCTTTAATTAATGAAGTCATCATTTAATACAATTGTGTTTACTTGGGTTATCTTTGTTAAATATTAAAAGTAGTTTGATGATCTGATATAAGTGTGACAAATCTGCTCAAATAGACGAAATTGGGAAAGGGGCAATGACTTGACTTGACTTGATACTTTTTCACACTACTTTATTGTAGAGGATCTGTTTTGATTTGTTAAGTGTCAACTTCATTAAGTGTCTGGGAATGAAAAACTAAATCTGGTTGCTTCCACCAATTGTGAATTCTCAGTAAGTCATGTAGGAAGAGACTCTGTCTTGGAGTAAATTCTATTTTAATTGAAGATTAGGACTCTCACATTAATAATACAATTAAGATAATTTACCATAATTTTGTAAATCAGTTCAGACTAATCTTGAATGGTCAATGGATGTCTTCCAGCTAATTTATGACCTCATGCATGGTTGGGTTATTACCCATAATAGTTGGCAAAGTTAATTGTTATTGGCAAAATGCATTTTATTGTGTTACAGCATGGTAGATGTATAGGTGCTATATTTTGTAGCACTAGTAATACCAGTCTAAAAAGTTAATGTACAGACCTGTGTAATGATTGTACATTTTGACTCTTTGTTGTTACATTTAGTTCAGGCCTATATTTTTAATTGCCCCATGGTTCAGAGATTAGCTAAGTTTTAAAGAAAGTAAAATTGTATTTAATCATGCTCACATACTTAACTGAATGTATAATTGGTTAGACTTAATAATTAATTTAATAATTATGGCTGTGCTAAAGTGTATAGTCTTACAAGTCTTACCATTTTCATTTTGACACTAAGGTTTTCACTCTTTTATGCAACCTCACAAATTCTAACAGGTTACCCCTGCTCTGGGTCTGCTGGCAGTGTTGTTGTTGGTGTTTGTGGTGCAGGAACCAAATCGTGGTGCTATCGAGGCCCGGCCTGAACACACCCTTCACAGGACGAGCTGGCTAGCTGACATGAAGACCCTCTGCAAGAAGTAAGAGGTTTTGGGGTTTTTATTTAGCAGCTTAGATTTATTTATCACAACATTTTAGACCACAAATTCACACCCTCTGGTTGTTTATCGGAAGGCATGTAATAACTGGTATACAATACTACTGTGGTGTGCATCGCACACACTTTTATTCTAATTTTTGTTTGTAGCTTAGGCTACAGTTTGAGGAAGTCTGTCCTGACAGTTTTAATCGACAGAATTCATCTGAGAAACAGTTAACTGTAACACGCACAGCCTTTCAATAAGAACAATCACTATTCTTATTTATAGTCAAATAACTTCTTAAAATTTATCGGAGTCCCATTGGGTTACATGGTTACAAACCAGGTCAGAAAGTAACCAATCAACTGCAGAACATTATATAACCGGTTACTTAGTAGATCCAATGTACAGTGCCTTAGTAGCTTATATCTATAGTACACTGCTCTAAGAGATCACTTACATCAGACAACTTAGGGCGGCTCAGTGGGTAGCACTGTTGCCTCACAGCAAGAAGATCCTGAGTTTGATTCCCAGGGGGAACAGTCCGGGTCTTTTCTGTGTGAAATTTGCATGTTCTCCCTGTGTTTGCGTGGGTTTCCTCTGGGAGCTCCGGTTTCCTCCCACAGTCCAAAGACAAGCAAGTGAGGTGAACTGAAGATACAAAATTGTCTGTGACTATTTGTCTTGTGTAACCTGTTCTGTCATGAATGTAACCAAGGTGTGTAAAAACATGACATTAAAATTTTTAGTCAGTGCCTCACTACGGCAGGTACCCTTCTAGCACAAATTACTCTTGCCACTCTTCGCTATCCCCCCCACCCTGTCTGGAGGGGAGTATCAGGATGCATTCTCATCTTTTCCTTCATTACCTCAGCTCCACTCTCCCCATTATTCACATCCATGTACTCTGTATTAATCCTGCTAACTTTTATTCCCCTTCTCTCCAGTGTCTCTCCAATCTCCATCACTCAAGGCTCTCCCTAACCTGCTTCCCACATCCGCTACAAATCACAGAGTCACTTGCAAACTTCGTATTCAATGGAGAACTTCTGAGAACCTCTGTACTCTCACTTCCACTTTTAACCCCTTCGTCATTCCTACTGCACATCTCACCACTGTTTCACTGTCCTCATACACATCTTGCACCACCCTCACACACTTCTCTGCCACTTCTCTGCCACACTTCTCTTGCCACACTTAATATGGCACTTCTCTATTTGCCATATTACTGCTAACAAATCCTCACTTCTTTTCTCAGCCTAGCTTCCACTACTCTTTCCCAGATCTTTTTGCAGTGGCTGTTAAACATTATGCCTCTGTAGTTGTTACAGTCAAGTCAAGTCAAGTCAACTTTATTTATATAGCGCTTTTTACAATAGACATTGTCTCAAAGCAACTTTACAAAATCCAGGGCCAACAGATACAAAAAACCCCTGTTGATGTTACAGCATTGTTACAATGCTACAATGTTACAGCATTGCAAATTACCCTTATTCTTAAAAATCCTTATTCTTCTCCACTTCTCAAACATCCTCTCACATTCCAAGCTTTTGTTAAACAATCTAGTTAATCTGCCATCTCTCCTAAACATTTCTATGTTCACAGTTATGTCCTCTGGGCAACTGCCTGTCCATTCTTTCCACTTTTCTTTTCTAGCCTATCTAGTAAAATATCATAATCTGTAGTTTCAAAAACTGAACAGCAGGATCTAATGGAATAAGTAAATAGATTCATCCATTATAATCATTCATCCACATAAGGACATTAGTAGATCTTTAACTACCATAATTAACGCAGTACAGTTTCAGTGGGGTCTAAATCCTGCCTGAAATATTAATTTTAATGAAAAAGAATTTTAGAGACAAAAGAAAGACATGATCTTGAAAGTTTATAGATAAATGACAGTTATTATCTCAGCCTATAAACTTATCTCAGCCTATGGGGTTGGGGTAAAAAATGGCAAGGAAAATTTTAATCTAACTATACATGCATTTCTTTCTGTGTGTGCAGTAAGAGTTTTGTTCTGTCAACTTTTGGCTTTACGGCGGTGGCCTTTGTCACAGGCTCTTTGGCTTTATGGGCACCAGCTTTTCTCTTCAGAGCTGCAGTCTTTACAGGAGAGAAACAGCCCTGTATCCATGGTCCATGTGACACCTCTGACAGGTGAGAAACAACTACACAAAACCCTCTTTGTAATCTTTCTGCAGTATGTTACATAAATAAACCTACAGTCTTATTGATTTATGTCTTTTTGCCTTTTAATTTAAAGAATTCACTAAAATACAGTGGATATAAAAAGTGTAAACACACCTGTTAAAATGCCAGGTTTAGTGATGTAAAAAAATAAGACCAAGATAAATCATTTCAGAACTTTTTCCACCTTTAATGTGACCTATAACCTGTACATCTCAATTAAAAAACAAACTGAAATCTTTAGGGGGAAGAAGTTAAAAAATAAAAAAATAAAATAATGTGGTTGCACACCCTCTTATAACTGGGGGTGTGGCTGTGTTCAGAATGAACCAATCACATTCAAACTCATGTTAAATAGGAATCAGTAGACACCTGCCATCATTTAAAGTGCCTTTGATTAACCCCAAATAAGTTCAGTTGTTTCTTACAGCAAAAGCCATGGTCTGCTGAGAGCTCCCAAAGCATCAGAGGGATCTCATTGTCAAAAGGCATCAGTCTGGAGAAGGGTACAAAAGAATTTCCAAGGCATTAGATATACCATGGAACACAGTGAAGACAGTCATCATCAAGTGGAGAAAATATAGGACAACGGTGACATTGCCAAAAACAGGACGTCCCTCCAAAATTGATGAAAAGACAAGAAGAAAACTGGTCAGGGAGGCTATCAAGAGGCCTACAGCAACATTAAAGGAGTTGCAGGAATTTCTGGCACGTACTGGCTGTGTTCTACATGTGACAACAATATCCCGTATTCTTCATATGTCTGGGCTATGGGGTAGGGTGGCAAGATGGAAGCCTCTTTTTACAAAGAAAAACATCCAAGCCTTGCAAATTTTGCAAAAACGCATTTGAACTGTCCTAAAAGCATGTGGGAAAATGTGTTATGGTCTGATGAAACCAAGGTTGAACTTTTTGGCCATAATTCCAAAAAGTATATTTGGCGCAAACACAACACTGCACATCACCAAAAGAACACCATACCCACAGTGAAGCATGGTGGTGGCAGCATCATGCTGTGGGGCTGTTTTTCTTCAGCTGGTACTGGGGGCCTTAGTCAAGGTGGAGGGAATTATGAACAGTTCCAAATACCAGTCGATGTTGGCACAAAACCTTCAGGTTTCTGCTAGAAAGCTGAAGATGAAGAGGAACTTCATCTTTCAGCACGACAATGACCCAAAGCATGCATCCAAATCAACCAAAGAATGGCTTCACCAGAAGAAGATTAAAGTTTTGGAATGGCCCAGCCAGAGCCCAGATCTGAATCCGAATGAAAATCTATGGGGTGATCTGAAGAGGGCTGTACACAGGAGATGCCCCCGCAATCTGACAGATTTGGAGCGTTTTTGCAAAGAAGAGTGGGCAAATATTGCTAAGTCAAGATGTGCCATGCTGATAGGCTCCTACCCAAAAAGACTTGAGTGCTGTAATAACATCAAAAGGTGCTTCAACAAAGTATTAGTTTAAGGGTGTGCACACTTATGCAACCTCATTATTTTTATTTTTTTATTTTTTAAATTCTTCCCCCTAAAGATTTCAGTTTGTTTTTCAATTGAGATGTACAGGTTATAGGTCACATTAAAGGTGGTAAAAGTTCTGAAATGATTTATCTTGGTCTTATTTTTTTACATCACTAAACCTGGCATTTTAACAGGTGTGTGTACACTTTTTATATCCACTGTATAAACACACATTTAATACGACTATTTTGGGCAAGGCAAGTGACAATATAATTTTAGCCATTTTATTTCTGTGTATGTTATTTTAATCAGGACATGCCCATGCTCAGAAAGTGCTCTCATCGAACTGTGCAAAAATTGAGATGATGCACCTTCAGTTATGTAAAGATAAAAACCTAATCTAGCACATTCTTAAAATTAGCTAAACTTTACTGCTTGCTAATCCTGCTTGGTGCGCTTAAATGTACATGCATTTTTTTTTGCCTAATTACAAAGCAAACAGTTTTTATTTCCCTCACAAGGCATTTACACAGTTATATCTTCATGATTTTGTTATTGTACTTTCCTTTGTCTTCTCTTTTCAGTCTGTACTTTGGGATCATCACATGCATAACTGGAGTGTTGGGTGTAGCAATGGGTGTAGCAGTTAGTCAGCGCTTAAGGAAAATAACTCCTCGTGCTGATCCGCTTGTGTGTGCTGCTGGAATTCTACTTGCTGCTCCTTTCCTCTATCTTTCCATCATCTGTGCCCAGTCCAGCACCATTGCCACCTACGTAAGTTTGCATCACATCACAGAGTAGAACAGGTCTTGGGGCGCCTTGTTTGCTTAGAGGTGCCACCTGTGTCTGCGGAGGAAGAGGTCCTGTTTATGTGGCGTGTTATGCTGCGGCTGCAATCGCCCCCAACACAGCAATTTGTCTTCTACTTTGCATAGGCCTGCTCCACTCAATCGGCTGGTCAGAACTTGGCCTTTGATGTTCCATTTTTGACGCCCCGAAAAGGATTGTTGGATTCACTGTTGTTCCAAGTTTAATTAATTTGTCAATTAATTAAACCATACTCATTTTAAATATGGATCCAAAACCTAAACCTCAAAGAAAAATGATCAACTATGACACAGAATAGTGACTAGTAGCTACCTCTGCATTCCCGGTAGTAAGCAAGAGCGGGCCAATATTCATTCGATTCTAATATGATAAATAAATAAAAAGGAAGAAGTACCGTATAAAGTTTAACCTTCTTCAGTTGTGGCTGCATGCAAAGGGTCGAACATGATTTGGCTAGGCCATATACAGGGAAATGTGTGGCAGGTAGAAGACAGAGGCACTCTCCTTGAGAACTTAGGAAGTTAAACATAGTTATAAACCTGTCCCACAAACAAAAGTCTTCAACCCATCCAAGTTCAATAAAGGCTATGTTTTCACAGTAGAGACCCATGCTATGCTACTGTTAAACACGCCCAGAATGCTTAGCGGTGAAAAGTTCACATATGCACAGGCTCAAAGCACTAGGAGCCCCTGGGTTGGACAACCTCACCATAAGTACTATCCTGCAACAAGCATACCAGCTGAACTATGATGTAGTCTTTTCTGGATCCCAGGCCAACTTAAGAGCAAACCAGGCAGCAAAGAAGGGTACGTGTTGGTATGCTACCTGCCCCAAACTTCAAGTTTGCAAGCTGCAAGTTTTCATCATTAAAAAAGTACAATATTTTTGGTGTCCCTAATGACTAATTCCAGAGAGACTGGCTAGGATGATTTTATAATTGTAGGTCCTTCAAAGGGATCCTCGTAACCTGGAGCAATTAAAAATAGTTTTCCATTAGAAATAGGATTAAGTTGAACTACATTTACAAATCTATTTTTCTAAATGCTGTAATTACCAACAAGAGCCTTGCAAAAAGGTGTTTTTAGAAGTGCCTTAGAAGTTGTTTTCTTTTTTGCTACGAGTCCCTTTTTTTTTTTTTTACACTCTTAAGTACATTTTGGAAGGAATTTTCCTTGTTGGATTCACTGTTGTTCCAAGTTTAATTAATTTGTCAATAATCACTCTCTCCTGGAGTCCTGGGACCTTAGAAATGGATTTTAAACATAATTAAGACTAATTTCAATTTTAACTAAAATATTCTTAAATCGTGGCATTGTGATTCTAAAAAGTTTGAAAAAAGTTTTTTAGAAAAGGTGATCAGTGAGATTTCTATTCTGCAGGGAAGGCTGAAGTCAAGCATGTTTTTTCAGTTTTGCTATGGGCTTCTTATTGTCGAGTAAGACTGGTTGCAACTAGTTAATGATTTCTTTTGATTAATGATAAATCTTTTGATTTCTTCTGTACAATGTTTTTTACTCAGGTTTTTGTAACAAGATGCAAAACCGCATGTGTCATACAACTTCCATGCTTTGTGGCATGTATTAAAATGCTATTTGGGTTAGGCAAGTTAATCACAATTTTGCATCACATAGACAAGAAAAATGTAAGTAACTGAAAGAGCTTTTACTGTGTAGGCACCAGTGACAGGAGGAGTTTCAGTGACCAAGATTTTTTAACTGGCCAATGTTTCATGTCAGCTTTGTGTACACCAAGAGACCAATACAAGCCTAAGTAATGTTAGTAAGGGGGTCCGTTGGCTGTGAGGATATTTTTAGGTATGAGTTGCAGTAAATCAATATAAAGTTTTGATCACTTGACTATTATAATTACATATTTCTTCTTTGATAAAACAAGTCAGTAGTTTGATAAATATAACCAAATTAAAATTGAACAGATTCACCAGATCTTAACACATTTGAACATCTATGGACGATTTAGATTAAGGGATGTTCAATCACAATCAAAGCACCAATTAGGAGAGTCTCTATTATAGAATGGTGTTCTTTATCTTATACATTTTTATTTATCACCTGTCTGTGTGTTGCACAATACATTTAAACTGTAGGTTGTCATAGTTTTTGAATACTTGAGGTTAGACAGTGCTTCCAGTGAAAATCAAACCAAGAATGAAGGATGTAATTGTATAGAATGGTGTTCCAGCTCTGCTTTTGCCTTTTTTTCTTTTTAAAAGGATGTCTAAAGGATGCACATAGGTAGAGATTTGTATTAGATGCACTTTGTATATTATTTTGTGTGTTTTTTTTAAACAGATCTTTATCTTTTTTGGTGAAATGTTCCTCTCGATGAACTGGGCCATTGTGGCCGACATCCTACTGGTAAGCTACTTCCTTGTATTCATGTTTGCCACAACCTAAGGTCCAACCAAACACTTACAACCCATTTCTTTTATGATCTATGTATCTTCTACAGTATGTTGTTGTCCCCACACGGAGATCCACTGCAGAAGCTTTCCAGATTGTTCTCTCTCATCTGCTGGGAGATGCAGGAAGTCCCTACCTCATAGGAGTGGTATGTGACACTCACACACACACGTTTGTTTATTATTAGGATTTTAACGTCATGTTTTACACTTTGGTTACATTCATGACAGGAATGGTAGTTACTCATTACACAATGTTCATCACTTCACAAGGTATATCGAACATAATCATGGACAATTTAGTATCTCTAATTCACCTTACTTGCATGTCTTAGGACTGTGGGAGGAAACCGGAGCACCCGGAGTAAACCCACGCACACACAGTTTAAGGTTGCAATTAGTAATTGATTTTTCCATGGTTTTGTTATTTATAAAATACAGTTAATACAAGAAGTATTTTATCCAGAAGCATAAACAAATGTATTGTGCTATTTTGTATTCGTTTTCATTTTATTATTTATTAAAAAAAAATTTATGTTAGGATGTACATGAAATTTACATAATTAACATTAGCAATCAACATTGGAGTTAAAACTAGACTAAGAAGAGGTAATGTAAGATGATGGCATTTTATAATGTGCTATGAACCCCCAGTCTTTAATGCAATTGACTTTTATCTTTAAATTTATACAAATTATTTAAAGGTTAATAAAGTTATATGCCACTTTTAGCTGTGGGGGTTTTCTTTAACCCTCATGGAAGAATTAATGCATGGTTACTCTTGTAATTTATATAGATTTTGAAGAACCATCTATAATTAGTAAAAATAAACAGTAAGATAAGTAAAAAGTAGGAGAAATATTAACATTAAACGTTGATGTTGGAGAAACTGACAATGGATTATTTTTGTTAACACTACAAATGTTATCCTCTTTAAATAAAATCAGGGCTAGAAATGCATGCAGGACCCTACTGCAGCATACATGTACAGAATCAGTAATATTAAAAAATCTAACACTGGCTCTAAAATAGCATGGTTATCCAGGAAAACACATACCAATGTGCTCAGACATATTAAATGATGACACACAAGTGTCTTATTCTATATCATCCATAACTTATTGTCGTATTATAATTTTAGTTTTGATTCTGACCAAGATAAATAGAAAGAAGAAGAATAGTGTGTCGTTGCACCTAATTTAATTTATAGTGAGGTAAAAAAAAAAAGTATTGTCCATGTTCCCTATTTCTTCTGTTTTTGCTTAGTCACACTTTTGTTTCAGATCATCAAACCACTTTTATTTGACAAGAATTCAATTATTAGTATTAGTTATTACAAAATGCTTTTAAAATAATGATTTCCTTTATTAAAGGAAAATGCTTTGCAGCTCTACAAAGCCCTCTGTTGGAAAAAAGTATTAGCCCCCTTAACTACTAATTAACCAATTGGGTGGAATTTCACCTCCTCGCATGATTACTGCCAGTACTTTTGAATCTAATTATCACCAATAGAGCCTTATTGGCAGTGTGAAATAGGCTAGAAGGTGTCAGTGTATGTTTTTAAGTGATGTAAAACAAAGTCATTAAAGTCAACTAGTTAGTAAAAGCCATTGCTAAGACCACTCGGTAAAAGCCATTGCTAAGACTACTCGGTAAACTTCAACCGCAGTGCCAGAGCTATTATCCACAAATAGAGAAAACTTGGAAAAGTGGTGAACTTTTCAAGAAGTGGCCAAGAACACAACTTACTCAGGAGGTTACAAAAGAACTAGACTAGACAACCTGAAAAACAGGCCTAGGTCAATGTACATGATTTCATAATAAGAAAGACACTGGGCAAAAATGGCATCAGAGGGAGAGTTGCAAGGTGCAGACCACTTCTGACCAAAAAACAAAACAAAACACAAAGGCTTGTCTTGCTTTTGCCATGGAAGACATGAGCCTTGTTACACGTGCCGTAAAGCAAACACCGCATTTCACCATAAAAACTACCATGTAGCTGTGACTGTACCTCAGGTGTAAGGGAAGATAGTACAACAATTTGAGTGTCCCCAGTGAGTGAAGAAGTGAT
This sequence comes from Trichomycterus rosablanca, assembly GCF_030014385.1. Classification (NCBI taxonomy): domain Eukaryota; kingdom Metazoa; phylum Chordata; class Actinopteri; order Siluriformes; family Trichomycteridae; genus Trichomycterus; species Trichomycterus rosablanca. The sequence goes on along the minus strand of NC_086009.1, from coordinate 11,797,817 downwards.
GGAACAACATGGCGCTCTGTCAATTATCAACAAACGATAAAAATCCATAGCTTCCTCAGACATTGAGAAGCTTCTTCTAGTCTTCCATAGAAAGGCCTGTTTGACATCTCTGCCCAATTAAAGGCAGTGCTGATATCTGAATCTGCCCGTTGCAAGTTTAAGAGGAAGTGTGGCACCTTGAGATAATAGTCAAAGTCAAGTCCAAGTGAACTTTGTCATTCAGACTATACAAGAAGAAGTGCACAGCTAAACGACAGTGTTTCTTCAGTGCTTCTAGTGCGTTGATGGACTCTGACACACACACATACATGACGGACTCCGACACACATACATACAGGATGGACTCTGACACACAGTCAAAACTGTGTGGACTTTGACACACACACACACACACACACACACACACACACACACACACACACACACACACACGATGGACTTTGACACACAAATACATACATGATGGGACTCTGACACATACACAACTTAAATATGTACAACTACTGTATTGTACTACTGTGACTGTATTATTGCATCTTTGCACAAGTTTTTGCATTTTTGCACCTTACTCTTTTTATATCTCTGCTGCTACAAAAAACCCTACGCTGCTAACTACATATCAGAATATGCTTTTCTACCTAACGTACCATTTACTCAGTACCATGTACTGACCAACACGTGTCTCTAGTCTTGTCTGCCTTAATTACTTTTTAGATTAGAAATGTCTTTTTGTATTTATTTTAGGCTTTTTTTGTATTTATTGTACAGTTGTCTATCGGCACTGTATACTGTACTGTCTTGTACTTTTTGTGGACCTACATAGAAGTGCCGAGCACTGGTCATTCCCCCCACCCAAAATTCTTTGTACTGGATCGAATTTCCAGGACCCTCCTTTCATGACTCACTGAATAAATTCACAATGAGATGCACGGTCAGTAGATTTGACTAACTGACCTTAAGTGACCCTTGCTTTTATTTTCACCCTCTGTTAGGTATCTGACTCTTTGAAGCAGACCAACTCTTACATGTGGCAGTTCCGCTCACTACAGATCTCCCTACTGCTGTGTTCATTTGTGTCAGTAGCAGGGGGAGCCTTTTTTCTTACAACTGCACTCTTTATAGAAAAAGACAGATACAACGCAGAAAACTACGTTCCTTCTGGTAAGCAAAGAGTATTCATTTATGTCTACTGTAAACTACATGATGTAAAACCTAATTTTGATGTAAAACCTTTCAGTCACTGAAAAAGATTAAGGAGGTGCACAAGCTTCCCATTTATCTAATTTATCTTCAGGGATTAAATATAAGTAAGTGTTACTTTATTCGCAATTAGACTAACCCCATATCAGTCACCATTCAGCAACCTGACAGTAACCAACAAGTCATTCAGGCTTCATCAACTTACCAGTTGTTATACCAGTGACCAGTTGTTATACTAGAGAGCCAGTTACTAAGAAAAAAAATGGAAATTGTTAAAAAAAAGAAAAGAAGTGAAGGTATGACAGCATGATACATTTTGGGTTTTTTAAATCTATTTTCCCCACTTTTTCCCCCCCAATTTTTCTCCCCTATTCTAGTCGTGTCCAATTACCCTGATTGCGTCCTTTATACTGGTTCGACCCTTCACCGCTGACTGAGGGCGCTTCTCAACTGACTTGCGCCCAGACTGCATTTTTCACCTGCACGAGTCGAGTTCATACACTAATGGACACTGTGTACGGAGGGTCACACCCCCATCAGCATTATTCCTCAGCCCTGTGCAGGCGCCATCAGTCAGCCAGTAGGGGCCACAGTTGTACCAGTTATGAGGACCTATGATCCGACTCCCTGCCCTCTAACCCTGAACAACAGTCAATTGTTGTTCATGCTACCGCCCAACCCAGAGAGGTAGAGTCGAGATTCGATGCGATGCATTCAGAACCCCATCTCTGGTGCTGTACTTTACCGCTGCGCCACCTGAGCGGCAGCATGATACATATTTAACCTATGACATGTACATTTATACATTTAGCACATGTTAGGTTATTTATGTCATACTTCTACCAAAGTGCATACCAAAATAGATAGATTAGGTTAGCTCACAGGCACCTCCTCTTATTTGCTTTGCCAATGCTTTAGCATGATTCAGAGTTTTGGATATTAAACCCAAATGTAAAATACACAAAAGGCTGATCTGTCTACCAACCCAAGCAATTTTTTTAAAAAGTTTTTAAAAGTCATGTGGTGTGCACTAATTAGTGAATAATGACTTAAATTTCTGTTATCTGTGTTTTCTTTAGATGATGCACCAATTATTGTTCCTAAAAGAGGAAGGTCGACCAAAGTGCCAGTGTCAAGTGTTTTAATCTGAGGATGTAAATAATTACAATCTGGGGATTACCAGTCTTACTAGATGAAGTTGATGGACAATGTTAATCACATCACCAGTCCTTGTGCGATGTGGGAAGAGTTCACTAAATGAACTTTCTTCAGCCATCTTCTTGGATTTTTAGAATAATTTATTAAGCATGTAATGTTCATATTAACAAATCTGTCTTTTAGGAACCATATAGTCCATCATGAAGTGTGTGCAACACTGCACTTCTGTAGGACTTGCTGTCCTGTCTTATGTCCTCATTCAGCTTTCTGTTAAGAGGAGCTCGTTGTTTTCTGCTGAGGAAAGACTTTTGGGATATAGCTGGTCAGGTATACATTAGTGTTCCTAAAACGCTTTCTTTAAGATTATTTAAAAAGCACAAACTGTGTTTTAAACCCAAAACAAATTGAGATTTTAAACCTTTTTTAACTGACATTTGGATTTCTTAAACAGTTTTGCTGACTTGATCAAGATAAACAGGACCAGTCTGCACCTCATAATGAAGCAGCTTTGCATTTTACTGTAATGTTGTCAGCTCTTCACACCTCTGAAACAAACATCAGACTAGCTGATTTGATTGTATTTAAAACACAGTAAATCTTTTGCACCTTCACACAACCAAGTTGTGCATGCATTGCACATTTTGGATGGATGATGGTCATTTGAGTTGAACAATAATTTTTGAATGTAATTATGCTGTCATAGATAATTTGTCATAAATAATTAGATTTTTAAAGATAATATTAAACATTGCTATTGTTGCTCCATAAAAAAACAAATTAAAAAAGCAAATTTGTTATGAAAATTGTACAAAACTAATAATTGGGTTAAATTAAGTAAACAGTAATTCTTATCCTTATAACCAAAAATTTATTTTTATTACCACACCTGTCACGGTTTAGCTCTATTACCATTTACTTAATTGAAATTTGCCTAAATAATAAAATTTACCTTTAATAAGGTGTAAATCTTATGTTATATAATCCTTCTAATCAATAAAAAAACCACTACTTATTTTAAATAGAAGCAATGTATCTGGCATATTTAGCACAAAGACTATTTACAGATTTCCAGGATGTCTTCATTTTTATAATTCATTCCTTTTTTATTTTTATGCAGACACCTACAATGTTTCTATGCAATGTTTTTGCAGTAACATTGGGATGTTTAGGTTTAATGTGTATGCTTACAAGTCTTTTAAATATTGAATTAAGCTTCAGCTCAAGGATGTCTGTGTATGTGTGTGGTCTCTTTTAGTTGAATGCTTGCTGCTGGTTTAGTAAATGCTGTTGTTTCCCCATATAGTTTTTTTTTTTAAATAATACACACACTAACTTTTCCTGCATTGGTCTGTTTTAAGAACAAGCATTTTTAAATAGACTACGGTCATATCAATCATATGCTCAACATCTGTTATATAGTGCTATATTTAAATAATACTAGATTCTTCTTTCCTTAATCTTTACCACCAAAACTGCTACTGCATCACCACTGTGGTCTCTTCTCTGGGTTTATTTCAGATCTATGTGAAACACTAATTGGAACTTTTAAAACTTCTAAATGCAGTTTGACCAGTAATATTTTACCAGTTCTTAACTTTAATGTGTACTTTTTATTATTTTGGCATGCAGTTCTACTGAGGAAAATGGACCTGACTCTACATATGAAAAATATCTCTTTTACTTTAGGGTCCTAATTGTCTTGCTGCTAAATTATTTATTTTCCTGCTGTCCTCAACAACCTTTTTAGTAATTAATTCATCTTTTTTTTTTATGAGGAGTATGATGTGTTCAGTTGCTGTGGTTTCCTGTTCGTAGGTGGGAGAGAGATTCACTTAATTTTTCAGTACATTGCAAATTACTCTTTAGTTTTACTATTTCTAGTATTGGTGTCAAAGCCTTGTGCAACTACCTTTCTTAAAGTGAGAAAGTATGATTTAAAAACTAGTGTTACCTCTGAGCAGAAAGTGTGTGTGTAGCTTGTTTGTTTCAGCTTAAATGGAAGGGGCTGATTGTCACATCTTTTTTGCCTGCCTAAAATATTAAAAACAACTGTTTATACCTTAATTTGATAACAGACTGGCCTTATTCTGTCACTCTAAAGAGTTTACAGTATCAACCATGATACTGTAAAAGGATGTCACAATTGCAACTAGTCAGTTTGTGAATTTCTTCCCCTTCTAGATACTCTTGAGAACTGTGAGTGGATTAAAGATTAAAACAGGAATTTCTGATTTAATTTTCTTGAAAAAGTATTTGAGCACTTCTCAGTTTCCTCCCAGTTTCTTAAAACTTGTCACATTTATGTTTTGGATCATCAAACAATTTTAGATTATATTAATATTGGATTGGTAGTTGGTGGTTGCTAACATTAAACAAAGATGACCCAAGTGTAACTGCCCCCTAAGCTACTAAATCTCAACCAGTTATCTTAATTTTATATTAAAATTAGCTGGAATATCTAAAACATATAAATGTGACAAATTAGCAAAAAAAGAAATTGGGTCTTGGCAAATACTTTATAACACTATGTACAGTGAGGAAAATAAGTATTTGATCCCCTACTGATTTTGTAAGTTTACCCCCTTACAAAGACTTGAACAGTCTATAATTTTTATGGAAGGTTTATTTTAACAGAGAGAGACAGAATATCAAAAAAAAATCCAGAAAAAAAACATTAAATAAAAGTTATAAATTAATTTCTATTTAATTAAGGGAAATAAGTATTTGATCCCCTACCAACCAGCAAGAATTCTGACCCCCACAGACCGGTTATGTGCCCATGAGGCACACAAATTAGTCCTGTCCCTGTATAAAAGACTCCTGTCACAGAATCAGTTTCTTCCGTTCAAATCTCTCGACCACCATGGGCAAGACCAAAGAGCTATCAAAGGACGTCAGGGACAAGATTGTAGACATGCACAAGGCTGGAATGGGCTACAAGACCATCAGCAAGAAGCTTGGTGAGAAAGAGACCTGTTGGCACGATAATTCGAAAATGGAAGAAATACAAGATCACAGTCAATCGTCCTCGCTCTGGAGCTCCATGCAAGATCTCACCTCGTGGGGTAAGAATGATTCTGAGAAAGGTGAGGTCAGCCCAGAATTACACGGGAGGAGCTTGTCAATGATCTCAAGGGAGCTGGGAGCAGAGAAATGCTGGACATGACCCCAAGAACACCATCCCCACTGGGCATTTCTCTGCCTCCAAACACGGTGAGTGGAGTTGATGCCAAAGAGCTCAATTTTGGTCTCATCTGACCATATCACATTCTCCCAAGCTTTCTCTGAATCGTTCAGGTGTTCATTGACAAACTTCAGACGGGCCTGTACATGAGCCTTCTTGAGCAGAGGGACTTTGCGGGCACTGCAGGATCTCAATCCATTACGGCGAAGTGTGTTACTAATGGTTTTCTTGGTGACTGTGCTCCCAGCTCCCTTGAGATCATTGACAAGCTCCTCCCGTGTAATTCTTGGCTGACCTCACCTTTCTCAGAATCATTCTTACCCCACGAGGTGAGATCTTGCATGGAGCTCCAGAGTGAGGGCGATTGACTGTGATCTTGTATTTCTTCCATTTTCGAATGATCGCACCAACAGTGGTCTCTTTCTCACCAAGCTTCTTGCTGATGGTCTTGTAGCCTATTCCAGCCTTGTGTAGGTCTACAATCTTGTCCCTGACATCCTTTGATAGCTCTTTGGTCTTGCCCATGGTGGTCGAGAGATTTGAATGGAAGAAACTGATTCTGTGACGGGTGTCTTTTATACAGGGACAGGACTAATTTGTGTGCCTCATGGGCACATAACCGGTCTGTGGGGGTCAGAATTCTTGCTGGTTGGTAGGGGATCAAATACTTATTTCTCTTAATTAAATAGAAATTAATTTATAACTTTTATTTAATGTTTTTTTTCTGGATTTTTTGTTGATTTTCTGTCTCTCTCTGTTAAAATAAACCTTCCATAAAAATTATAGACTGTTCAAGTCTTTGTAAGGGGGTAAACTTACAAAATCAGCAGGGGATCAAATACTTATTTTCCCCACTGTATATATATATATGTCTGTGTGTGTTTGTGCACCATGCTGCAGACAGATGGGTGACAAAAAAAAAGCCCTGACAAAGTGAACAGGATGCAGTCCACCACAAGCCTCAGAAACAGTTTTACTGCACCTTGCTACAAGTCTCAGGAACTGGACTTGTAGGAGGAATGGAACACTTCTTTTAAAAGATATACCCTCAACCATTTAGTAATGGTGGTGGAAAGTAACACATCTGATTTAGAGGATCATCTTTATTTATAACAGAAATTCTTGCACTGTGACAACAGACTTTCCAAGCACTTCCAAAAATGGAGTGGGAAAGTGTGGTATAATAACCTATGTATAATAACTTTAGACCAATTACTGTATATTATAAATTTAGGCCAAAAGCTAAAAAAACTGTAAAAATGTCAGCAGGTGTTGCCTTTCGCCTTTTTTTCCAAAAAGTGTTTTATGATGTATTTTAACATTTATGTTGACTACTATTTAATACTTTTCTCTGAATATAACAGTTTAGTGACTGGTACTGAAAGTGCACACAGTCAGTGGCACAGTTTGAAAACAAATTAATAAAACAAGTTAGCATGCCATCACAATGCATGTGTACATTAAAATACCACACACTGCACCACAGCACTAAAACATTTGGTCACATGTGCTTTTTTTTAAAAATGTAAGGATTATTATTATGTAAAATATTTTTACCCCACCACAGCAGGTTTTTCAACCATTAAGCCAATGTGTTTATTTTTTAATTATTGTAATTTATCCATATCCTTTAGATCAGTTCCATTGTGAATTGCATAATATTGGATAATACATCTAAGCAAATGTAATTTGTAGTAGCAACTGCCTGGCATTTGTAAGATCAGGCACTGTTGTAAGATGAGAAGGATTACAACTGATGTTTATTGGAGTTGAGGCTACTCTGTGGAGGCCACTGGAGTTCCTCCACACCAGACTTTTAGGGACCTTTCTTGCATAGTCATTCTAAAAACAACATTTTTTGCCACAAACATGAAAGCATATAACTTAAAGTTATTAAAGTTTCAGACACCTAAAGTTCATTATTTGAGAGGGTCCACATATTTTTGGCTGTATAGGATATATGCACAAGTTCATTAGCACATCTAGCTTAGTGCACACCACATACCTTGGAAAACTTCAGCCTTATTAAACTTCAGCCTTATTGCATCATGTGAAAACAGTAATCCTAGTCAAAAGTGAGGGCAAAATAACATAAATAACTTAAGAATTGTGAAAGAAATTTGTAAAACCTTAAGAAAACATGGCTTAAGAAAACATGGCTACTTGTATTTCCCTCTGTGTATTGATGCTAGTCTAGATAGCAGGCCTGCTATAAAAATGGGAGGAGAAAATTAGAAGGTTTTTAAATGGCAAATAATTGCATATTTAAAAAGTAAATAAAAAAAAAAAGTTTAAAAAAAATGCTTTGAACATTTTGTCTTACAAGTAATGAGAAACATATAAACCTATCTTTTTTTACAGCCATCAGTCTGTCTCTGTCAGCTTTGCACACCTATTATAGTAACAATAACACTGCCTATTCTTCCTTGCTGAGTTTTTCTATCAGATTTAAGTGCTCTGTCTCGACTACTCAAAGGCATTTACCTTCCAGTCCTTAAGCCACTGCACTGTCTTTTGTGCTGTCTTTAGAATCATTGTTGAGCTGGTAGGTGAACTATTTCATCATCTTTGGTCATGTAGCAGAGAACTGTGTATTGTTCTAGGTAGTTGGGTGTACTTAAAGAAAAACATGCTTCACAGAGGATACAGTTTATTTTTTGTGGTAAGCTGTGTTTGGGTTTCGCCAGTTTAGTCAACAAAAAATTATTAAAGTTATAGCTTGGTCTCATGTGACCATAAAACCTTTTGCCACATGGCATCAGAATCCTTCATGTGTTTTTTCGTTTTGTTTGTTTTTTGTTTTTTTGCACTCAATTGTGTTTCTATGTAGTTGAATGCTCAAGAACCAGGCGGTTTTATTCTAACATGCTAGAAGTACCCCATACATATTTTATTAAGAAATCAGAATTGTTTTTGTTAATTTCACTTTGTTAGAAAATGTGTAAAATGTGTAAATAATTGATTACATTTATTTAAATTTATTTATTTTAATTTTAATTGTAACGTGAAGATTTTGACAGGTTCTAATGATTTTCTGTACATTCTTGTTCATTTACCATGTTAAATTGATTCGGCTGCATTGTCCACTTCCAGCCACACCATAAATAAGGTGCATAGGTAAAGCAGAAGTAGGGTAGATGAATAAGAAAAAAGCAGTGAAAAAGATCTGCTCATTGCTTAGAGACTAGAGGTGGAGACATTACAACGACATTTGCAATGAGCCTATGAGGAGCGAGACAAATATACAGAGATCAGGCACAGGAAAGACTATAAAGACCAAGTTTCATTCATCTTGTCAAATTAAATTTGGGTTTAGACGTTTGTGTAAATTAATATGACATTTTGAGAGTAAAAGGCTAATACCTAATAGGCATGTGAAAGGAGGGCAAGTAAGGACTAGTTGTAGATAAATAAAAGAATGAGCTGTGTGGGTGAACCAAAATGGTGAAAGCTTGGGTGTGAACTGGTTGTGAGTTAGGTCTGGTGACGTATGAGTAATCTGGCCTCTAATTTGGAAAAGGACCCCAACTGGCACGCAACTGCTATTGTGTAGGTAAGTCTTTTTTATGTGTTTATTTTATTTGCAGTCATTAGACTTGAAGCTTTAACATATTTTTACTTAAACTATCTTTGTAATATATATATGCAAATGTTTTAAAAATTTTAAATTAGGTATTTCATAATCAAAGATGAATCTTGAATAGCGACTTGTTTTATTTAGTTCGATGAACTTTTTTAATGGGTATTTTACTTTTATATGACCTGCTGGTCATCCTAAAATCTTCAATGGTATTTTCAGAACGTCATGGTCAGATGATCTTAATAGTAGATCACAGCTTGGTCTCTTAGGGAAACCTCACTTTCACACTTGTCCTCATTTCCTTTCTAAATCAAAATGATTTTGTTTTAAACGTCATGAAACTTGTTAGATTCAATTTAGAAAATTATTTTGTTCTAAATAAATTTGATACTTGATTTACAATATTTAATCACATTATTAATACTTTGTGTTTGCTACTTATATATACAGATATATAAAGTAATATGTATAAAGAAAAAATGCAACAGATTCAGTATAGTGAAACACATGTATTAGTTGTTTTTTTACAGTACATTACATAGGCCTTTTAGATAAAAGAGAGGATTAAAAATTATTTATCACATTATTAAACCTAAAACATAATAATCTCTTAGTAATGACAATATAACCTTCTAAAATGTTGCTTTAAAATCAATTTTGTAAAATGCAATAAAAAGTTACTTTTTTTACTCTTAAGTCTTTATTTAACCAACAGAAGTACAAAGAAATGTTTTCACTGATCATTTTCATTGTATTATGTAAATAAATACATTTGCAATTTAATGCCTGCAACACACTCCAAAAATTGAGACAGGAATGTTTAGCACTGTGTTTAATCACCTTTCCTATTAATTAGACTTTTTAATGGTTCCGGGTCTTGTTGGCAGCATGTGTCTCTCTAAAATCCCAATATACACCTTCTTGATAGTGGTCTTTTCACTTTTGGTCCATCAGAGATGAGTCTGGGGCCCAAAGATCTTGGTGGTGTTTATGCATAGAAATATATATTTTTTTGTGTAATAGAGTTTCAGGTGGCATTTGGATGCTTGATGCTGCGGTGGACTGTGTTAAGTAGCAATGGTTTTCGGTTCTCCCAAGCCCATGTGGCTATATTTAGTACAGTTGCATGCATGAGGGTTCAAAGGTCACGCACTTCCAACTTTGGTTTTTCTACACAAAGATCTTCCTGGATTCCCTAAATTTTTTTTACAATATTATGTGGGCTGCATGGTGGCTAAGTGAGTAGCACTGTTGCCTCACAGCAAGAGTCAGCAACTGGGTTCGATCCCCAGGTAGGGGTGGTCCGGGTCTTTTCTGTGTGGAGTTTGCATGTTCTCCCTGTGCTCCGGTTTCCTCCCACAGTCCAAAGACATGCAAGTGAGGTAAATTGGAGACACTAAATTGTCCATGACTGTGTTCAATATAACCTTGTGAACTGAAGAACCTTGTGTAATGAGTAACTAACGTTCCTGTCATGAATGTAACCGAAGTGTAAAAACATGACGTTAAAATCCTAATAAACAAACAAACAATATTATGTATGGTAGATGGTAAAAAATAATTTGCAATCTTGCATTGAAAAATGTCCTTTTTAAACTGTATGTCAATTCTCTCATGATGTTAGAAACACAGTGGTGAGCCACAACTCGTCATTGCTTGTACTTTACAGTAAGGCTGAGCATTTGGTGGAGCCTTCTTTTATACTTAGTTATAATTCCTTCACCAGTTATCAATTCACCTGCGGATTGTGGCATGTTTCAAAACACTGTAACATTAACTTTTCACTCTTATTTTGCCTCTGTCCCAAATCTTTTGAGTGTGTTGCAGTCATCAAATTTTACCTGTGTTTATATTAACAAAATACAATGAAGTTAATCGATGAAAACATTGGAAATCCTCCTTCTACTTCTATCAGTTGAATTAGTGTTCTAAATCAAGATTCAAGAGAATTAACAAACACATTATTCAGTTAATTGCATTTTACAAAATGTCCCAACTTTTTTGAAAATTGGGTTTGTACTTAAATTTCAGCTCAATTACTCACAGTAGGATTATACTCACAGCAGGGTTATTTTTTATTACTAAAATATATGTATATAATATATTTGCATGGGTGCTTAGTAGCCATATATTCACCTTGACATTTAGAGTACATAAGGTGGCACAAAATGGAGGTAAATATGCTATTGCTCTGGTTTGGGTGAATGAGGCCCTGCAGCTGTAGGTGTAAAGTGAGACCTTGCTGACTCTAATGCTATGCTCTTTTTTCTCATCTAACTGCAAAATACAGGAAATCCGTTTCCTGGCAATGAACATACATGCACATGAGTAAACCAAAGCATTGCAATGCTGCTGATGCCAAATTAGATAGATCAGTTTGTTAAAGTACAATTGTGTCAAAACATGCATTTGTTATTTATCAATAAAAATAAATAAATAATAAACAGGTATGGATCAATCGAATAATATTAGGTGCTTTGAGTATCTGATAATTACTTTTTTTTTAATGAAGCCATAGTTCATTTAGCCATAAAAACTTCTACTTAAGAAATATTAACCGCCTATGCCCGTTCCTCAAACAAGTACTGCCATTCTCATCCATGCACTGGTAACATCCCGAATTTACTACTGTAATTCAAACCTATTCAGCTTACCTCAAACACCATTACAAAAACTCCAACTAGTCCAAAACTTCACTGCACGGATTATCTCTAGGTCACCCTCAACTAAACACAATACTCCAGTTCATTGGCTTCATTGGCTTCATTGGCTCCCCGTAAATTATCACATACACTTCAAGATCTTATTATTCACATTCAAAGCTCTACATGGTCTAGCACCCTCTTACATCTCCGATTTTAAGTCTACAATCCCACCCGCACTCTTAGGTCTTCCTCAGCCTTTCAGCTTTCTATTCCTTCTGTCCGCCTGTCAACTATGGGCACGAGGGCTTTTAGCCACTCTGCCCCTTCTCTCTGGAACACCCTCCCAATCCATTTCCGTACTATCAATTGTTTCTCTACTTTTAAATCCCAAATTAAAACTCACCTCTTCAAGCTTGCCTACTACTAATCTTTCAAACTTACTACTACCCCCAATATTTGTTTAACAGTGATTACATTTGACTGTTTAGAGATTGCATTGATTTTATGGGTGAGTTTGTACGTAGTTTGTATGTATTTTTTTTAACAGACATTTAGACATTTGTGACAACCCTATTTCTTACACATGCTAAAATCAATTTGCTAGTTTCCCAAGTTTCCCAAAAGAACAATGACAAAAATGGACATTTAATTAATTGTACAATTAATTTCAATTCATATTAAGTACATTAATGATTTATATTAGAATAAGTGCATAACTAAAACATTTTAATAATATATTAAATATATTATTAATTGCATAGGAAATTTGGTTACCGTTATGAAATAATTAATGACTTTGTGTAATTAAAACTATACCCATTTTTTTACAATACCCATATGGTCTAGTCATCAAAGATATACTTAATTTATTGAGTTTTATAATTTAATATATGTATATCACAATTCATGAGTAACTAACTTGGATACATACGATTTTGCAGGTATGGATGCCACTACACCATTGACTGTGGTTGGTGGTGCAGTTTTTGTGTTGATCATCCTTCTGACTGGACTTTGTCTTAACTGCAAAGGAAGCGGTCAACGAAGTAAGATGAAGAAATATAGGATGTGTTCCAGAAAGATTTTTTTACTATAATGCAATGTGTTAACATGACTCTTTAACATGATGCTTTATTTCCTTTAAGAGTATATACGACAACAACAACATGACCCACGGAATAGTTTCCCATCGTAAGACATATTCTCTAATTACAAATCTATCTTTCTGCATGTACACAAATAGTTTAACATCAAGTTTACATTTACTTTTTACAATAACAATAACAACTTCAGGCTATACCTACTATCAATTCCCAAAAAGTTGGGACAGTTTGAAAAATGCAAAAAAAAAAACAAAAAAAAA